>NW_026057585.1:14824958-15109372 GCF_023721935.1 Panthera uncia
TGAATGGCCAAACTAGTTCTTAATACAACTTGAGGTATCTCATGATGCCTTCCCTTGGCCCACTGACTTGGTCTACTAGAGCCAAAAAGCTGGAAAGGTCCTAGAGGTCCTTTCACTCAACTATTCATTCAGGCAGAAACTCTCCCAAAAGCATCACTCACAGGAGCCCATCCAGCTTCTCTCTGAACTCTTCCAGAGTCTGGGGATTTATCATTACCCAAGGTACTCTCCTGTATATTCTTAAAACAGCTGGGGAGAATAGTTGTTGGAAAATGCTGAGACTCACCTCTCTCTTTTACCTACTGGTCTCCATTCTATCTTCCTGAACCAACATGTCCACTTGTTACATAAGAGCCCTCTGAACCCTGGTTGACATGTGTCAACCTGCTTCAGCTTGCTTTATGAAAATCCCTTCACCAAAGATGGAACTCTCCTACATCACTATCTGCTGCATTATTATGTGGTCTCCCAGGACTAGACTCTTGACGTGGGCTGCTTGGGGCACATGTCAGAAGGACTGTAACTTCTTTTGGTCTTTGTTCAGCCTCAAGCTGTGTTAGCTTCTTTGCTGCTCATGACATACTGCTATCTAGAATTGAGCTTGAATGTGAGCTGAGATTGCCACATCTTTGTGACCTAAGCAACTGTGAACACAACTTTATACCATCCTACATTTTTGCAACTTCTATTTTTTAGCCTTAATTTGCAGCACAGTGTATGGCACACAGTGGGGACTAAATGTTTGTCAAAACCCTGTTGGGAACCCTTGGATAGCCATGTTGGTTATTTTAGAAGTCTTCTATTTTGGGTCATCTATTGGGAACAATTTGTTCTTTTATTTCTTAAAAAAAAAAAAAGAGCGTGTGTGTGTGTGTGTGTGTTTAATAAGGGTCTAAGATCTTACTCCTGCCCCCCAAGGATATTTTGAATTTTTCTTAAGGTTTGGGACAATGTCCCTTAAAGGTTTTTATTAACATTTCTTCACTTATGTGATACTACCATCTCTGTACTAACCCAGTGGTAATACTAGTTTCCTGACTCCTTTTTCCACTCTTGTCAATGCAAGTCAACAATTAGTAGACCACATCTTTTAACAAATATCTTGGTATCTGAATTCCCTCAGTTTGGAAGATTCCAGAGCATCTAGATTTTCTAATTTGGCTTTGAAAAATATCTATATCTTCCAAATAGCTGTGTGGTCTATAATACACTTTACAATACCTTTTCTATAAGCTTCTTGGTCTTGACTGAAAAATATTTCACTGTTTCTATCTTCTACTTCATAATGTGAGTCTATACCTTCTTGACCCATGGCAATCTTTTCTAACCCTATAATGTATTTTTTCAAGTTAGTTTTATTCTTGCATATCTTTATTCTGAGCATGAGTTACATTCCATCTCCATGATGCCTGCGTATTTATCCTTGGCATTAAAAAATTGACATTATCAATGATTATTGTGGTAGGCAATGTTGACTGTCTTCTCAAAGATGTCTATATCCTAATAACCTGTTCTTTTACATGGCAATAGCAACTTTACAGAGAAATTACATAAGGACCTTGAGGTAGTGAGATTATCCTGGATTATCTGTGTGTGCCCAATCTAATCATGAGTCCTTAAAAGTGGAGATCCTTTCCCAGCTGTGGTCAGAGAAAGATGTAATAATGGAATAAAGGCAAAGAGAGATAGAAAGTTCTTGGCTTTGAAAGTAGAGGAAGGGGGGCATGAGCAAAGGAATGCAGGTGGCTTCTAGAAGCTAGAAAAGGCAAGGAAAAAGATTTTGCTGCTAGAACCTCCAGAAGGGTACACAACTCTGCCAATAGCTCGATCTTAGCCCAGTGAGATTCTTGTTGGACTCCTAAATACAGAACTTTAAGAGATACATTTCTGTTGTTTTGAGCCACTAAGTTTCTGGTAGCTTACTATAGTAGCAGTAGAAAATGAATATAACTATTGTGCTCTCTCTGGGAAGGAAAACATCTAAGCCATAGAGTATTGTTCCCCAACTTTCCCTTATTCTTCTGAGAATAACTGTTGTCTTCTTTTCTTAACTCTGTGGTTTGCCACAGTGTTCAGTTTTTACAGTTTTATAAAGGTATTTTCACAATACCCTACTCAAACTTAATTAAAAATCTTCTTGATCAGGCCATTGCGTCTTCTGCTAAACACTCATTTTTCTATTCACAGTAATATATGTACTGATCCCTTCCAAGAACCCATATTCTGATATTGTAGGCCATGATCCAGCAACTGAATCTCAGCCTTCCCCTTGCTATATGTACTTAGTTCTTGATTTCCTACATGTTCTGTTATCTTCCAAAATCATAACACTGAACTATGTTACCAAATCTTTGGACTTTAGTCCAAATATTCAGACTATAAGTTCTTTTGAAAGTACCATTAGTATTCATACAAACTAGGTAAAAATGGGAGATACTTGGTAGCTTAATATACACTGCATGATATTCTAACGTGTCTTATATGTCCTCCAGGGAAATGACACACCTTCTCTTCAGTCTCATTGGTTCTATGTGTGGCTATTTCCATTAAATTTTCCAAACCAAAATACCCCCAACCTCCTCTATGTCCATCTCCTTAGAACAAGTGTTTCATTACTTCCCAATACATGTTAACCCTCCGTGTTTTATGTGAAGCATGGAACGTGGTTTCCTTTTGGATGATTTAACTTTATTCTCTGGGATGTGGTTCATCCCTCTTCACTAACTTCAGAGGGGCACATAAAAAAAACCCTCCTTCTCCTCAACATCTCATTCTTCTATTAGTAACCTCAACACTAATTTAGATTCTGCTTGGTGTCCTTGAAATCTTTTTCTTTCTCCTTTCTCTCCTAGGTTGGGTGTGCTCCATGCTGTCTAAAGACCATTCATTCCAATGGTTTTCAAGTGTTTCACCTTTTATGTCAGAGAGAGCAGCTTACATTTATGGAGCACACAATCGGTGGCCCCCTGAGGCAGAAGGTTCACTTATGAACCTAGAGTTCTTCATTTTGCCTGCTGAAGCCATAGCATTGTTTTTGGGGTCAGCTTTGCTTCAATCTCTTAAATCAGCCTTGCTTATCATAAAGGGCTTTTTAGAACTTCCTAAGTCCACAGTTTGGAATTTCAATAGTGGCCCAGCTTGCTGATGTTCTGCACTATCACTGTACAATAACTTTTAAACACAGATTCTTGCCTAGCATTTTCACACATCAACATGTGCTTGGAATTAAATAATAATAATCGAGTGCTTACTATGTACCATAAAGTCCACATTCATTACTTTCCTTGAATTTTCACAATTATCATATGTGTTAGGTCCTAGTATACCCCCATTTTAAGATGAAAAACTGTGCTTAGAGAGTCCAAGTGATTTCCTCTAAGTCTTGCAGGTAGTAGGAGGTGGAGGTGAAATTCAAACCCAGAGCCTAAGTGTGTCTGCTTCCTCCCTGCTCGTGGCTACCAGCACCACTGCCAGCCCTATTTACCACTGCTTTCTTCTTGGCATTGGTTTCTTGTTGTCAGGTTAATTACTACCACTGATAATGTGGCTAACTCAAGGATGGGTTCATCTCAGTAGAAGTGTGGGGGGTAGGGTGGGGAGGAGGGTGGAGGGAAGAGAGAAAGAGAGAATTGACTTGAGGGACTTATTTTTAGTACATTCATGTGTGTGCAGACACAGAGTGATATGAAAAATATTTGTCAACCTATAATCGCCAACTAATTAGAATGATATCTTTTATATAATACTGGTGCTGGAGGCACCTTACTATGACAGGTATTACCCTAGTAGTTGCTGGATCTTCGGGGTGGTCTGAGAGATCCTGGGGAAGGCACTTAAGGATCCTCATGCCATAGCCATTTATCAACTGACAGCAGAACTTCTATATTTTTATGTAGAATATCAGCCCTATGTGGGTGGGTCTGAGGGAAGGAAAATATATTTCAGAGTGAGAAAAAGCTATTGCATACTCAAAGGTGTATTTGAAATATGTTAAATTTATATAACAAATCCCATCTCATCCTGTTCCAGTCCTTCCTTTACAGAGCAGCCAGAATAATCTTTCTAAAACAAAATCTGACAACTTCATTCCTCTGCTTAAAACTGTATGATGGATTCCGTGTCTGTCTCCTCCCCAGTGAGAAGAAATTCCTCAGCTTAGTGTTCATGAAGCCATATGATCTGGTCTCTGGTTGCCTTTTCAACATCTTCCCTCCCTCCCAACACATACACACATGCATGCGTGTGCACTCACACACACACACACACACACACACACACACACACACACCTCATCCCCCATCACATCAAAACTATTTGGTATTTCTGGAACATAGTGGGTTAGCTCATTCACTTTTACTCAAGAAATCCCCTCCTGTAAAGCTCCTACTAGTCCTTCAGTACTGAATCAAATGTCACTTCTTTGGGAAGCCTTACAATTCCCACCCGGGCTTCACTAAAAGCACGCCTATAGGTCTTAGTTCTGATCATCTTCTTTCATAATCATTGGGTTGCAGGTTAGCCTCTTACCTCAGATTGTGAACTCCATGCCCATATGTCCACAGCAGCTATCTTTCTTCATCCTTGTAGCCTCTACTGTTACCTCAATGCCTAATTCATGGAAGGTACTCAAGAAATACTCAAGAGGATAAAGCATTTGCTTCCATAATCTCATTTATCCATACATACCAAGGATGTGAGATGCTGGAGCTGAGGTACAGAGTTTTCTATATTGTACAGCCTTTATGTGGTAGGGCCATGTGTAATACAGTCTTCCAATTCCAGAAGGGAAAATTTGATGACATTATATTGGTTTATAATACTCCAATAATTAATACAGAAAAATCAAGTTAGGACCTTTTTGGGATATATTTCCCCTAAGGCTAGATTAGTTTTCCTCTCTAATGTCTTTCTCTGATTATACTACAGGAACCCATTCCTCAGGTCCTGTTGCATCAGGAAATTTACATGGATCTTTCTTTTAGAGAAGTGTGTCTTAATTGTAAAGTCTTATGCCTTATGCCTTGAGTCTTGGACCTATTTTGGGTCCTTCCTTTGTCTGTCCCTCCTTCTCTCCTTTTGGCTGCTGGCATTCTCTGGGCCTCCACATCCAGATGTTCCAGGACCAATGACTGTCTGCTGAGTCCTGGCTCCTCATATGGTCCTTGGGATCCACCAAGTCATCCATACCCCTAAGGTGCCTTCTAGGAATCTATAGCATGTAGGATTTTTAACCATGGCCTTATGCAGAGCTCACGTGCAGTTGTGTTGCATGACTTCTGACTATTTGTCTTCTAATGCTCCTCTCCAGCATGGCTGGAGATGCTCACCTCCAGCTCCTTGATCCCATATTAACCTTGGCATACTCAATGGCAAATTTCTCAAACTATCACCGCAGTTTTCTGCTGCCCATGACAATAGGATGGCAGTTAATTTCACTTTGGCTTTACATTACGTAGAAGGGTAGCTTACAGATAAGTATAAATTCGACAAGTGGCTGGTGAAATATTCTGTAAGGCCCTGGACTTAGCTTTAGACAGTTCCTGCATGCTGACATTGTTTTCAAGTGAAAAGTAAGCAAAAACAAAAACAAAACAAAACAATCCCAAAAAGGCAGAAAAACAAACAAACAAAAAATGTCTAGAGCTGTGCTGTCCAATATGGTAGACACATGTGGCTATTAGGCCTTGCAATATGGTCAGTCCTAATTGAGATGTTCTGTAAGAATAAAACACACACTTGATTTCAAATACAGTATGGAAAAAACGTATCTTTAATAGTTTTGATGTTGATTTTATGTTGAATGATACTATTTGAGATATTTGGGTTAAATAAAATAAGATGTTAAACTCAGTTTCTTTTTCAATGTGTGTAACAAAACATTTAAAATTCCATATGTGGCTTGCACAATTTTCTATTGGACTGCACTGCTCTAGAGGATTTGCCTGGTGGCTCTTTAATATTAGTAAGCTAAATGTGTATGGATAGACTCACAAGTTAGTGCATAATGAAAAAGCAGAAAAGGTTATGAATGACAGAAGGAAGCTTCTGCTCAGATTTTTAAATTTCTGTTCCCCGAATACACCGACATGCCACCTGCCTGACAAGCTTTTAAGAAGGTCTGATAATCCTCAGAGAAATGAGGCTGAACCAAATGGCATCTGTCTAAGTCTCACTGCATGGTGCCTAACCTCAGAGGCTTAAAATCAATATTGATTTTTTTCATTATTTTACCCTGGCATTTAAATATCCCTTAGATTTATTACCCTTAGGTTTCTGGTTAAGATTCAGTGATGGGTGTGAGAGCAGGGGTGGTAATAAGTTATGTAGATATCATTTAATTTATGAACTCTGGAGCTTTGAGGTAGCTTTCAGTTCAAGAAATATATTAACCACATCCACATCACCCTTCATTTTGCGGTGAGGATTTCCACGCTGGGTCCCTATTGTGCCACTTAATTTATGGTCTGGCCAGGTACATGGATCTGAGTACAATATTTCAATATAAGTTGCTCCTGCATTCAGAGGAGAAGAAGATGGGCTTCAAAGAAGCTGGCTGGACAGCTGATGGATTGCTCTCTCTCCTATACACAGGCTGGGGCTTTAAGTAGCTTTTAAAGCTTGTCAGTGGCTTGGGTCTTTTTCTGCTCTGAGAAGCTGCACACACCGGCCTGGACAAGCAGATCAGCCATGCTGCAGCAGGCAGAGGGCAGCTCCCAGAGTTACTTACGTTGACAGCCGTAGTGCCAGGAATTTCCCGGCAGACACTCATCACACTTAGGCCCTGTCGTTCCCGTCTTACACTCACAAAATCCTGAGCCATTACAACGATCATGGACTGAGCCCAAAGGGTTACAATAACACTCTGTAGAAACAAGACAACACACAGGCTGGAGACAAGTCTGCATGGCTTATAGGTTATCAACACAGGAGCGTCACTTAAATGCATCGCTTACTTAAAGAAAGATGTCCGCTAATGAAATGCTTTGGCAAATACAGCTATCTCAGGCCCCTTTATTTATTTCCTCAGCCTTCTGTGATGCTGTTTTTATGATATGGGAGGAAATTAACTGAAAACTTCCCGGGAAATAAGACATTATGCTCTTCATGGCTAACAGATCATAATAGAGATTCCATTTGTTAGGGCATTTTTAGATGGTTTAATGAACACCATGAGAAGTTTGTATATCAAGGATAAATCAATATGCCATCAGTGTAAAATCTGTTTTAAATTATTCAAATGGCCTTATCTGTTACACTCAATATTTGAGAACTGCTGAACATTTTTAAAGTGCAATATGAATGCACTTTGTTCACTCAAAGGCATTTTTACTTTATGATATGGGAAAGCACTTTAACTTATTTATATATATACTGTTTGGTATGAGCTTTTAGATACTCTATCTGCTAGGCATGTTAGTACGGTTTTTATGCAGCCTAGATTAACAATCATGAAAGAAAAATAAATTTTGTAATCCCAAGTAAATTTCAACACAGGCATAATTTGAGACATATATTTCATCATAATGTCTCCTGGCAGGACAAAACAACTTTGTCCAATGAAGAGTAAATAGAGTGTTTTCTGGATTCCTCACATACTCTTATACAGGATACTTTTGCTTCTGAAACTCTGTTTAGCTGAAAGGCTGAACCTGAAGTGGGGATTCCTTAGGTTTCCATTAGTTTGAAAGGTAATAACTGCTAGTTTGCAGCTTTGGGGACTTGGGGGCCAAAGTTTCTTTCCTTGTTACCCCACTGTATAATCTTGGAGAAGTCATTATGCCTCTCTCTCAGTTTCCTTTATACTAAAAGGGTCCTATTAAAAGGTTTTCTGGTTAAAAAGCAAGTAAAATCATACCAGCCAACCAACCAACCAACCAATGGAAGCCCTGAGAGCTTAGCTTAACAGCATCAAGTTTAGCGTTTTAGACTGGCAACAGAGATTCAAGGTTTAACGTTATAGAGAGGACTGGACATTTTGTTCTGGTTTTACTACAGGAATTAACTAGAGAATGTCTTCAGAAAATGTGGGAGACCTTACGATTATGATTTATTTCATGTTAGTCAATTTTTGAGTTCTGCATTATGGTGATATAAGCATTGATAAGACTAATAGTGATAGTGACATATGCAGGTAAAAATAAAACTAAATAAACTAAAATGTTCCCTCCTTGCCTGGCTTGGTTTGTATTTAATAACTAGAGTTTTAAGTCATCATTTTCTATTTTAATGTGTGTACATGCGAGTTGTTTAAAAAGGTTTTTTTTAAATAGTAATTTTGTATGGCTTTAAAATGTTTTGTGTACATATTTATACTATCAGTCTGTGCTTATACTTATTCAACATTTAATGTTTCTTACTATTTCAAGTGCATAAGTTGACAGTGAGTCACCAGCATTTTGCAAACCAGGGAGTAGAGTTATATCTAGCCAACAGGAATCCACACACCAGTCTAGTCATTTAGCCCATAGCAATTATATTAATATAAGGATTTAGATGGAAAGAAAGTAAATTTTTTTTTAAACATGGGACACCTAAACCAGTGATTGTCACAGGAAGGGTGATAAGTGTTATGTTATACAAACAGTAGGGAAAATAAGTGACAAGGAGAGGTGTGGTCTATTTACCACCTTATGTACAAATAACTTAGTTTTTTAAAGAATACCATGGTCAATGGTAGATATTGGTGATGGCCTTGGAGTATTGTATTTTATTAAATTAAACCAGGAAGAATATGCAGGACTGTTAGGCTAAAAAATAACATGAAATATTTTGGAGGTTTGATTAAAAAGTTACAGTACAATTGATTTATAGGTACTAGAAGTATCCTGTCTATAGAAGGTACCTCTGACTACCTGATCTTGGGTTTCAAGGGGAATAAAAAGACAATACTTCATAATTTGAGATACGTTTAGTAGCAAATGCTGAACCCTGTGTTTCATTCTGATGTCAAGCTTGTTACCAGAGATTATTAGCAGTGATTACCCAAGGTCATGAACCACATATCCTCTAACTTCCTGCTTAATGCTTGAGTTTATATGAAACAGAAGCATGCAAGGGTGTCATCTTCATGTAATTGCTGCGTAATACAGGGTAATTACATGCATCTTTGGAGACATGGCTGTGCTTGGAATTTGTATGAAAATGGGGAAATTCACCAGTAACCAATAAGCAGCAACCACTGTGGCAACACGGAATAGCCTGCATTTTATATCTGTCATAATATAAAATGACTCAAATAGTTTACGACATGTACTTCAATGCAGTCTATATTTTGTCGAGATTTGGCCTGTTCCCTCACAGCCAGTGTGGTGGATTTCATTGTCATTTGTTGAAGAGATGGCCAAAATGCCTCTTTTCCCCCTTAAATTTAGAGAAGACTTAGATGAAGTTCAAATTTTCTGAGATTGGTGCTTAATTCTGTGAAAGTGAATTGGGTAAATATCCATTCATTTTCATTAGTGCTTTCTATACAAAAAGGTATTAAACTCAATTATTTGTGATGTATGCTCTTCAATTTAATTCTCAGTCCTGGCTCAAGCCCTTTGGGGAGCTTAACTGTGGAAAAGAGTGAATAAGTTCATGCTTTCCCTTAGGGCAAACCTTGGCAATAGGGAGCCACAGGCTACCAATGGCTCTCAGAGAGCAAACTCCAGCCTTAGCCTGGTGTGTAGGCAGCTCTTCAAGTGGGAAAAGTGGAACCCATAGCTCTTATAGGACATAGCTTTTATTGTTATTGATTCATTGTACATATATATAGACTAAAGACAAAAGATAGACTATAGCATATATCAGCTAGCTACATTTTCCAATGCATTCTTTACAAACAATTTTACGCCTTAGAAAAAAGGCAGCAATTTAAGGAATTTTGGTATGTGGGGGAATATTATAGCCAATTTTAATGGTACCTAAAAGTTCTCATCTTTATGTTTACCAATTTACTTGGTTTGGAAAGTATAAAATACTGAATAGAAACATGTTTGCTTCAATAAAATAAAATTCCCCAAAGATTTATAATTTTAACTAACAAACTGTCTAGAAATGGAGATAACAAACGCTCTTGATTTTTTTCGGCAGGAGAAGAAATGTATATTCAGCTTTTTCATATTTCATCACTAGTTGATGTTATTCAAAAGACAAAAGCTAAACAGGCTGCCTTCCTGCCTGTAGATAATCAGAAATAGATTTACAACAGGACTAAACCTCTTAAAATTAAATAGTAAGTGCAGATTTTATACTTCATAAAATTACTTTAGGACTGGAAAAAGGCCAAAGCTTATAAGAAAGAATACTCTGAGTAAAACACTTTGGGATATTGTTAAGTTACCTGATATTAGAAATTTTATGGAATAAAATCTTTTCTTTTAAGGCCTTTTTCTCTGATTTGTTTAAAATACAGAAATTAACACTGTAAAACATGTTAATCTTAGGTATTTTATGAAAATGATTTTTATTCCTGCGTACCTATTTATTTTACCTTTTTTCTTGTTTCTGTATTTACTGTATGACATTTATATATCTTTACAAATGACATTCAGTGAAGTGTAGCTCTGCATTCAAAATTCAGACAGCTACATGTCTTTTGGGTTATTAATAGCCTCAAATCTTTGTAACCCCGATTGTTATAAAGGCCACTGAACTACTGTTCACAAACTCATGGTGGAATTGCTACTGTCATCCAAAAAGCATACCGTTTAAGTAAGAAGTCTGACAAGTTTAGTTTTGCTAATTATGTCAGGGTAGCTGGGAGAAGATGTTCAAGCTCTGAAGTCAGGAAGCTAACTCTTTGCTAAAGCTGTATAATTTGGTTCATTTCACCTTACTTTTCTCAACTAGAAAATAGAGGAAATTATCAGTGGAATACTTACCCCCCCTGGTTTTGTTAATAAGGATTAAGTAAAAACAAAACAAAACAAAACAAAAACAAAAACAAACCATATTTGCAAGTCAGTTCACAGTTTACCAAGTGTTTCCTGGGCATTCCATATGATCCCAGTTTGTTTGACTGGGAGTTCTGAAAGGACTTACCTAAGACATACAGCTATTAAATAGCAAAATGGGACTTGAACCCAGCTCTCCGGTCTCTAAGTCCAGTGATCTCTCCACTAATTCACAAATAATAAATAAGGAGGCACTTGGGAAAATAGAACATACTGTAGACATTAACTGTATTGTGTAAACTTGGTCTAACTGAATTCACAACAACTTGTAGGCCTAGTTTATGGGATTCTGGGCAAGTAGCCATATGATCTTGATGACCTAATCAGAAGACAATGATCTCCGAATTGCAGATTAGATTTCTTTTTTGATGAAAAAACCACCTGTCATTTTTCTGCATTTTTAAAAAATTTACATTAGTCTTTATGTGAAAAATTCTATTTTGAAAATTAGTTGCCAATGTATTTACCTACTGGTATGGTAACAGACACACATGTACCTTGACCATTTCAAATATATGCATTTCTTCAAAGTAAATTATGAAGTGAAATTCCATTTATTGTTTCTTATTTTTCCATCAGCTCCCTTTCTTAAAGACTGGTTCCACTGTGCAAAAGGTGGGAGAAATTTTTTGTCTGTGAAAACAGGTTCTCTCTCCAGTTGACCTGAGCAGTAGTCATGGTGGGTAGGGGATAGTGCTCAAGGGAATCCTGTGGACCCAGTTTTTCCTTATTTACCTTGGAAGCTATGAGAATTCATTGCCTATAATAGTTCTGAGAAATTGCTTCTGCTTTGGGGGGCTAGGAAAATTAAATAAATGGAATTTCCTTGCTATGGATGGAAAAGTCAGGCAAACTTCTATATTACCAGTTGCTAATGATTTTCAATTCCAATTGGCAATATTGTTAATCAATCAATGTTTGTTGATTACCAGTTATGTGCAAGAGTTTATCCTAATTTCTCATATCTATAATTAAGTCCCATATAATGAGTTTTCATTTTAAAAGTTGAATGTACAACATAAGCCTTTAAGATCAGTTTGATATTACCAGGTTTTAAGATTTCATGCAAAAAAAAGGAAGAAAGAATAATTGATAGAAAATTCTTCATCTTCTAAACAAGATTTCCAGATCATCATATTTAAAGCAACAAAAACATAAGGATTCAGAATATATTCCCCAATTCAACCGGCACAAGAGAATTTTAAGTCTACCACAAGGATGTTTTCTCCATTGAGAAAGTTCATTCTGGCTCAGCCGTGGTTCAAGTTAACAGCCTCTTCACCTTGAATAGCTCCCCATAGCTCGAAAGGCACAGAACAATAGCTGAAATTATAATGGAACTGACCTATGCACACATTCTCATCGTCCAGCTGTGCAGAAGCATTTCTGAAGTAGCCCAGCCTGCATAACTCACAGTGCTGCCCTCTAGTGTTGTGTTTACAGCTCACGCAAATGACTGTATTTAGCAGATCGATATAACTGCATCGATTGGAGTGGCCGAAGCATTCACAATCTTGCAAGGAAGAACAGAAATGTATACAGAGTGTATACAGTAGCAGAGTAATAGCACACTACATGCTTGGATAAAATGAGAAGTGGAGAAAAGATGGCAGAATGGCATTACATCTATGTGATGCAACATGACACATGGCGACCACAGGTGGTTGTGACTGGCATGGAAGTAGCATCTGTTTCAAGCAGGATAGAAAGGTTGGACATTCAGAACATGACCGAAGAGTGTTAATTCTTGGCATACAATATGAACAGAAGCATTTGCAGGTGTACACCTTTTAAAATTTGGGAAGGCTCGGTCGCCATTGATGCAAAAGTCTAATTTTTGCACAGTGAGAACTTTACTGTCTTTACATCACTTCCCCATTTTTTTCTTCATATTTGCACTCTTAGAAAAAGGGAGGGAAGTATGTGAGCATCTAGGGCCTGAGACTGCCATCACCCATGACTCCTTTGTTTAGTGTCATTATCATTTATGTTAAGACAGTAGCTCGGTCAGTGTTTCACAGAAATTGTGGCAAATTTAATAGGGATCTGGAGGACTAAACAATTCTCTATTTTTATTCCAAATGCTAACAGGAAAGACAGCCTTTGTAAGCCTTTCATCAGGCTAAATATGATGTTTGTTTATGTGTGAGAGAAAATACAAAAAACAGAGAGATGATTTGTATGGGAAAAGTGCTCTGAAGATTTCCTTTTCATTCAAATTTCAAGCTGAGTCCACTACAAAAGAAGGATTAGGCAGCTAGTGATTATGCAGTACTCCCAGATTTCCATTCTTTGTTTTCCCAGAATGTTGGAGATGCCTCTGAGGCTGAGGTCCTGATGGTGAGAAGAACTAGACAAGGAGATGGGGAAAGAGAAGGAGAGCAGGTGGGGAAGGGTGGGGAGTGATTACATTTTCTCTTGGTTGCATCTCAGCTAAAGCAAGAAGTTGTTCATCTAATTCAACATTTTTCAAAAAAGTGGTAAAGACAAAGCCTTTACCGGTAGCAATCACCATCAAATCAGATAGAAAAAGAAAAAAAAAAAAAAAAGACGGGAGAAGTAAGTAGGTAAGTAAGTAAGTAAGCTAATTTGTCTTCTCAAAATATGGGGGCAGGTGTAGCTGGATATTAATGAGGAAGGTCAACGGTGATACTGCAAAACCTTTATTTAGTTTATCCAAAAATACTCCTCTTTTTAATGTCTGACCTTTATTTTACCTCACTAGGAAGCCAAAGACAGCCACTACTTGAACCCATTCATTCATTCATTCATTCATTCCATATTTTATTGGGTTGATCTACCATGTGCCAGGCATTATGCAAGGGACTGAGTTACTCTTTTGGCTTAGATAAACTTTGGAAGTATCGCATTTGATGAGCAGAGTAACAATGAATAAGCACTGTCAAAATGAATAACGAAGATTAAGGAAGAGAGACTGGATTTTTTTTAAACATGCTGAAACTCATCGGAATGGTGTGGATTTATTTAGTGCAGAGCCGATTGCTATAGCAGAGGGTCAAGGTCCTGACAGAATAAAATAAAATGTGGATCAAAGCAGAGGAGGACACTGGATGTAGTGACTAGTGAAAGATACCAAGATTAGGGTCAGCACCTTGGGGATTCTAGATACTCAAAAGGGAAGCAAGAAGAAGGGGAGGCTCCTGAAGACAAGCTGGTTCCTTTAGGGGAGGTTAGCTCTGTCGTGTGTGTGTGTGTGTGTGTGTGTGTGTGTGCGCGCGCGCGCGCACCGCGCGCATGTTAGGGGCTGGGATCAGGAGGAAGCAGAGGGAGAAGAGCAGAGTGGGAAGGAGGCCTATGCAGTAGTTAAGGCATGCCATATTAATAATAATAAAACAATAACAACAAAAATAATAGAATTACAGATCACCAAATTAAATTTTCTTAGAAAACAAACATATCACTCCAATACACTATATCTCCCTGAGTTACACCTGTTTATGCTGGCAATTCTGACTTGCGAGGAAACCTAAAAGGGCTCTAGAGCCTTTCTTGGTTGAGGATTTGGAACAGGGAAAACCTTTCTGGCCTAGAGCCACCCAAGAGTAGCGGTTTCAGGAAGGAGACCCAAGTTCCAAATCTAATTGCTTCCTAAGGACTTCTTCAGAGCTGCCTGGAACTGCTGAGGAATGGGCATCAACAGCCCTGTCCTCTGGCTCTCCCTCCTGGAAGACGTTCCTTGGTGGTTGTTTCTCATATTCCCCATCCCAGGCTGGCCCTTGGTGCACCTAATATAATTTATCCAGCTTTGAAAAAAGCTGGAGTTACAAAGAAGCCCTTGTTGTCAAAAAACTAGTTTTGTGGGTAAGACAAACATATGGTTAGAATAACTAGAAAACAAAAGAGCATGTGCTAAGAAAGCCAAACAGTGACACAAAGTGATCTAAGGAGAAGGTCATTTAACTTGAGGGGAATTAGCAAAAACTACCTTAACACTGGACTTAACAATGGGTCTTCCATGAGGGCAGGTAGGGTTTGTTAGAAAAAAGAAGTTTGGGGGAGAGGGGATGAGCATTTCAGGTGAAAAGGGAATAGAACCTGCAAAGGTATGAAGTTGGGGAAAGTGTAGAGAATAAGGCTAGAGAAGTTTCATAAATCATTTCCTTTGTGGGTATTTGAAGGGTTCTGTAAGATCTGCGCAATGGCAAGAGTACATGCTGAGCTCTATCTGACAAAGTTTTATCCAAGAAATAAAACATATCTATAGATATCCAAGTTCAACACTTTCAAGACTCAGCCCATGAATCTCCATGGACACATCAAGTGTCACACTGTCATCTACTATTACTCTGAATTCAACGAGTAGTATACATTTCCACAATGACATTATTTGTTTCTGGGTCTTGTTTGAAGACCGATTTATTAATTTTGGTAGGAGAAGATAAATAATGTAAGTTGTATAATTATATATAGAACCATACCAGCTAAATGCCCAATATTAATAAATTTATTTTAGAAGATAAATGGATACTTAAATATCTTTTAATCTAGGAAACAGGGTAGCAACTTGATTCTTTTAAGACTTCTAAGATTCTTCTGAGACTTCAATAAAGCTGTCTTCTCTGGCCACGATATATTTGAGAATGTAAAATGACAAAAAGATCTTTGAAAATGATTTGAAAAACATGAGAGCAGTGTATAAATGCAAGGCATTTCAAATGTAATTAATAGGCTGCTGTATTATTTTTCAGTATTCTGTTAATCTACCACTCTTTAGGAACTAGTCTTTCCACATAGGCACAGAATCCTTGAATGATTATTAACGATGTAGTCTGAGTTACATTACCATATTAAGACCCTGCAGGGATGATACTAATAGTTCAGTAATTCCTTGATCTCTCAACTCATTGACCTGCCATGTCCTCCTTTCCCTTCTTACAAAGTATGGAGTCCATGGTCTGTCCTTACAGTGACTTCCTTTCATACACTTTCATCTCCCTTGACCCCGAGTGTCCACCGCGATCAGTCTCCTGGGAAAACCTGATCCTGCTTAAATCCACCTCTCCATCTCTCCATGCCTACACCCCAGCAGCTAAATGTGGCTGGAGTTTTTCTCCAACTATTTTGAAACAAGTCTCATGTTAAGTTTATAACCATAAGTCTCAAAGGGACCTTTAGGGCTGCCAGGAAACCCTTCCTAAAACAGGGGACTTCTGGGTCACCACTTTCTCTTGCTTCTTCTTCTTCTCCACCCATGATTGTTTTTCCCTCTCTTTTCCTCTTGGTCCTTTCTCCTCACAGGTACTCAGGGCTTAGCTCTTGGAACTCTTTGCTCTTTAGGCTCAACCTAGAGCCTAGGGCTCCTTACCCAGTCTCCGGACTTTACACATCATGTAGATGCTGACCTTTCCAAAATAGTTGTTTCAGCCTAGATCAACTCCCCAGTTAGTGAGACTTCCTCCAGACTGACATACTCATCTGCATTCTTAGTCTCCACCTGGACATTTACTAGATATCTCAACTTCAACATGTTCATAACAGAGCTCTTAGGTCAACCTTCCCAAACCTGCTACTCACCCAGGCAGCCCACCCTATCTCAGTAAATGGCAACTCCATTCCTCCAATTGCTTAGCTCAAAATTCCTGATGTTGTTCTTGACATGTCTTTTTTCCTCATCCCTGACAACCAGTCAATCAGCAGATATTCTTGGCTATGCTTTTAAAATACACTCTAATCTCACCACCTCTTACTCTGTCACCTTGAGTTAAAGGCACTTGGATTATTGCGATTGTCCCCAAACTGCTCTCTTGGCTTCCATGCTAGTGATACCTCCTCTCCACACAGCAGTCAGAGTGACTCTTTCAAAACTTAAATTCAGTCATGACACCCCTTTGTTTATAATCCTAATGGCTTTCCATGCCATTCAGAATAAAACACAGAACTTATATGCATTCATTCCCAATTGATCTGGCCCCTGGCCTCCCTGGTGGCTCACTGCAATCACTTTCCTCCTTGCTCTTGTACAAAGCTTCCATGTTGCTCTGCAAACATGCCAGGGACTTCCCTGGGGCATTTGCTCTTGCTGTTACCTCTGTGTAGAGTCCTCTTCCCCTAGACATCCCTGTGACTTGCTTCCTCACTTTGTGCTTAGGTTTCTGCTCAAAGAAAATTTTGTGACCACTCTATTGGAAATAACAGCAATGCCTAAACATACTAATCCTCAATTTCCTAATCCTACTTACTTTTTTGTAGAATTTATAGTATCTGGAAAGTATATTTAAAATAATTTTTCCCCCATACTCTGAGTATAAATACACGAGTGTGGACTGTGTTATGTTTACAGATGTAACCAGAGAACTCAAAACATCTGTCACATGCTAGGCACTCAATGAACATTGTCAAATGAACGTATCTGTGAATATGTGATGATTCTAAAGGTGCCCTTTTTTGCAAAACACAGTCAGACACAAGAGGAAAGTTATGCTTAAATTCATGCCTCCCCCATTTGAATTCCATCAGAGTCTGGCTACATCCCATATATCCAAGAGTTTAGAAAAACAACAGCCACACCAACAATGTGTAACTGAGTTACTGATTATTTTAGCTGAGGGTTGTCTACCCGTCTATGCAGATCATTTTGGGAAGAAAAAGAGGAGACTTGTAAAAACTTCTATGGTTTTATGTAGTTTTTCAATCTCAGATTACACTGTAGATGATTTTTCATTGCTGCTGTGTAGACGAGCTAGTGGGGTCATCTAGAACACATGGCCATGGTGTACAAGGAACCGCTGGCAGTACATATTTCCTGAGAATCACCTCATGCCAGGGAACAACATGAGCCAGTCCTGCAGAGTCTAGGGTGGTTTCTCAGCCTTGGCACTATTTCCACGTTGGGCCAAATAATTCTTTGTTTTCCTATATGTTGTAGGCTATTTAGAAGCATCCCTGGCCTCTACCTACTGGATGCAGTAGCAACCCCCGAGTTGTGACAACCAAAAGTCCCCTGGGGGGTAAAATCCCCCATATGAATAGATGAGCTCATATGAAACAGTTATGATAAGATACTACAATACTTGGCAATTGGCTAGTTAAGACCAATTAAAGCTAGGGATACTTTAGAAGGAGTATTTTAGAAGGAGTGGTTGGTCTAGATCAGGAACGACCCAACCCTCTTAAGTAAAGGTTCTTTCTGACTGACACTGGCTGGAGAAGGGCTGGGCAAGGAGGAGTTGCCAGAAGCAAGAGGTTGGAGAGAAAGAGAATGGAAGAAAAAGAACGTTAGAATAGGAGGGGTTAAACTTCCCCTGGGTGTCTTCTTTCTTACTGTTCGCCATGTTGCCTTGCATCATATGTTACATGGCCTATGTAAATATAAGATCAAGTCCTCTGAATATGGCACAGGTCATTTTTCTTTTTGGCCAAATTAGGAAAGCTGATGAAAATTCATTAAAAAAGAAACAAAACAGATTTGGGGAAAAGAGTTTAGATAGAAAGTAAAGGAATGAGAACTCTCAAAAAGTATTTTCCTCTCACTACATTAATAGAGTCACCATGCCTCTGAGGGGCCTCCTCCAGGGGTGGCAGTGAAGTGGCTGTAGCATTTTGCTGGTCCTTACCCCATCCCTCCCCTATTTTGCAACCTTATGTAGCTTTTGAAGCTACATACATCATTTGATGACGATATGGATTTTTTTAAATGATAAGTCATTAGGTGACTTCTTCCTGCCTCTGGAGATGTGTTTGAACCTCATTAGTGCTATGACCCCAGGAAACTGGAGATTCAATGATGCAGGGTGAAATTCCAGATCAAGAGGCCCCTTGTATTTCCAGTGTACTTGACGGGACATAAGAGAAATGAAATCTATGAAAGTCCCTAATGCTTCTCTGTTTCCTCCACTTCCTTGGTTTCTTTGTGTGGATTTGCATTTTGGAGATAAAGAAAGATCTTCCCCCTGTGGCCTTAAGATGGGCACACTTGCCCAGATAGGCTTGATACTCTATGACGCTGTGGCCGGTCTGTTCCAAAGAACTTAGTTTCCCCAAATTCATATACATTTGTATTCCCCTCAAATGGGCACCATTAATGTTTGATATGTAAAAAGCACATTGTGAGGAAAGTTTAAGACATGGTTTGAATACCATCCATTTCCCTTTTCCCATCTTTGGACCAGTTTCATCTTTTTCTCTATACGTCACAGAAGGACCAACTCAACATTAATTAAAATCTGGAAAATGATCTGACTCTATTCAATAAGGAATAAATAAGCTATTACGGTAATTTTCATCAAGTGGGTCAAACTGAATTTTGATTTTGTTAATAAATATATTTCTTTATAAGAGGTGTTTCATGAAAAAACAAAGAACAAAAAAAAAAAAACCCACAAACCAAAAACATGACATAAGCCCAACAGTCAAGGGTGGAAAACAAGACACACCTGTCACAGAAGACATTTAAAGGAAAATGGTAAAATAAAAACAGAAGTCTTTATGTTTCCTGAAAAATCTTCATTCTGTGAATGACAGATGCTAGCTGGAATGGACTATTCATGAGTCACAGATGAGATACTGCTTGCTTGCATTTAAAGTAAGTAATGTAATTATTATTTTCAGGTCATAATCAATGCTAAACCCAGTGTAGATCTTCACTGGTATTCATTCAATTTCATTTCAGACAATGGAAATAGAAAATATAAGCTATTTCATTTGTCCAAAAGTCAAATGGGCACAAAACATGGAATCTGCCATTCTGTTCTCATGAAAAGCATCCTTGAAACTCACTGTAAGTGGGTTTCCTTATTTTCAATGCCAATGAGCAACAATGTTAATACTCTAACATTCATGTTCTAAACAGGATCCTAAGCTGTTTGAATGTTTATTCACGTGTTAATCTTTCAGAAAACAAATGTTGCAGCAATTTTAATTTGCAGCAGTGAAATTTCTGAGTGAAGTTTTTTGTCTCTTACAGATGACATTCTCAGTACTATTTGATGCATTGATTGGTATCAGTCAACATGCCTCACCGATAAGCTGATGGGTACACTTCACAGATATTCCAGATTCATACAGTGCAATGTTTCACAACACATAACACCATGAAATCACTGTATGAATCCAAGAATTCCTACCTCTCTTGTGGTTTGCAACTTGAACAGAAGAAACTGTTGACAAAGCTAATTTGGGAGCAACTGGATAGGTTTAAAAGAATGAACAGCACATTAGAAACAATAGTGAAACGTTCAAACTGTAATAACTTATCATCAACCCACTTGAAAAGGTAGCCCTAAATGAAGAGACTACTTGTATCTGTTGTTTCTGGGAGATGGTTTCAGTCCCAAAGGAAGTCTTGTATTTGGCTGAAAATGGTTTTACATTGTCAGTAATAAAGTTTAGAAGCTTTATTTTCAGAGGCAAAGAGAATTACCATTTAAGAGTCCAGTTATGCAAGGATTATTCTGGTAACAATATGGATATTAGGATCCCCTATTGACCCTCTCTTAAAATAGTAGTTGTGCTGAGATAATTAGCAATCATTGCCTCAATTCACTGTCATTTTCTCTGTGTAACCAAAAGCTCGTCTGTGCCTCAGCCAGTTAGATTATTTTTGTTGAACTGATTAGACCTCATGGAACATAATCTCAGTGGCCAACCATATGGACCTTAGTCTCAGAGTCACCTTGAATCTGTCTACCTTTGAAAAATGTAGTCTCCTTCTCAATATTTATTACCTTTGTGGTCATATCAGTTTGTTAATGGCAGAGATTGCTCTGTATCGCTGTCTGCCATTTCTTTTCCAATTATTCATGACGAGTTGCTTGCGAAAACAGCAAAATTAGGTAGAGCCTGACATTCTTTGCAGATGTTGACAAGATAAATTATGGCTGCACAGAACTGGCCTCTGTTAGAAAGTGCACCTTGAGCTAAAATTTCAAGTTTAAGCACTTTATCCCGTGCGCTGCTTCTCAAATAAATTCATTTGAACTCATTACCCACATTCTAAAAAAACTGCACCTGGTATTAGCTGAAGGTATTTCTGAAAGTTTTCTGTGCAGTGACACTGACAGAAAACACAGCAAAATAATTAAGCAGGTGTGTTTCAGGTTTTGAACAATGCATAATCTTGTTCATCTCAAAACTCACTGTGGAGAAGTGTTAAATCTTAGATCCTGTCTTGTATAATTTGTTGAACTCTGAAATTCAATGGGAAATACTGAGTGACATTTCACTGAAGATGCTCTCATTGAACTTGCCAAGGAATAAAGCCACTAAACCTCCCCCAAATCCTCACAGAATTATACTAATAGGGGTGAGCTTGAGCTCTATTTCTTCTTCCACATATGTATGCAGAAAGTTGAAAAAATTCATTTGGAGCAGATGATTAAGATAATTCTATTTGCTACTAATATATGTATCTAGGACAGTCTCGATTTCATCACCCTGATCAAGGACTGAAAATGCAGCCCTTCCAATTTGACTCCCCAACAAATTGCTAATATATTTTGTTTGCTTAGCAGCTATTTCCTGGTTCCTCCTTTCGCTCATTTCCTCCTCCATCTGTATTCATTAGAGTTTAAAAGGAACATCCTGTATGTAATGAAAGAAGGTGGAAGCCAAAAATGTGCCTTTTTTTTTGAGAAGAAAGAAGGCAAAAGAATACAATTTTCTATTAAAATAAACTCCTATTTATACATGTCTATATATATCTATAGGCTAGATGTTAATGTGAATTTAACATTGCACTGTCTCTTATGAATTTCATTGCCCAGTTTTTAAAAGTTCTATTTCTTCCTGTGTAATCACACTGCTGTCAGTCTCTCTCTTTTATTTATTTACTTATTTTTGAGGTTACAAGTCAGAAAATAATTACTGCTCTAAAGACAGACAGAGAGCAGGTTGTTCTTAATGCTGCTAGAAATAATTGGTAATTTGTAAAGGATTAAAAGGGGAAGCCCCAACAGAGAAAATATACTGTGATGTGGAAGAGAAAGAGAGAGAGAGAGAGAGAGAGAGAGATACACAGAGAGAGAGAGAGAGAGAGATTCAAATTTCTGCCAGTCAATATGGAGAAACAGTAAAAGAAAACAAGTCTGTTAGGGGTTGCAATACTGCCTTTATGTATTTTTCCCCCGACCTTCAACACAACTGACGTACTAGTCAGTTTCGTTAAGAGGAGCAAAAGGGAGACATTGGAAGGACACCTGCAGCACTCAGAAGTTTTTAAGGCTTATTATTTATATTCTAAACTGTGATGGCAGCAAAACTCTAGGCTTCTCTTGGGAGAGACATTCAACCTAAATTTGATGAAGTGCTTGTAACTTCTATGCCATTTAATTTCCCCCTATATCTTTCACTCTAATATTTCCAGGGCACTCTTCATATTAGAAATAATATTTGAATCAGGATTCTTTCAAAGACATGGCATTCACAATAATGCTGTTATCCAGTGCTGAAAAACAGTAGATGGGATTTTCCCCCTAAACATGTGGGGTTTTATATTGCTAGGAATTTTACATGCTCCTACCTTGTTTTGGGTTAGAAACCTCAAGGGAAGAAATATTCGGCCATATCCTATTAAACTTTGGAAGATCTGCATGCATCAGGAAAAATCAGGGTATGTTATTTTCAGCTATAATGTCATTTGGTCTAAACAGAAACTTATATGGACAAAGACACAAACCACACATCTGCTCTTTAACTTGGCTGTGATGCACTTAACAAAACATGACTCCCGCACCAAACAAGAGCAAGCAATTGATGATTCCCAAAACATTGAATGGACATTAAATAGATAGCCCCTTCGCTAACAAAGCTATATACATTTACTTTTGCAATAAACTAGAGTGTTCTTACAAATAACCAAATAGGGACTTCGGCATTTCAAACTGTTATATAAAGCTGGTGCCTGAAACTAGAAGATAACGTGAAAGAAATAATTTCTCACTGGAGGATTCCATTCTCTGCAATTTATATTTACAGATATGAACTCGTTGCATTAGTCTTTCATGAGAGATTCTTTGGGGTATGTTTTAAGTGTGAGCCATTATCTCTGCAAAGAAGTGGATTTATTTCCTATTTTTATTTACGCCATTTCTCAGAGAAAGAAAGGGAATACTGGTGATTTCTGGCTTCTTAGTATAGCTAAGGTTTGTATGTATGGATGTGTATATGTCTTCATGATTTTTTTTTTTTTTTACTTCAACCTATGTTTCTAGAGTTTTTGGCTCCAATCCAGAGGTAATTATAAGCATTGTTACCTTGAGAACTGATGTTCTTTCTTTCTTAGATTCACCAGTATATACATATTTAAAAAAAAAAGACTCTGGAAAAGCAGAACACCTAGGTTTAGGATTGGATGCTTTAAAATTATTTTTGCTAAGGTGCATAACTATTAAAGCAGGCATTTTAGGACTCCAATCTACCACCCATTCAGATCAGCTCAAAACTACACCTTCTGTGTGGTCCTTTGGGACTACCCAAGTCCACGAAAAGTGCTCTCACCTCCAAACTCCTATAGCATGTTACTGTCTGTGCTCCTGATTTCTCATTGATATGGGGATAAGGCATGAGTTTTAATATTGTTAATTTAAATTTCATAGGTCTATTTCTCGTCTCTGTAATTAGATTGGATCTCTTTGAGGAAGGGCAAAGCCTTGCAGGAGGCCTCAGTAAATATCTAATAATTGAATAATTGATATCAAGTGGCTAGGCCACTGTAAACAGGTATTATCAGATTGTTTCCTCCATAATTAGATTATAGCAAGTAACATTCTTGTAAGACATGGTACTTTCGTTATAACTTTGGTATTTTAATATTTGTTAGAAAAGCTGATCTACTGTGTGTGTGTGTGTGTACACAAAGGCAGATGAAATCTTAATATTGATATTACTCTGTCAAAACTGTGGAATGAAAAAAGTGTAGTAATATTTTCCACATTTGTACCCAACTGTTACTAAATATATAGATACTTAGTAACATGTATAGGCAAAGTAGGCAACTAATGTTGCTTTTCACCTGAGCATTTTGGTGCTGGGTAGATGCTGAATTAACAGAACAAGGCTACTTAAACAGTGCTCATTACCTCTGAAAAACTATAAATTTGCATTTTGAGTGAATGGATATGATTTCTAGAAATTACTTGGAAAAAAATTGTGGGTTTATATAGAAAATATATTCCTTCACATTATTAGCTTCAAATTAAGAATATTTTAGTTTGTTGAAATGGTTCTCTCCATATTTTTCTTATAGGAGAGGCAAATACAGGTCATAGTGGGGCTGCTGTTTGTAAATTTGATGTTAGGTATTTAGTGACTTGATGAAATTAAGCAATATGATTGTTTGGTTAATAAGCTCTGCCAAGAAATTTAAGTGAAGACCGGCATTTATACTAAATCAATTTAAAAGTGAGTTTTGAAAATTAGCTTCATAAATTAAACTGTATCCCATATTCTATTAAATATTTGTTTATGCTTATTTTTAGCATACTCTTTCCCTAGTGTTTTATAATTTTTCCCCCTAGGATTCTGAGGTTCCATGTTAAGGAATGTATAAAATATATAAAAAGTTAACATAGGGCATTCTACTTTTGAATCATTAACTACCTGACTGTATGGAATTATCGAGGTAGACAGCTCAGTCACAATCTGATCCGTACCTGGAGTGTAACTTTCTTCTGTATTGTGTACTTCAGATGGTTTCTTGGGGGGAAGGGGAGAAGGTAGCCCTTGTATTTGCCTGGGAATGTAATTAGACACTCCACCCCCTGCCGCCCCCAAAAGTTCCATTATGTGGGATGCCTAACTTTCCTGAACACTCAAAACTCAGAACCACCAGCAGTGATCCCATTGGAAATCCCAATCTAATCTACACATATCTCTGATGGGACAAAATTTTATGTGCTGTTTTTCCCTTGGAAGGAAAAATGTCCTGAAAAAAAGGCACTAAAATTTGTGTCCTCCCTCCCCCCAGACTCCTACAGCATGTTACTGTTTGTGCATGCATGTTCCAATATTTGGTCCCCAGGAGTTTTTAATTTAATATCTCATCTCATTTTTTAAAAATTTGATTTTGTCTTATAATTGCAAGGCTAAGTAAGAAAACAATATTAGGCAGTTACTCTCCATTTACTCTTGTTACTCTAAGATCCTGGCTCAAATAAATATTTAATCAATATTACTAACAAATGTTTAATTCCCAGGAGTAAATTAGGCACATTGAAGGTGATTTTAATAGTATAATTGAAACAAATTCTATGTTATCATAGCCAATTCTAATGAAAAATTTTTGCATAACATGTAGCTTCTGATAATTTTTAGCCAGGGGGCCACTTGTTTTGAGTAGGTGGAAATTGAAAATAGAAAAAAAAATATCTATCTATCTATATCTATATCTATCTATATCTATATCTATATCTATATCTATATCTATATCTATTGCATTAAAACTATTGTATTGCCTCTTTGGGTGACCTGAGGCAGAATTTATTAATTTCACTTTTTCACAAATTAACTAAGGTGTATCTTTGGGCCAACATGAAGGTCTTAAAGTGGTGGCTTGTTGCAGGGCAAAGGTCACCGTGAGTCAGAAGAATCAGGTTTGGTCCCAGTACTGCTACCAAGGAATTGCCTGGCTGTTAATTTCTCTGGACTTCCATTTCCTTATAAATAAAGGTGCTGGACTAAAAGATCTCTAAGGTTTCCCTTAGGTGTTAATTTCCATCCCTCTAGGAGTTCTCCAATGGTCTAGCAGGGCCCCCACTCAAGTTCATGGGAGGATGAGGCCTATTGGGATGAGGTACACGTTCTTTGGAGACTCTAGAGGACTAAGAGGGAAGGGAAAATTATTGCTGCATGTTTTGACAGTGGACCTTTTGGCTGTCATAGTGAAACCCAAACTGGAGTTGAGAAATTATTATTGGGGTGAGGGGAGGGATCCCTCCATGTGTCCAGTGGGGTTGTAGATGGCTAGTCATTCAAGAATAGCCTTCTGTGGAAATCCCTATTTCTTAAGGATGCTGGCACAATACATCTGGGAAAATGGACTGGACTCATTTTGATAATCTCCTTGACTAGATTCCAAAGACTGGCTCTAGGAGTATAGAGACCATAATCACATACTCCATAGCTGTCCCCTTACAAAAAACAAAAATATCTGGAATGTCCGTCAGATCCAATTACTCTCATTGTTGAATTTTCAAAGTGCATCTATGGGAAGCTTAGAAAATAACTATTTGGGGAAAATTTTTTGAGATATGGTGCAGGTAAGTAGAGCTTGGGCTGGATTAAAATCCCAGCTCTACCACTTGGACAAGGAACTTGTCTCTTTCTTGATCAAAAAAAAAAAAAAAAAGGAAACTCTCTTTGTCTTTCTCATCTGTAAGTTGGGGATGATGACACTATCTGCTGGTTGTTTTCAAGACTCAATGAGTTAATACTTGCTCGATATTGTAGTGAGCATTTAAAAAATGTTAGCCCTTATGATACCATTTGTGGTTGCTATTGTAACAAAAATCAGATTACTATAGTATTAACAGTTGTTGCTGAATTGAATTAGAGAAAATAATGTGCTCCCCCTATTTTTTGCAATCTTAATTATTCCCAAAGTGAGTGGTACTGATAGGTAAAAAAGCTCACTTAAGATGTAGTTTACTTTAGGCCAGTTTTAGGGTCTCTATTGATTAATACTATTGTTCAGAAAGCAATGGAAATAGTTTGGGATACTGTGAAAAAGATTTGATTTTTAATATTAATAGTTAAATATATAATGTTAACTTTCAAATTTCTTTCAGTTTGGGGGCACATCAGTTTAGACTATGAATCAAATATATATGTCATCTGAATTCTGTTTTTCATCAGGGAGAGAATTCAGAAAACACTTTGGTTGTGGCACTTGAAACTCACTTTCATGAATCAGAAAAAATGAGATTCTAGTTACAAGAGTGAAACTTTGGAGGAAAATTCTTCTCCTCTGTGCCCCAAGGAAAACTCTGCACTATACATTGGAGGGGACTATGTTAGAATGGCTGAAATTGACCATCTATTGCTGATGCCATAATTTGTCAAACTGGAAAGCAAGCTTGAAGCAGAAGGCTGAAAATATGTTATTCACATCAAGAAAGCTTTAGAGGTAGGGTTGTTTTAGAATATTAAGTTGTCCTCTATCATCCATAGCACTCAGTTTGCATGAACTATAGGCAACTTTCAACTCACTTTGTGGGCACCCTTTAAAAACAGAGTAAATTGTGACCATGATTTCCCATCTTTTTCTAGAATGGTGCACCACATAGAATTTCATACTTTAGTAGTTTCATCAAATGAGAAGGTGAGTTCTAATATCAGGGTAGAATGTGAAGAGTCCTAATCTGGAAATTGGATATTGAGCTGGAATCCTACCTTGGCCACTGCCCCGATGACTTAGACATTTCATTTAAGCCTTCGTTGCCTTATATACTGTAAAATGATGATGTTGAATGAATTCTCTTTAAGTTTCCTAAAAATACTAATTTTTAAATAATTTTTTGGTTCTAAAATATGGTGGGAAGCCACCATGGGTGCCACCATGGATGTGAAAATCCACTCCTGGGGGATGTTAGTGAGCCTTCATTAAACATCCTTCTTCAAGGAGTGTGAGAGGGAAATATCAGGTAGAGGCAAAGTCACAAGGTCCTTTCGGCCTTATATAGTTAATGCTTCTGTTACTCAGGAATCTGGAAGCATTATTGATGCCTAGAAAGGAATCTATAGAAAACCCTAAAGCTTTCCAGAAGAAATCTCTAGGGCCTTGGAGGTAATCTTACCATCTTCATAGCAAGCTGCCTACCCTCAGAACTACCATGTCATTAAACTGATGGGAAAGATATAGTTTAATGTGATAGTGGTAGGTCTGTCCTAGAGATGGCATATAGAATTTTATTTTTGCTATAAGTGACTATTTCAATAAAGAAAAAAATTTGGATTTTTACTGTCATACAATATGAACAAACATGTTTCATAATTTGCATAGAAAATTTCATGAGCTGTCTTACGATCTATAATATACCTGACATCTATACATCTCCCCTCTTGCTCAGCATACTGAGGATGTTTAGCGGTAGAGGAAGGGCATATATTAACGTGGAGGTCACAGTTCCCTACCCCTTCTACTCAGACATGATGCTGGTAACTTCTGTTGACAACACAGTGAAGTACCAGAAAATGAACTTCTGTTTTTCTCCGGAACACTAAATTTCTCTGTGAAAAAATGGGTCAATTCAGAGATCAACAGGTCTAAAGTGCAGTGTGGTGGACTAGAAAAAGTCTGAGGTAAGAGTCAATAAATCTAGAATTTTTCCTTCTGAGCTCTTCCATTTGGTGTAGTGTTATGAGCATAACTTCTGGAATCAGATGGGCCTTCCTGCTTGTATTACACTGGTCAAATGACTCGGCCCCTCTGAGCCTCAGATTCACCATTTGTAAAATGGAATTCTGTAGATATGTGGGAATACCTCCCTCCGGTTGTGAGCAAAAGCACTGCCTACCTCTTCCTGGGAAGTGAAACACTTAGTTGACCAGCTCCATATCTATACTCCAAGAAGATGTCAATGATACCCACACTCTTAGCACAGGAATTCACAGTTACATGTTTGAGGCTCATCATGGGGCCTTTCAGAGATCTTGCTAAATCTTTGTTTATGCTAGGAATTTCCAGATGCCCCTACACAGAGATAATAGCAAAGGTGCAGATAGCAGCTCACACTTAAAAACTGGTCTGGCACTCTAAATTCACCTGGGAAAAGGTTAACACATGAAAAAAGTCAGTTTGCTCAAGGTGGGTGATTTTTGATAACATTACTAAACTTCCCAATTCTTTTTTCTTTAGGTAGGGGGTACTTCGCCTCCTTCACTGTAATACTTGATTTATTCTTCAGGATTAAAGCAGCAGCTATATCCTAATGTTCATTCAATTTTAGGATAACCACAAAGGTTTCATGAATGTGAAATGCTAGTTACACAAATATGAAATGGATCTGTGATGAGGATACTGGGTACATGATATAACAAAGTCCCAAAGGCATTTCACCTGGGACCTGAGCTTTCCTTCTAGAACATCAGCAAACAGTTCAAAATTAATGTAGCACACCATGCAATTTGCCATATAGCTACACTAGCCTGATAATTTTTTTCTTCATTATATAAAACCTAATTAGTTAAAGGGCAATTCAAATGAAACTTTTATTTGGGAGATTTAGAAGTATTAAAGCAAAGGGAAAAAAAAACCAAACACTGCAGATGTCTAGATAGATGAACATGATTACTAATAACCCTTGGGTGGGGAAATGATTAACCTCATTATTTTCCTCATGATCCAGGTTTCTACAGCAAATCGGTACCAAACAGAAATATCTGGATGCTGTATGGAACAAACTTTTACAAGGTCTCCAACTGGCATCAAATATTTTCAAGTATGAAAACATCTCTGGGCTTTCTCAACAGGCTATTGGATCCCTGCAGCTAGCATCTCCCTTGTTCCACAGTCCCGTCAGTTAAATCAAATTAGAGATGAAGTTTAACTCCATGATGAAGGGAATGCTCATTATAAGAGAAAACAGGAAAATGGAATATTTCCTGTAAGTGAACCATGATTTCTAATTGAATGAGGTAGAGAGGAGAGGATATCCAAACACTTCCACCAGTATTCTATGCTTTATATATCATGGTCTCAGCCACTTAAAAGTAATTTAAAGAAATAATGTATACTTGGGTTCACAGAACGTTTACATCTCTCTTTTCTTTTGTTGCTTTTCTAAAAATATCTTTACTTATTAAAAATTTTCAAGTTGTCTGAAATGGTGTTTCCTGATGTGATCTTCCATTTCAGTGGCTGGCCTACCTTTAACCTCGGACTCATCTGTCATCTGCTTTCTTAAGTGATAATAACCCACACAAAGCTATGTGCACATTAGGCCAGTTCTTATTCTAATTATGGTCTGTATAATGTTTAACATATTAGGGAAATCACTTGCTTTTCAGGACTAAGGATCAGATAATATATGCTAGAAGGTAATCATTAGTTTATCACTCTAGCAAAAACATCCACACCAAACCAACTCTTAATTTGCATCATCAGCATCAACAAATGTTCACTTGGGTAAAATTGTGAATGTTTACTTATCAGTGTGTGATACATTTTATTAAAAAAGAATGAAACTTGAATGAATTACTGCCCCATTAGGTAAAGTAGTAACAGAGATCACAAGGCTCAAATGAATATAGATATATTTTTGGGATTCATTAATTGCTGACAATGTCACCAGTATTTTTTTCAGCCATGGTCAAAAGCACATCAAAATGACCAAGTTTTAAATCAAGGACCTTTGAAATGATTGGGAAGCCTATTTCCTAATAAACAGACAATAGCAGGTACAACAAATGATCTTAATGAGAAATTTGTTTCAAAAACATTTTTAGCAGATGATCGGAAAGGATGACCACTCTGTCGATGCATTTGAACCGTAATACTGGTATTGACAGTTTGAGATCTATACTGAAATCTATCAGGGCTTGAAAATCTTTAGCCATTGTGTATATAGCATACGTATGTGAATTTATGGTTACATAAATCAATAATTTACATCAGTAGTATATATCATTCCCTTTCCTTGAAATATGCTTTGGTGATGGGAGTCTCATGGGTATTACATCTGTTATAATGGCATTGTCTATGTACTTGGTGGAATTATGCTCATTGCTTCTTTCTTTGGGATAAAGGCGAAAGAAAGCCCTGGGAAACACCCAAACTTAGTTAAAAACCCAAACAACTCCCTCATCTCTAGCTTATACCTTGGAAACCTCCTTCCTGAACCCTGTGGAATAGGCCGTGAGTCCTCTATGCAGGAATTCTTGCCCTTTGGAGAGGAAAGGAATACACTAGTGCACACAAGGAACACCTTATGAGGAGCACCACAAAGAAGGAATGTGCAAATGCCATTTAAGCAGCCTAGAAGATACAATCATGTTTGATGGTTTTATCGTAAATCTCTTGACTTTAAAGCCAGCAATAGGCAAGCTAGTTGTGTGTGATGTTGGGTGACTCCTGGAAGCTTTTACATCCTGTTTGCTGGAGAAATCTGAGGAAACACCCACTGGGCTCCAAACGGAGCTGCCAAAGGCACAATGAGGTCAGGTTACAAACTATCACTTTGTTAGAGGGTTTTCACTAGGCATTAAGAAGTTAAATTTCCCTAGGCTCCTGATTAAAAAAAGGTTGATACATTTGCCAAAGGCACAACAAAGCATCCTTTCAGGTCACCACCCATTTCAAAATAAAACAAAGCCAAACAAAAGTGGGATTTCCTGAATCAGGGTGTAAAAGGTCAACATCTGCTGATGCTCAGAGATGGGGCATGTGGCGGAGGCGGCCGAATGAAATGTCCAGTGAGCTGTACAGTCAGAGATTCCATGCAACACATGACTGACACCGTGAACAGAAACACACCCCAGCGCCAAAGAACTACTTTCCATCCATCCATTTCTGAAGATTGGATAGGCCAGACTGCCACAGCAGCCTCAATAGTCTGTGCCAGCTTGCTTCCATTTGGTTCCCTTTTGCTCACAAATGCATATGCAAATGAAATTGTCAAGGCCTGAAAGGAGCCTACTGTGGGGTATATGTATGTGTATACACACACACACACACACACACACACACACACACACACAATTAGGCAAATGCCAGAGGAGATTCTAAAGCAGAACCCGGAGACTACTAGAGCTGAACTTTATCCATCTGCAAGTCTGTAGCACTGATGCCGTTTCAATAAGATCATAAAGGCCATGCTGTAGCATTAGGCCGGTATCTAAAAGGATGTGGACACTACTTCTATTTACAGAGCTGCTGATTTTCATGGCATTTAACATGCCCCGTGCTTAACAAAGCTGTGTCTGGGCCTATTCACAAGCTTAAGTACACCGGGTTGCTTTACAAATTGGAAGACCTGCCTGTGCATTTGTAAGAAGGAGGAAGTTGTTTTTATCCAAATGATCAGAGTATTGCTTTCACGATGGATGTTGGGTTTTGCAACACCTCAGTGGCTGTTGTTTACAATGCAATCACCCTGGGTGGCACAGCACCCATGAGGAAGTCTGGGAGGGGTGAGACCACAGTGAAAATTCTTCCCTTCACTTACAGCACATAATCTTGGCTTTCTCAGTATTCTATTTTGAATCAGTTAATCTAACAATTGTTCAAAGGCTTTAGCCATCAGAGCGAAAGGCTGAGATATATAAAAACCCTGCTCCACAAAGCTGTGGGGCATTTCCTTAATGAGCATTTCAGGCTTGGTGTTGGGGTGTCATTGTTTTCTATGTGAAGAAGGAGCTATAGTCTGTTTCTCCTATGACAGCTGGGAGGATGCTGTCTGCCATGGTAGTGGGAGTTTCAGTTGCTTCTATTTCTACTAAAAGATTTCTTGCAGGAATTCTAGTAGCCGGATTCCTAAATTCTGCATATATTTTTTAATACCACATTCTCTATCAAACTTAAGCCTAAGTAGTCAGGAAAAGATGGATCGCTGTATTTTAGGAGGGAGAAATGGACATACATTCTTTCATTCCTCCAGAAAACTAATGGTCGCCAACCTGCCTCTTTCAGGCCTTCACAAAGACTGGAGTGCAATACATTACTAAAATTCCCTCCCCCTGGTTTTCTTGGGTTCTAATAAATATGCCTAAAGCATTTGTTGGTATTCACTCTCTGCTTTTAAAAATTACAGTAGAAATCCATACCCAGTCCTAAAGAGAAAGTTGAGTTTGTTGTTGGTTACTGAGTATGAGTACACAGGACTATTTATACTTTTGCTCATGAGCTATGGTTACCTCAGTAACTGCACCTCTGTAAAGGTAGCCTTCATTGATTAAAAGTAGTCAGGAAAACTGTGGTATTAGAGGAGTTATACATGGATAACTGTTTTATCTGTGCTCTCACCATATCTGTGCACAGAACAAACACAACAGTTCAATTCACAAAGAAAATACCCTTTCCATCAGAAATGGACACTGGGAAAATAGGTCTTAGGAGCCCAACAAGAAAACAGAACTAGCCTAGACTTGGTTTGGTGATTTTCTTTTTTTTACTTACTACCAATACTGGAAATACTGGGGATACCTGGAAAGAAAGAAAACAATAAAGAAAAATTGTTAGACAGTTATTAATACATGATATCTTTAACTTAATATAAAAATCTCAGAAACTTAACACTAAATAACATTCAGATCACTAGGAAATATGCACAGAAACAGAAAGACATATATTCATCCATCAAAACCATTTTTGCTTTCATTCTAGAACTCCTGAACTTATCAGGGTTGGGAAATTAATGCTCAACTTCAACAGCTGGTTCAAGACTGCTTCATGACATCAAACATTTTGTGCCTGCCTCTAAGGTCAATAAACATTTTGTGGCACTGTATGTGGTTCAAAACAGATTTTAAGCTAGGCTTATGTTCCGGGCATAGAGTGCCAAATATACACTGTGTGGACCTGTGTAAATATCTCCACACGTGCAACAGATCTCTTTAAATGTGTTATGAGACGCATATGTTAGCTGTTGAAAGTCATTTGGCCCTTTATTTGATTAATTTTGCATAACCATCATTTTTAGCCCTCTTTTACTTGTCAGATATGTGGATTAAACTCTGTAATAGAAACTTAATTGAGCAGAATAATTCAAGAATACATTAGGTTGTTCATATTGATCATGCAGTTCATCAATTTTCTCAGCTTCCACTTTAATTTACAGGTTGTGCTAAGGTGGTGGCACCATTGCAGAATGCAATGGACTTGGTACAAACGTGGACATGAATTTAGTCTGTCCCGAGAGCAGGGGCATGGCAGCCAGGCTGCCTGGGTTTGAAGCTTTGCTCTTACACTCACTGACTGTGTGACCTTGGGCAAGTTGCTTACGCTCTCTGTAGCTTGGTTTCCTACCTCTTAGGGTTGCTGCAAAGATCACTCAAATTGATACATGTAAAATACTCAAAATGCTGCTTGGCAGGTAGTGTGGACTACATCCGTCTTTACTATGATTACTGTTATTGATATAGTGGGTTCATCAAGCAAGCAATACAATGAAAGATACTGCTAATTAAGAGTCAGAGATTTATATCTTCTCCACTAAAGTTGGGTAGGGGTATGGATGGGAGCATGAGATGGGAATCAGACAGAACTGAGAGGCCAGCTTTGCAACTGATTAGCTGGGTGATGACTTCAGGCAGGTTCCCAGCCTCTCTATGCCTGTTTCCTCAACTGAAGGGGGCTAATACTACCTACTGCATAGGGCTGCTGTGAGGATTGGATGAAACAATCCATAAAAATGTCTGACACATGGTACACTGTCAATAAGTGATAGCTGTTAAGGGGCTGTTCAGACTTGTTCTCCACATCACTGGAGTGTGCTCCAAACAGGTGGTAAATGTAGGAATCATTAAACTTCTATTTTAGTATTTATCTTTGAACAACTGCCCTCTGCTTGTTTTAACATCTGACATTTGGCATAACCTACTTAATCATCGTAACTTACTCAGAGATTTCTAGCTGTGTATTCTTTAAAACCAAGAGCCGTTTTCCTATTTCCTAATGGGGAGGGGTATGAAGGAATTAAAGCGTACCATGATTTTTTAAAAACCTTGGAAGGAGTGAAATTTTATTTTCAGTTATTAAATACATTCCAAATCTCTTGATTTTTAAATGCACAGGGTTTATGGCGCTTCAGCTTAATTACTGATTACTCTTCGACCCAAACTGGAAATCTAAATTTCCATTTCTGTGTTTTAACTCTGTCCTCTGAACTGAATTTCATGCTGAAAGCAATCTCTTCAAAGGACTGCTGAGTTCCTGACCGATACTTTGGCAGACTATCTTTGCTGCAGCGTGACAGTGACTTGGTACTGAATCAATCTTTCTTTCTTTCTTTCTTTCTTTTTCTTTCTTTCTTTCTTCTCTCTCTCTCTCCCTTCCTTCCTTCCTTCCTTCTTTTTTTCTTTCTTTCTTTCTTTCTTTCTTTCTTTCTTTCTTTCTTTCTTGCCTTCTTTCTCTTTCCTCCCCCCTCTCTTTCTTTCTTTCTTTCTTTCTTTCTTTCTTTCTTTCTTTCTTTCTTTCTTTCTTTCTTGTGTAAATCTCCTGTTAAGTGAGGTATAATGGCACCATCACAATTTTAGTATCAATGGCAGAAGCTCCAAATTCCCCCATGATTGAAAATCCTGCTCCATCAGAACTGGTTGCCTTTTGTAATCCGTCAAAGAGAATGGAAGTTAGGATGGCAGAAAGAGACTTTTCGGGTGTTTTGAAACTTACATGGAGTTAGAGGGCCATGCATAATGCAAGGCGGAGTTCTCAGGATGTTTGGCCAGGCAGCTGGAGAGAGAGCGAACCTGCAAGACTATTTAATGCAGTACTTGCTGCAGCTGAATACATTAGAACGATGCAGAAATGTTTCCATTCCTTTGGGGATGCTAGCGCAGGAAGAAATGTTCACTGCAGCTGTACAAAGCTTGCCAAGCAAGGCCATTCTGAGATCTTATTTTCCTCATGAAGATGTTTTCCATTACCTAACATTTTGGATGCTTAAAGTTCAGCCCCTTCCTCATTTTGTGGCTTACAATTTTTGGGGGTAGTGTCAGGTGAGTCACTTTCTATTCCATTGCTGTAAAATGGGAATTCCTTAGAAAAGCCTTTTAAACTGTTTGCTGGCATAAAGATTTTTGAAGTAGAAAATATGTGAACACCAAGGGATAGCCATTAGTACATTTTCGAATGTCATTATTACTATTATTTTTCCAAATGTTCCTTATTGTACTGTCCAAACACCTTGGTCTGGGTTCTCTACAGACAACTAAAGAATTTAATAAACCCATTACAGTCATTAAAAAGAGTAAGGTAAGCCATGAGAAGCCTTCCAAGAGTAAGACAAGAGGGCTGTCATTCATGAAAGGTGGGCTTCTTTGGGGTCTGTAAAGGATGAATAAATGAATATAATTTCATCTGACAACACAGACAGTGCCCATGAACCACGGGGATGAGAGTCAGATTATCTAGACACATGTTGGCAGTTCTTAAACACTCCCTGTGAAGTAATAAGTATTAGGTAAAGAATATTTTTACCCTTAAAATTGAGCTTGGAAGTTATTCTTTCCCTTCTTTTTTCATCTCCCTGATGTGAAATAGCCACTCCCTGTGATCACACACCTCTTTGTACAGGCCTCCCTGAAAAACTTATCAACTTATTTATAATTGTTTGTGTGTCTGTCTGAGAGGTCTGAAGGATAGTCACCATGTCTCATTCCTTTCTGTATTTCTAGTATCTGCCTGGGACAATGCCTGGTACAGAAAAGCTGCTCAAAGTATATTTGAGCAAAACTTTATCACTTGTTACCAAAACGGTTTCTATCAAATGAAAATACTTTTGGCCATAATATGATCTTGTCCCCTATAAAATGTTCAACCGAGATATTTCTCAGAGTTCAGAGTTAATGGGTACTTTTGTTCTCTCTGAACATTTACTTCATTCTGATAGCCAGAGTTATACGATATTCCTTGCCTTCTAGAAAGTGTAGTGGCTCAGAACACAACCTGGTGCTCAACTGGGTAAACTCATTTAATATTTGGCTTATTTGCCTTCCATTCCTTCTTTCACATCTTTTTTTAACCCTCTATTTGGATACTCTTATTTGTATTTGTCTTTTCCCCTAAGCCACCCAAGGGAAAGTACAGATTTTGTGGAGGTCTAAAGCATATTCAAATCTGGGAGCTCTCTTTGAGAAAAAGAATATTAACTTTAAAATATAAAATTAAAGATAAAATTTATTTTTTTAAGGTTAGAAGGATTCTGATGAGGAATCCTAAAACTCAAGCTTCATTAGGTTAAACCTCACCTCTGAAACAACCTCAAAAATACTTGGGAAAGATAAACAGATGATAGGTAGACAGACAGGAAGCACGATACCAGGTAGGCTAATTCAGAAAGAGTAATTTAAAAATGAAGAGCAGACAGGGAGTTAAGAAATAATCTCATCGAGCTTTTCATTTTAGAAAAGAGGAAACTGAATGCACAAAGAGAAGAAAGAGAGAGCCTTGCCCAAGTCAACACCTTTAAATTCAACATTGGAACAGTTAATTCCTAATCCTTGTCTGATTAGACACTGCTGAACTTGCACTGAGGAAATGAAGCACAGGCATGCATGAGTTTGAGAGGAAGGTTCTGCCATACATGGTATATGAGTTTAATACTCCTGCTTCTAGAATAGAAAATGCTCCTTCAGTCAGAGATACACACACACACGTTGAATAAGCCAAAGGGTTTCGTGTATCAAAAGAATGAGAAGGCACTTAGGGCTAGTCCTTCCTCAACTGTAGGCACTTATAGCTAGTCCTTCCTCAACTGGCCCTTCCACTCCTGTATTTAGTTTAATGTTTGTTTTAAAGGAATTTGCTACAATTAGGGGGATGAGAACTTAGTAGAATTATACAATCATTTTCTTCTTCCCGTTCTCCTCTTTCTCCTTCTCCTTCTCTTTCTGTTTTCAATTTTACTAACCCTCCCACCAAGTAAATGGCTAAAGGGGGCATAGTTAAGCAACATGATGGAGATCGCAAAAATAAACATCCTAATCTTCCAAAGCAGATTAATGCAGTGCTAAGAGTCATAACTCCTTCTGAGAATCAATGCAAAGTCGGCAGCTTTTCATCAAGAGGAAATCAGAAGGGACACAGATTTGGCATGCCTCAAAATGAGAGGAAATATTACCACTGTTGTGATAGATGGTTTGAAAAAAGCCCATCAAGTAGATGGCTAGAGCTTCAGGGGAAGCCAGGCTGCGGCCATCGGGAGCTATAATTTCAAAAAACCCAGTTGAAGAAGAGGTGGGTGATGAGGAAGAAAACACTCTGCAGCCTCATTTGTATTCTGGGGGAATAATTTCCAATGTCCTTCCAGCCCTAATCCCTGGTCCCACTGTGTTGATAGGAGGCACAGTGAGTTGTCTGCCGGGAACTTGAAAGTAAAGGAAATAAGGTTGCCTTTATAGAATTATAGTGTGAAATCACCCTATAAATGATCCAATCAAAGATAGCTAAAGTCATCTTACAACAGAAGGACCTGAGTGTATGTGATTGACTTGACATAGGTGACATCAACCTGATGTAGCCTATTGACAGATCTGAAGAATGGAAGAATGGCCAATCAGAAGGGGGAGGCCTAGAAAGGAGCAGCATCCCAAGGCATATGGTAGCACTGCTGGCCCAGCACTGTTTCAGGAAGAGGGAGGGGCAACCTGAAAGCTTTCAGGCCTGCAGTGTTCTGTTGGCATTAAGGAGGCTGACTCTGTGGCAGGATGGATGTGTCAGGATGTTTCAGTCTCATGTTATTAGCATTAGAGTCATTTAAATTTCCTGATGCCATGCTCACCAAGCAACCTTCTGATTATTATCTGGCTCTGCAAGGAGTCTCAATTACAAGGGAGAGAATACACTGGTCATGAGGACTTAAATATTCTGAATACCATAACAGTTATTTCATATTCTACATGAATAAGCTGGGACCTGGACATAATTTATCTCCCTACATAGCTGTTATCTCCAAAAGGAGGATTTACACATCCGGCTGGGATGAGTCCATGTGTTAGATCTCAGTGAAATTATAATGACAATAGCATCTCATTCCGTTGTGTGCTTACTATGTGTCTGCCTCTGTTCTAAATACCTTACATGCATTTGGGGCACCCGGGTGGCTTAGTTGGTTGAGTGCTGACTTCAGCTCAGGTGATGATCTCATAGTTTGTGAGTTCGAGTCCCGCTTTGGGCTCTGTGCTGATAGCTGAGAGCCTGAAGCCTGCTTGGGGTCTGTGTGTCCCTCTTTCTCTACCCCTCCCCCACTCGTGCTCTTTCTCTCTCTCTCAAAAATAAAATAAAAAACATTAAAAAATGTAAATACCTTACATGCATTAATCCATTTAATTTTAATGACAACATTATGAGGTCAACACTCAGGTTTATTCTATGGATGGGAGAAACTCAAAAACAAACAGCTTGCCTAAGATCATCTCTTAAGGAAACTGATTTGAATCCAGAGATCCAGGTTGCAGAGCTTGCACCTGTAACAACCACTCTATACCATCTCTTAATTTATTTTAGGTCCCTATCTCTTATCTCCAATCTTCAAACAACAACTCTGAAAATTAAAAGTTTTTTTTTTCTCCCAAATTTACCTCCAGCACAACATAACATGCTCTGAACTAATTTGGTGGTAAAACCTGAGTGAAAGGGGCATGAGGTGAGAATAATCAGAGGTTTGCTGCAGAAATATTACAATGTTTTCAAGTGGTGCTACCTCATATTGTGCTGTGAAAATGGTTATAATATATGTCTACAATATATGTATTACCTTTTAAAATCCCAACAGTTTTGAATTCCAAGTCATATTTGGTCCCATGAGCTTCAGATAAGGACTGTGTGGATTGATGGTTATACATGAATAATTTGGTATTCTGGTTTTGTATATTGGGCTGACAGCTTGGCATGCATATATATATATATATATATATATATATATATATATATATACACACATACATATATATATGGCTCTGAGAGGAAAGTCCTCTCTTATTGTGCTGTAGAATCAGGGGTCTCAGCCTGAAAGGCTGGTGGGCAGAATCTGACAGTGCTCAAGTCAGTGAGGCCATGAATGACATTTGCGGAAGTCTGGGAAGCTCAGCCAGCCAATGTGCCATCTCTAGATGGTCAGATGGGTTATGAGTACCCTTGAAAAAAAATGAGTCTTTTCCCTGTTGTATTTCCTCCAAGATGGCTGGCTCTTCCTGTAGGAGATTGAAGACCTTTGTGTTAGAGCTGCTGAGCTGTGAAGACCATACATTCCAGGAGACAGGGGAAAATGGATGGGAGGTCAATGTACTGCATGCACATTACAGCCTTATTTAGGTTTTCTTAGTCATTCACAAAATAGTTAATTCCACAAGCATGTATAAAGGCCAGAAATACAGTATGGTACTGTTCTTAAATTGCTAACATTTTAGCTCCTGAAGTCATATAGACCTGAGTTTAAATCTTATTCAGTAAATCAGGACACTATAGATGCTGGAGAGGATGTGGAGAAACGGGAACCCTCTTGCACTGCTGGTGGGAATTCAAACTGGTGCAGCTGTTCTGGAAAACAGTGTGGAGGTTCCTCAAAAAACTAAAAATAGATCTACCCTACGACCCAGCAATAGCACTGCTAGGAATTTACCCAAGGGATATAGGAGTGCTAATGTATAGGGGCACTTGTACCCCAATGTTTATAGCAGCACTTTCAACAACAGCCAAATTATGGAAAGAGTCTAAATGTCCATTAACTGACAAATGGATAAAGATGTGGTTTACACATATAACGGAATACTATTTGGCAATGAGAAAGAATGAAATCTGGCCATTTGTAGCATTGTGGATGTAACTGGAGGGTATTATGATAAGTGAAATAAGTCAGGCAGAGAAAGACAGACACCATATGTTTTCACTCTTATGTGGATCCTGAGAAACTTAACAGAAGACCATGGAGGAGGGGAAGGGGGAAAAATGTTACAGAGAGGGAGGGAAGCAAACCATAAGAGACTCTTAAATACTGAGAACAAACTGAGGGTTGATGGGGGTGGGGGGAGGGGAAAGTGGGTGATGGGCATTGAGGAGGGCACCTGTTGGGACGAGCACTGGGTGTTGCATGGAAACCAATTTGAAAATAATTATATTTTTAAAAAGTAATAAATCTTGTTCTGTGACGTATTTGCTGTGTGACCTTGGAAAAACTTACTTAGTGATCTTTGTGTGCCTGTGCTTTCTTATCTGTCAGATGGAGATAAAAATAGCACACACCCCATGAGGATTGTTATAAGAATTTAATGCAAGAAAGCACTTCACAAACTATAAAAGCCTGGGGTAAACTTAATAAATAGAAGCTACCATTATTATTATTACAATCTTGGTCATAGAAAGTCAACCAACTGTAAGTGTACACACGTTATCAAAAATCTAGAGCGAAAAGAGCAGTTAATTTTGCGTGGGAGAATCTAGGTAGGCTTCACTGAGGAGTTGACATTGAGGAGCAGTTTTGAAAAAGGAGAATTAAAATAGAAAGTGAGAGAAAGGCAATTTGGAGAAAGGAATAAATTCAGTGTCCAGCATGTGGACTTTGAGATCTTCATAGACAGCTGGAAAAACCAGTGTGGATTCATTAGAGCAATTCTAGGCTGTAATTGGCTGATTACTATCAAACCAATAATACTAAGAGCTAAAACCACAGGAATAGACAGGAATTGTAAGGAAAAAAAACTGTAGACTGAGAAGAAGCAGGGGTGGGGAGCTTGAAAATTGGAAGCAAGGGCAGATGGGGAGTCTCTGAAGGCAAAGAAATAACAAACAGAAGTCTAGGAAGAGAAGTAGGAGAGACCAGGTTTAGAGAAGACTGACTTGTTTAAGCAGGTGTCAGAATGTGCATACCCCAGTGGAGAACAGAGGAAGTCATTAAACTTTAACCTGAGAAGCAATATAGTACAATGTGCAGTCCTTGGAGTCAAGATATATGTGGGTTCAAATCCTCCTGCTCACCCTGACTAGTCATGGAAACCTTAATACTCATCCTCAGTAGTCTGCAAAATCCACATCTGTAAAATGAAACTAACAGCATCTACCTTATAAGAATGTTGTGAGTTAAGAATGAGCTAATGCATGTAAAGCACTTAGGAAATTGTCTGGATAATGACACACACATGTGTGCACCTGGGAAAATATAAATTGGTCAATGTGAATTTAATACTAGAGAAAATAACAGAACGATCATCAAATTATTTTCCATTACTCAGAGGAGACCTAGATATTGTGTAACAATTCAAGTTGGATTTCTGAACATACAAATAATGTCAATGTCAGACCAATTTAATTTTCTTTCTTTGAAGAATATTAGACTGTGTAGGTAAGAAGAAAGTGAAAGATTGAATACAGTGGAACTAGATGGGCTTTCTGTCTGTCTTCATGACATTTCTATCACTAGGCTGTAGAAATTGTTTAGTGCAGCAGATCCCCCAAAGAGTGTTTTACAGAAAGTTATTAAATGTTCCATGAACAGTTAATTTTGGGAAACTAGGGGTAAAATAGGTTACTTTACTATAGGATTCTCAAGTTTTTAATAAGGTAATATGAATATCTTAAGAGTCAGTACAGTTTATAGCATTTTCCAAACTTATTTGACCATGGAATTCATTAAAGGGTCATAGAACACACTTTGGGAAGCAGAGGTGTGGATGGTATTGTACTATCTTTCTTACAGTTATAGTTCTTAAAAGTTAATTATTGAGTTTTTAGCATATATATGTAGAAAAATATTGTGTTATTCCACAGGGATCAGAAATTTAAAGATGTGGTACTTAATACTTTTATTCATGAGCTGGACAATAGCAATCAAGTGAATCATGATGAAGCATGAAGTTGGGCAGAGTTGCCATCTACTTTGAAGACAGAAAAGAAATTTAAAGGACGCTGAGAATACTATCAAAAATAGAATGAAGATCAATGGGGAGAAGATGCCTTACAGAGAAAACATAAGCTTTGTAGAAAAACAAGGAAAACATTCTGATATATATATTTGGCTTTAAAAGACCAAGAAGAAAACGCACTGGTCTTGAATAAAAAACATGGTGAATAAAAATATAATCACAAGAATTATTACTTCTGCCTCTACCAAGCCTATGGCAGTGAAAAGCATAGGGAAATGTGATGTGTCTCACAGATTATAGGGGTGGCTCTATTTTAGAATGTTGGGGATCTGTATTCTTCTCTCCTGGCTCTACATGCTCCTTACAAAAGTGGCCTTGGAGATGCTCCAGAATTCAGGACTTCCAAAGTCATAAAATTCCCAGCAAACTCCTGGTTTACAGTACCTCTGGGTGATGTACCCAGATGTACAGTACCTCTGTCTGTGAATGGAGATCTTCTAATTTTCTAGTTTAATGAAGTTCTCTTAGTTCTTTTGCTGAGAGTGGACAGGAATTGACCTTCCTACTAAAAAATTACTCTGGGGGCACCTGCGTGGCTCAGTCAGTTAAGTGTCCAACTCTTGATTTCGGCTCAGGTCATGATCTTGTGGTTCATGAGTTCGAGCCCTGCATCAGGCTCTGTGCTGACAGTGCAGAGCCTGATTGGGATTCTCTCTGTCTCCCTCTCTCTCTGCCCTCCCCTGCTCTCACTCTCTATCTCTCAAAATAAATGAAAACTTAAAAATTATCCTGGCTGCTGACATTCTGCTAAATCAAGAGATTATCCAGAATGCATAGCCTTTCTAAGCCATTGAGGAGTTGATGTTGAGGGCTCAGAGATTGTAGCCACTCTTTTTTTACTTCTTAGGTTTTGTACTTTTGTATTAGGATATGACATATCCTAAGTGTTCCTCTTAAATAACTGATCTGTGATGTATGTACCACCTAGAGTTGTGTGTTGTGTGTGTGTGTGTGTGTGTGTGTGTGATGCACACAAAAGCACGTATGCATGTGTGTAAGAAAAAGCCGGTATGAATAAGAATCACAACAGTGCCAGAGTCTTGTGCTTGGCTGACATTTTCACACTAAAAAATTAGATGACTTCTAGGGCAAGCAACCCCATAAGAGACATGAAAATCTTATTATATGAAAAAGGATGATGATGTTAACCTGGAGAAGAAAAGAAACAGGGATCATATATTCTTTCACTACTTAAAGAGAAAAAAACCCACTGGAAATTAGGAGATAATATTGATATTAATAAATAAGTTTTATAACAATGAAACTGTCCAATAATGAACAAGCATGCCTTATGAAAAAAATTCCAAAATCAAAATTATTTTTGAACACTTATTTGGTGACAGGTGTTATGCTGAACACATTACACGCAGTAGGCCATTCAATTCTCTCAAAATCCCTATGAGGTAAGAACTGTTATTATTTTCACATTACAGGTGGGAAACAAGTGTTGGAGAGGTTAGTTTAACTTTTTCAAGGTCACACAGCTAGTGAATAGATAAACTGTATTTGATCCTGGAACCTGTGTACTAAACCACTGAATTGTTTATTTCCATCCTTGGACATTTTAAAGCACAGTCTGATGTATCAGAAATTTAATTTAAGGGGTTCTTTCCACTGTAAGGCTTTTCCATTGCAAGACTGAACCACTGCAGTCATCTCTAAAATCTTTCATTTAATTTCTGCATACTACAGACTGAAAGAAACATTGACTTGAGCCCCCTTGGGCATTATGACCCCTGTCATCTTCCTACTGTAACAAAGATGGGGAAAAGTCTGCAAGTATAGAAAAGGCCAGTTGAAGACTAAGGGGTTGATAAGCGATAGAATCCACAAAGAAAATTGGAAGAGGTTGCATTCCTTTGGCCAGGGAGTAATTGGTGATCTTCTGCAATGTGCAAAAGATGATGGGTAGGTAAATCACGTCCATGGAGAATACAAGAAACCCATCACAGTGAGAAAGCTTGGCTAGCACAAGAAGCTCTTCCCAGTGAAAAGGTCTTGAAATAAACAAGACTTCGAAGCTCAGCTACAAGCAGAAGAAGTCATGTTAGAATAGCAACCAATGCCATTAGTAGCAGCCCACTCCAGCTGCCTTTCTGGTAGCCTTGTTAAGCTGGTCAGTCCTGAGAATGAGCTAGAAGGCTGGCAGGTGTCTGTGAACCTTCCTCTGTTCCATCTTTTCCCACTAAAGAAGCAGCAGACACCAAAAATGAAATCTGAGCCACTTTCATTTTGGGAAACCTTTAAAGTAAATATGACAAGTGTGGTGATAGGGACCCTTGGTAGGCAGCCACAGGGTCTCACAAACAAATAGCCTTTTGATTCCTTCTGAATTCATGAGTCTATGGCCCTGAACAATTGAGGATGGCCAAAAGAGTCTCTGTGAATAAAATCACCTTGAAAAATCAACATTTCTGTTCAATAGAGTTTTATGTATTAATTTTAGGAGCTAGACTGTCAATTTTTCTTTAACCCAGAAAGAAACTGAATACCCTTACAAATAGGGATTTTTAAAAATCTTTTGAAGAATTTTTTTTCTGCCTCATAGAAATTTGATCATAATTTCATGCCCCCTTACTTCATGGCTTGTTTCTCGATTCATTACTCTTACATTTAACTTGATAAGGTCCTGGTTCCTGTGATACTAGTTTTTAGATTTTGGTTTCTCACAGCTGCTGCTTTGAAGTACCTGATAACATTCTTAGCCTTGCACAGAGTGAGTGGCTTTTCAAGCCCTCATTCTCCCACTGCTCACTGTCCTGCTATTTCTGTTATTTCTCACTTACTAGGTATATTCTCAACCTCACCCCTCCTCTACTTTTGAAAGAGGGCAAACCTTTGGCTTTTACAGGTGGCTAATCGGTCCACCCATGGAATTGGGCAGTTTATTCTGAAAGTAATCATTTCTCTGCCTGAGCGTGTCAGAGTGTGTTTTCCTATGGATGTTCAGGGATTTTAGTGGGGCATACACATGAGTGGTAATGGGGCACCTGTTATGGTTCCTGTAAACACAGATAAGGCCGATGCTCTTTTCACATACACACAGACGTTCCTTAACTTAATGTAGCACCTGCAAGGCCTACAATCACACTCTGTGTCAAAAGGTGACTTTTGCTAACAGGATCCATGCCAAGCATGACCTCAACTGCTGGAATTTGGAAAAAGCCAATTATTTCACTGGGCATAGCTAAGGCTATGCTAAGATCAGACAGGGAAGCATCTTCTGGACAAAGCATCTCTCAGGTTACCCAGTAGGGGAAATGGGATTATAAACATTTAGAGAATTTCTGGAGTTGTTTATGGTTAAAATTAAGTTACCATTGGGAGTTTTGAACGCTGTCGTTATTTTAATTGGAAATTAATTTGGTGGAGAAAAACAAACATCTCCTGTTTCATCCACTTAGCAAAATTTCTCCTGATTTCCTTCATTTCCCAACACATTTGATGTGAATGTTGGAAGACTGAATTGAACAGATGAGCCAAGTGTGAAAATGTGCTTACAAGTGGTAAAATAGGGACTAGAGCTTCAGCTGCATTTTGAAGAGGGATGGGACAACGGTAAGAATAAAAACAAAAAAAGCACAATCGCAAGTGAAATTGAGGAGAACTCTCAGCTCATCTCATCGTGCACAAAATATGGTGTTACAGAGCAAAGCTACTCACAGGTATTTGCAGTGCCCTTGGGGATGGGGAGATAGGAGCCTGGACTCCAAGGCCGGCCCTGATAATTCTTCTTGCATTTCCCACAGTCTGGACCTGTAGTGTTGTGCTCACATTCACAGGTCAATTTGCTGTTGTCATACACACACACAGTGGCGTGGAGATTACATTTGCACCTAAAGAGAGGAGAAACAAGAGTTCATTGTTAAGTCAAGTTGGTGATCACAGAGGCTTTACCCATCTATCTCCTGGGTGGTAGTTCTCACACCCTGCTGTGCTTGGATACCCACAAGCTCTTGGCAAAATACAGATTTGGAGGCCCTACCCTCAGAATCTTTTCAACAAGTGCCCTTGGGGGAAGAGGTGGGGTTATGATACAGTTTGTCTCCTCCCACACTTTGAGGAATCCTAATACCAGTCAGTCTGTTCAGTGGGGACCTGAATATGAGGTAAGACAACTGTGCTAAAAAATCAAGGGCTTTCCAACAGGTATCCAACTACTTAGGGAGCAGTTTTCCTATAATATTATCAAAACTATGACGATTTCATCTGGGTTTGAAGAACAATTTTATCTTCTGTTTTTCCTTAAATCAGAAAGGCAATCTTTCTTTGTTGAAAAGGAAATGTAACCATTAAGACAATTTGCTATTCAGACCATTTTATAGACCCAAGGAGGTCATAATAAGATATTCATATTCCGGGCTCAAAAATGACCTTACCCCAGATCCAAAGTTTTCCCACCAAGGCTTCTACCCAATCTGAGTAGTCCTTAGATTCCTCCCTCACAGCAAATAAGACAATTACAAAGTTCTCTCAGGAATGGTTCAAATGACTCAGAAAAAAAATGCTTAGAGGCCTAGAAAACAAAAACCTATATGTGGCTGGGTTATTGCCTTTGGTGCCTATGAATAAAACTGTGATCTATGAGAGGCCACAATGAAATATGCAATTTCCACAAAAATGCATCCCCCTATCCAAAATCCTGGACTGTAAAATTGCAAAGGCCAACTGGATATTTGTTGAGGTAGCAGATTATAAATTGTAACTTCTCAAGCACAGGTCGCATCCCGTGGAAAAGTAAAACCTAGGTTGACAGGATGACCATGGCCAGAGGCCAGAATAGTGTATGCAGGACGCCATGCATCCACGCAAAGGGGAGAGCTAGGACACCCAAGCTGAAGGATAAAGGGTCAAGGTATGTCAGAGTCAGAATCGGGAAAATGTAATTTGTGTGTGTGTGTGTGTGTGTGTGTGTGTGTGTGTGTGTGAATTTTTAAATGAGTCTGGCCTCTCCCAAGAAGTAGGACAAAAATATAGAAAGCCAAATTTCATAAAGACAAAGAAATACTGTCGTGCTTTACATTTGTTTTCCTTTGTGGAAAGTGTCATGAATTAGAAAAGGTAACAGTAGTCTTTCTTAGGTAGGAAAATAAGGTTCTTTAAGAACTGATGTGGGTTTCTATGTTGTCTGTACAGCAACATCCAAGGTTCTCCCTTGTGCACTGATGATCTGTTTGGTAGGCTGGCCCACACTTATGGCAAGGAAGCAAAGGAATGGCTAAGACCATTACTGAGAGCTGTTGGGTTCTCTTCTAACCAAAAGGCGTGGCCCCTAAAGCAATGCCCACCCTGCCCCCCTCCCTCAAACCTCCCTGGGTAAAGACCACACCTCAGCTTCCTCAGGGGTCTAGCACAATTCGTAATACTTGTAGCTACACTCTGCCTTCTGTATACTTATAAATTGTAGTAAATTGAAAGGCTGCTGTTTAAACAATGCCTCTTCAACTTAGATACATAAACAAAACCTTTAAAATTAACATGTATGCAGTCTCATAAAAAGATAAGAGAAAAATAATTCGGTTAAGTGAAATAGTGTTTAATTATGAGCTAGGTCTTACAGCAATCTCCTCTATGCAGGGAGGGAGTCAATTGTGCCAAGTTGTATATGGAAGGATCTTTATCCATCAACATTAGCACCTTTATTTATGGGTGTGTTTGTATATATGGAAGATGTTAGAAACCTAAGTGATAGAAGCACCAGCTTATACTGATTTAGCACCCTATCTGGTGTTAAAAATTCCAAATGGGGAAAAGAATAATGTAACCCCAAAGGATATGCTGGTTTCATGTAGGAAGACCAAGAATACAAGAAGTAATTGTAGGTTGGATTAAATGTCTTGTAACTGTTAATGCCTTCATATACTTGTAGTCACTTTCTGTGTTACAGGCAATTTCCATTCTAAAGACCTTATATTTGCTGAGAAAATATTCTTGAATAACAAAAGAAGGTGAAAGAGGAACGGATAAATGTTTAATCTTATTTCTCTCAGATTTCTTTCAATTAATGGTTCATCCTCACCTGTCCAAAAGCTAATCATTCAAAGGCTCAACTCAATTCAAACTCTTCCCAATCACCTATGCTACCAGTGTAGGCACCCTGAGCTCTATTCTTCTGATCCCCTTAAATGCTTCTGTGTATTTGGTTTTGTCAGTTGTTCCTTAAGGCTCTTTGAGCTTTTAAAATGTTGACTCATTGCACAAATCTCTCCCATCTTAAGCGGGGGTGGGGGGGGGGTGGGGGGGTGGATATCTATCCTGTACTTCTTTTCTACCTTGTCTTCATTTCCAGCTATTTCTTTAACAATCTCCTCTCCCTTCTTGAGTTTCCTGTACTTGAATTTTCCATTTTCTCATCTCCCACTCACTCTCTCTCACCACCACAACCTCTCTTGCCATGACCTCCTTGTTGAAAATCCAATGGATACTTCTCTTTACCTCATTTGACCACCCAAGGGTATTTGAATCTCTCCCTTTGATTGAGGTATTGACTACTCCCTTTCTCCTGATACTTTGTCCTCACTGGATTCTCAAGTGCATTTTCAGAACCTTCTTCTGTGTGTTCTTTTTATATGCTGTTCTTGGGGTTCTGGCTCAGAACCATCAGCCTAAGTGAGTCTTTTCAGACACTCTTACAAAAGGCCGTCCCTTCAATTTCCTCTGTGGTCCTTAACTACCTTTGGGTTACAGCAAACTTGCATTCTAAAACAAACTTCCATAATCTTCCCCACCCTGAAATAATAAGCACACGAAAGATAAGCTTTAACATTTGAAAACATTTTAGGAGATTCAGAGATTCTCTGTTACCCACAGAGATTGATAGAACCCTTCCCTCCACTAATTACTAGGTGAAGATTACCTGATTGACATATTGACAAATTCTGGATCTATCATGGATCTCTCTCCTGGGCATGTCAAACTCCACAGATCCTGAACTGAAGTCTGAGCCTCTCTTCCCCACTGACTCCTCCTTCTGAGATGTCTGTCTCAGTAAACTGCATCACCTTTGAGGCAGTTGGTTAAGAATGCCTCTCTTCCTTTCCTATCACATCTAAGTTGTCATTGCTCCATCTCTCACCAAATTCTGGAATTCCTTTCTCTTTGATAACTCTCAAATACACATGGTTCCAGCCACCCATTGTCACTGCCCTAGTTAAGCTTGTCATCATCTCTGATCTGCTTTATTACAATGGCTTCTCAACAGACCTTACTGCCTCCAGTCATGCTCCTCTCTAGCCCAGTCTCAACACAACAGTCAAAATAATCCTTTACACAAAAATATTGGGGTCACTTTGGCTTAGAACCATTTAAAGACTTGTCACTATTCTCAGAATAGAGTCCAAACTCTGTCATGTGGCCTCCAAGTCCCTTTGAAGTTGGTGTCTTCTCCCTTCTCTAGATTCATCTGCACTGCCAGCAACACTACTTAGTTTTTCAAACTTTGCCTTCAGGTAATCTTATAAGCTGTTCCTTCTGCTTGCAACATTCTGCTCTACCATTTCTATTCCTTTCATCTGCAAAATTCTTACCATTCAGGTGTCAACTTGGAAATTTCCGTGTCTGGCTGCTAACTGATTCAAAAAACATCTGCTGGTCAATTATCTGAGTGCTTCTCTGACCCACCAGAATACCTTTCCCATGTGCTCCTGGGACACTGGGTCAGGCCAGTCACATGATAAAGCCCACACTATCTCTGCCTTAGACATAGGCTGCATTCTCATAGTTTCTTCTTCTAGCATGTTTACTAGTGTAAACTCCTGGAGGCAGCAGTCATGTTTGCCTTATTTATTGCAACATCCCCAGCACATGTCAAGGTGCTTGGCACATAGTAAGTACTTAAAAAAAAAAAAAAAATATATATATATATATATATATTTGACAGATAAACAAATGATTGTTAAACAAGTAAACTCTCTGAAAGCAGGAACTTCATGGGTCTTTTCTACTATGTCTAGCACGGTAATGGACTAAAAACAGAATTAATAGTATTGTAATAAATCAAAAACTCCTTGACATGTGCTCAAAACTACCACATGCCCTTATCATTGGTTTACATAACTAACCTCATAATGGGCAAAGAGAACTCTATAAAATTGGTAAGACCTTGTAAACACTATTCAAACTCCAGATAATTTGCCAAATGCTGGAAACCTAACACAAGAAAAAAAAAAGCCCGAAAATAAATGCCTCAAAGACTCAGGAAAACAACACAGTTTAGAGGAGAAAGAATAAGATAAAACAAAAACAAAGCATTTGTGTAGCATAATTATTCTGGAATGTTCATCTTTTGCTTCAACTTCTCATGGAAGAATGGCCACCTGGTTCAGGTTCAAGTTTGGCAATCTTGCTTGAGTTCTGGCAAAAACTGGAACTTGTCTAGTATTCATTCTGCTGACCTAGCCTAGCTTCTGGACTGTGTTTCCTCCATCCTGGTGATGACTGTTGTACCTGGGCAGCACAGGTGAAAGTGGACATTGAGGTACCACAACACTGGCTGGTATTTGAAAATGATTCTCTTTCCTTCTCTACAGCTTGGTTTATTCGCATCAGCCCATTCCAACCAGCCACTAAGATTCTTTATTTAGAGCCCCTGCCAGAGTATCTTTTCCTCCAGCAGAAAAAAAAAGAAGAAATGGATGTCACAATGCCAGGAAATTGCTCTCAATTCCTGGGAATATGACCTCCAGCCTTGTGATGGGATGGAGGTCAGATTTCCAGGGCAACCACTTGTCTCTGACAGATTCATTATCTATTTCCATGGTCATCCAGCTCCCACGTCTACCATTACATCAGGCAGGAAAGGAGCTGTACAAATGGAGACCTAACAGGCTTTGCTAACAGTGAAATATCTGATGTTCTGGAGAGCTAAAACCTATTCACTGATTCTGTTTACACACATAGAACTCACACCAAGACACTCTAGATGGAATTGACTTGCTTGTACCTCAAAGATCCACTTGTGCATAAGTGACAAACTACATACACTGTCAAATAAAGGCATTGCTAAGATGGACTTACAAAAAAAGTGAGCTCTGTTCTTTGATGCGAGTGATGAAAACCAGTGTATTCTTGCTTTCAACCAGGTCTGCACTTCCTGTATTTTAGTGACCAGCTGTCATGAGTCAATTTAATCCTGCTTATAAAAAGGCTCCAACATTTAGATGTGTGCCACCTGCCAGTAGGTATGAAAAACCCATACAGTCTGCCTGGTTTTTTTTTCAAGATAATTTAATATATTTATTCTGGGAAACATGTTATCCACCAGAATTTCCTGTGAGTTAGAGATCTATATATATAATCTATCACTAGTGTTTCAAATAGAGGCACCAAGACACAGAAGTTTGAAACTGGCCCTTTCTGAAGCAAAACAGGAAGGAAGGCCAGGCTTGCTGCTTTGCAGGTCAGGGATTTGACTACTTTTGTGCCAGAGGAGGATTCACCATGAAGCGAATGAAGTTTAGCATCACGGCCTTTTCAGGGCCTTAAGGAGGACCCTAGCAATGCTCTCATGTGGTCATGTGCTTTTGTATAATTTTCACAAATAAGATATTTTTGCATTTTTTAAGTAGTGAAGGCTTTCCCTTAATGAGAGCACCCTTCCATTCCCAAAGGTTGTAAATTTTGGGCACGACAAAACCTGGCTCAGTCTCTGGTTGCACCCTCTGGCTTGGATTGGCAGCAGCCACACAAATGCTTCTAGAAAATGAGTTCGCACAAACACTGGAGATTTGAAGATGTCTTTTTCAAAAGGTGATAAATTACAAAATGCCTTTCACATATTTTTTATGCCTCTGCAGCCCCTTGACCTTTCTCTTTTCACTTTGACACATGAATTGTTGGTTTCTACCTCAACAGATTATTTGAAATAGGAGACCCGCAGCAACATAATTTAGAAATTATGAGTTATTGATTATTAAGTCAGATAGCCTGGGTTCAAATCCCACCTTTGCCACTCGTGAGGCCATTGGATAAATGACTTCACAAACACACACGTAAACAGAACGTGTGGAATACTTCCAAGTAGCGGGAACGGTGCTAAGCATTTTTTTTTGTATAGTTCACACGGACCTCACAATAATACTGCGGGATTGGCATTAATTATAGATGATGTATTTGCATATTGACCAGCTAAGAAACCAAACCCATCTCTCTAGCTAGAATGAGACGGAACAGAGATTTAGACTGTGGGCAACCGGCCTCCAGAACTCTGCTCTTACCACCAAAAGTGGAAGGCTGTCTAAGTATGGCTAGGTCTCAGCTGCCTCGTCTGTAAAACAGACACAATAAATGGATGTGTTTCAAAGAACGGTTTTGGGTATTGAATAGATAATGTATGTGTGCCTTTAGGATAATGTCTGACACAAAATTCTTAATAAATGTTATTACTTCTATAGTCACTACTGCTACTACCACGACTGAAATGGGCTTATTCATTCTGTAAGACTTAATTAATAACATATTCTTGGGTAGCACCATGAGAGGGCCCACGGGATTCAAAACCAGAAGATGACAAAGAGTCCTAATGTCCAAGAACATACAATTTTTGAGTAAATAAGATGAAATACACATAGACTACAAACCTTCAAGAGGGCAATACCGAGAATGCCAGGGACCATGGGAACAAGCCCCAGGTGAAAAACATTATATACCTGGGGCATTTCATGTTGACTATTATTGCTAAGCTGCTTCTCTTACAGTGCAGAACCGGGATGCAGACTAGTATACAAGGCTGACTTAAAAACAACAGCCATAGCTATGTCCTATTGGCACAGAAACAAACAGGCGCCACAAGCCTGAAAGACCCCAGCTCCAAAAGACACCAATAAACTGTCTTAGTTGCTTGCCAAAATCAACCAGTCAGGACAAGGCACTTTTCTATCCTTTATTAGCATAATGGACCTGGCAACTTTCAGGGGACTTTATATAAGCAGGGCCTCCCCTTTGTTTGGAGAAGCCAGCCTAACTCCTGTGTGTTCGTGATGTGTCTCCTTCCAGCTAGAGCTATAGCCCCAATAGAGCCTTGCCTGTGCCTTGGTCTGGCCTCATTTCTACCGTTGTGGGGCCCAAGATCTGGACTCCAGTAACAATGCTTGATCTAATCATGACAATATAGGAAAGTAGGGTAGTAACACTCACTTGTCCCTCCACTGATAATGCTGTATTTGCACAAAACAGAGGGACAGCCCCTAACGCTGAAGGCGGGTAGAAGAAAAAAAACAACACTTAACCACGTCCTAATATAGATCTGGAACTGTGATAGATGCCTTATGTATGTTATTTCACCTCCTCCTCATTACCACTGGGAGAAGGAAGTATAACTATCTGTAATTTACAGATGTGGAAAGTGTGGTGAAGAGCAGTTAAGTGATTTGCTCAAAGAAGCACTTCTGGTAAGTGGTAGTCAAGAGTCAATTCCAAAGGCCAGGTTTGAGCTAGGACATCAGTCTATTTGAGGCAGAAGAAAGCAAATTGGTTTGTAGAAGGAGAATTAGACTCATGGTTCCCAACAGCGATATTAATACTTCTACTAACACTTGCTACCTAAATTGAGGTCCCTGGATCAGCAGTTTCAGGATCACCTGAGGGCTTGTTAAAAATCTCAGGCTTTTCCCAGACTTGCTGAAGAAGAATCTGCATTTTAACCAGATGGCCAGGTGATTTATATGTAGAGTAAGGGCTAGAAGCACTGCTGAGTCACCAGTGTGTCAAAATCCTGGTGAACAGGGGTGCCTGGGTGGCTCAGTCGGTTAGGCGTCCGACTTCGCTCAGGTCATGATCTCACGGTCCGTGAGTTCGAGCCCCGCGTCGGGCTCTGTGCTGACAGCACAGAGCCTGGAGCCTGCTTCAGATTCTGTGTCTCCCTCTCTGTCTGACCCTCCCCCGTTCATGCTCTGTCTCTCTCTGTCTTAAAAATAAATAAACATTAAAAAAAAAATTAAAAAAAAATCCTGGTGAACAGGAAAACTAAAATCATGGGTGTGATCCATATACAAACCTTACTTCTGCCTATATTCTGTTGGGCAGTCTTTGGCCTAAAATCTGAGTAGTACTAAGGTGCTAGCTGTACTCACAAACTGAATTGACCATTTTTGTTTGTGAATTCTGTCAAGGCTATCAATCTGCAGATTCATATATCACGGAATACTTAAATAACTCAACTATATTAAAAACTGTTTATACTTACTAATCAAAATCGTATTTCTATCCAGAATATATAAGGAGCTCTTACAACTTGAATAATAAAACGACAAAAAAAAAAAGTTAGAAAACGTGTAAAGGATCTGAATAGATAGGTCTCCAAAGAAGATTTATACAAATGGCCAATAAGCACAGGAAAAAATGCTCAACACCATTAGTCATTAGGGAAGTGCACATTAAAACCACAATGAGTTACCACTTCACATCCACTAGGATGGTTATAATTTAAAAAGATGGTAAACACTGATGATGATGTTGGTAGGAATGTAAACTATAAAAAAATTTTAATGTTTATTTTTGAAAGAGAGAGAGAGAGAGAGAGAGAGCGAGCAGGGAGGTGCAGAGAGAAGGGAGACACAGAATCCGAAGCAGGCTCCAGGCTTTGAGCCATCAGCACAAAGCCTGACACGGGGCTCCAACCCACAAACTGTGAGATTATGACCTAAGCCAAAGTCTGACGCTTAACCGACAGAGCCACCCAGGCGCCCTGGAATGTAAACTTTTTTAGCCGCTTTGGAAAACAATATGGCAGTTCTTCAGAAAGGTAAACATAAAGTTATCATAGGATCCAACAATTCCACTTCTAGGTATTTACCCAAGAAAATTGAATACATGCCCACAAAAAAACCTGTACACAAATGTTCATAGCAGCATTATTCATAATAGTCAAAAAGTGAAAACAATCCAAACATCCATCAACTGATGAACGGAGAAAGAGGATGTAGTATATCCATATAATGGAATATTATTTGGGAGGAAAAAAAAGGAATGAAGTACTGTACATGTTACAATATGGAAAAATCCTTGAATACATAATGCTAAATCAAAGAAGCCAGACACAGAAAGCCACAAAATGTATGTTTACTTTTGTATGAAATACTCAGAATAGGCAAATCTATACAGATAGAAAATAGATAAGTGGTTTCCAGGAGCTGGGGGAGGGGCATACTGACAGTGACTGCTGATGGATGGGGTTTTCTTTTAGATTGATGGTAGTGTTCAGGAACTCAATAATGGTGAGCGTTGTACAACTTTTTGAATATACGAAAAACCACTGAATTGTACATTAAATAAATGAAAAAGTAAACTAAAAAAATATGGTATTTGTCCACAGAGATGGCAGAAAAACAGTGGATAAGAGTTTGGGCTCTGAGGTCAAGTAGTCTGGCTTTAGCTGGAACTTAGGCAAGTTCCTTAAGCTCATTTTATTCCTCTGTAAAATGAGGATAATTAAAATACCTACCTTAGGGGTTGTGGGGGCCTTAAATGATAGATTACAATACAGCAGAGACTGCTAATTGATGTATCTTTTCTTTTTCCATACCACTACAGTGTTAGCTGGGTGCACAGTCACACGTATTAAGACTATGTTTCCCAGCACCTCCTCTAGCTAGGTGTGGCCATGTGACTATGTCCCTCCATTGGCATATTAGTGGGAGTGATGTCTGTGTGTGACACTCCTGTTGGACTACACTCCTTCCTCCATTTCTAATTTACTTCATGGAACACGAATGTAGCGTTGATCCACTTTGGACAACATGGACCATGGCAGTAACCATGACTAGTGGAACCTGGGGCCTCAGGCAGCCTTCACTGCGGTCATAGGGAGGTAGGTAAAGATAGAGCCACCATTCCAGCCATGGAGGACCTACCTCCCAAGAGAAAGGAGAGAGAAAAAACTTCTACTTTGTTTAAGGCTCTTATTTTTTTTTTAATATATGAAATTTATTCTCAAATTGGTTTCCATACAACACCCAGTGCTCATCCCAAAATATGCCCTCTTTAATACTGTTTAAGGCTCTTATAATGTGAATCTATCTTACACACATCTGAACTTATATTTGAGCATAGCCCCTGGCAAGTAAGCAGGTAATAATTATAAGCTATTACTATTATCACTTCTATCTCATAGCAAAAGGCCAGATTTTCAACTATCAAATGGGTCTGCTGATCCTGATCCCATGAAGAAAGAGAGAGCTCAAATCTTTCCAGCATTCTCCTACTCCTTCCTCCATTAATAAAACCTGCTAATTGCCGTCTGACAGTAGTTACCACTGGTGAGCAAAAATGTTTTCAGAAGATTTATTGTTATAAACTATGCAATGGCCAAAGTTCGATGTGAAATAGATATCTACTTACAGCAATTTTTGGAAAGCAGCCACACACTAACATACTAACAAAGAGTCTGGGCATCTAACTTGGGTTTGCATTCCTGTATTATAGGAGAAGCATAGAAGAAAGAGAGGCGCTAGGACTGTAGGTATCCGCCCTGCAAACCCAGAGGACAGATTTCCACATAGCTTTTGAGCTCATTCTTTCACAATATATTGAGTATCTAATATGGCCCCGTGTTGATGGTGGCTTTCCTGTCCTGAGGAAACTAATTGAAAGAATTAGTTTTGAAAAGTTATTGGTACAGATCTTTTTTTTCTTTTTTCTTTTTTTTTAAGCAAAGAAATATACAGTTACACAGTTTTCTCCAGGAGTGTGAAATAAAGCCTGAGACCCTTATCAAGTTCTTCACAGACACTGGGATCTTACCATCTTTTAAAAAATATGTAATTTATTTGCTCCAAAAATTGATGGAACAGGGGCTAGAAATCCTTCTTGTACATTTAAGCAATAAATGACTTAGACATCCTTATGACATTTAAGAAACCCTCTAAAATTACACTTAAATCTTGCTTGAAACCCTAAACCGACCCGTAGTGAAACCTCAGATTACATGACTTGCTAAACTACTGGTTCTTTTAGATAATCTTAAAAATAGCTCTTTTCTATTTCTAAAGCTTGCCAGGGAGACTAGCATACCATGACTGTAAAATAAAATAAAAATAGGAGCTTATAAATTTGAGACAATGCATTCTCTAAGATTGGAGTAGGTATACGATGGTGCTCTGTGACCTGTTTATTATACTCATGAGGAATCTGGTTAGACAAGAGGTGCTGAAGGATAAAAGACATAACAAGATAATTATCTCAATTGAGACTGCCACTGTTCTCTGCACAACCAATCAATCTGGAGATTGGGAGGTAAAGAGCTTGTTAAATTAAAACTAAACTAATCCAAGGCCAATTAGCAACTAACAGATGAACTTAGATGTTTAATATATCCATGGTGAACCTTTCCATTCTAATTCTTTTTGAGAAAACAGAAAATTTAGGGGTCTCCAGTTCCAGAAATAGAGATGATCATTGTTCAAGGAACCAGATAAGAGAGACAGGGCAACATGGTGTTAAGAGCTTGGACTCTGGAGACAAAGGGTCTGATGTCAAGTCCTAGCTCTGCCATGAATCTGGTGGGTGTCTCCATCTGAGTCTCAGTTTCCTCACATATATTTTTGGACTGTTATTAGTACCTATCACATAGAATTGCTATGATGATTAAATGAAATAGTTCACGTAAAGTATGTATCACAGATTCTGGTAAATACTAAGTATTCAAGCTGTTATTATGGAGAGAGATGGGAAATTCATGGCTTGGCCATCTAAAAGTCCTTTTCATCCCTTTCTCTCTTGATTTTTTCTACAAAACATGTGAGAAAACTACAATACTCATTTCCCAGGCTCCCTGACTCTATGGTTGACCATGTTATATAGTCTGACCAGTGGGATGTGACCAGAAGTCACTAGGTGGGGTGTTCCGGAAGGTTTTTATTTTTATTTATTAATTTATTTATTAATTTATTCATTCATTCATTCATTCATTCATTTATTTTAAAGTTTATTTATTTATTTTGAGAGACAGAGAGAGTGTGGGGGCGGGGCAGAGAGAGAGGGAGAGACAATCCCAAGTAGGCACCACACTGTTAGTGCAGAATGCCATGCAGGGCTCAAACTCGAAAATGGTGAGATCATGACCAGAGCTGAGATTGAGAGTCTGACGCTTAACTGATTGAGCCACTCAGGTGCCCCTTGAAAGTTTTTAAACAGGGACAGCTTAAAAAGAATCATTCCTTCCCCTTTCTTTTTTCTTTTTTTTTGCCCCCTTTCACTTTGCCATTTCTTCCTTCTTGTCTGGGATCCAGACAGAAATGCTAGGGGGACTCCAGGCTTTGCAACCACAAGAATGGAAGTTCCATTTAATGATGGGTAAGCGGGAGGCCAGAAGGAAACTAAGGCCTGATGGTGCTCTTATACCCTGAGCCCCAGCCTGCCCACCTCCCATGTGTTCTCACTTGAAGAAAACACGCTTCACCATGTTTAAGGCAGTCAGCTATCCTGTTTTTGGAAACCAAATATATTCCTGATATAAGAAGCCATTATAAAGGTTGTTGATGTAATCAAGTTATTATTTTCACACATAGTCATCCATTTTGCGGTTTACAGTAAACAACTGCTAAGTTACATTTCTTTTTTTCTCTTTATAGAACTACATAAGTGAAATATTTCTTTCACCTATTTTTTACTTCCAGTTGATTTGGACTATATTATGATAATTTCTTATATACTTCTTGGATTAAAAAAATATAATTCTCCTTTTTTCTAGGAGAAACTGGGACAAAAGAAAAATAGGACAGGAATAAACCTAAAGTCCTCTTGTGCTCTGCAAAGCCACACCATTCAGTAAAACTCTGGCTATAGACCTAAGAACCCTCTGACACTGTAGGATTCCGCTATCAGGTTAGATTGTCAGGTAAGCTTGGGGGCCTTTTAACTAAGTACACTCATCCATTCAAAAAAGGTCTTATTTCCTCAAATAGTTACAGTAGAGTCTGATTAAAAACGAACCAGGCTGAATAAACAGTTTTATCACATAAAAAATAAAGTCACACCTGTGCAAAAGAATACACTACAGCAACCTGATTCTATATTTTTACTTTTCACTACAAAATTTGAGAGGAAATTGAATTAGATTCCCATGGGTGGTATGGAAAATTGGGGGAAATAGCTTTCTTCTAATTCTCCCTTTTCTCAGAAATAAAATAATATCCAATAGAGAAGGGTACACCTAGCAAAGCCTTTGTTTTTTTCCCCTTATTTGGTGGCCTACTTTTGTCAGCAAGCCTTGAAAAAGTTGAAGTTTAAAAGTAAAAAAAAAAAAAAGAAGATAGAAGAGAGAGAGAGAAACAGAGAGAGACAGACACACACACAGAGAACGGAAAGAAAAAAAAAAAACCCATCTGTTAAAAGAGACTGATCTTACTTGCTGTGGCTGATGACCTGAACTGTATGTCACTTAAGATTAGACACAAAGGCTTTAAAGCAAAGAAATAAAGAACTCTGAGAATAGAAATGAAGAACAGCAATGAACTCTCAAAAGATCCAACAGATAGGATGTGGTCAGGGAAAAATAACCAGATGGTAGCTACAAGATTAATAATATTGTCCCCATCACCATCTCTTCACTTATATAATGAAATATTCAGAGGTGGGGTCTGCACCAAATGTATGAGAAGTGAGGTGTCGTGAGAAGTGAAATTTCAAATAATGTAATATGGATCATGGTCATATTTTAGAGTTAAGTGATAGGTGATCAAGAGACCCGGGCTTAATCACTAACTAGGTGATTCACTTTGGGTGGGTTACACTGGCTTGAGGGACTAATTTCCTTGAATTGTGAAAAGTTTGGTCTGTGCTTGAGAAAAGGCTTACGTTGGCTGTGTGATTTACCCCACCTCTGGCAATATCTAAACTGAAATGGGGGTGCACATTGCAGTTTTTGCACCCCCAAATTCCTACTTCTTTTTCCTTTGGTAACAACGCTGTGGGGCTGCCCTTTTTCATCTTCATGTTGGGAGGTCGAGGTGGGGGATTCCAACCTACAGCTCCAGGGATGAGCAGAGAGGCTGAGCTCAGCCTACCAATCCATTCCATCTTCTTGGACACATGATGATTGGTTCAAGGATGGGAGTAGGACCTAATCCCTGTGAAAACGGACCCTTGGGCCTTTGCTGAGAGTATGAGGGTAAAAAAAGTCCTGTTCCTTGTGGTACTGATACCCTGGTAGCAGGTGGCCTGGAACTGCTCATGGCCATCTTGTCCACGACATGGAGAATCTCAGCCTAGAATAAAGCCAAGACGGAGGAGAACAAGCCAAGAGATAGGGACAATATCCTGATGACTTTGTGTAGCTCATGCTGTCAGCCTGTCTGAATCTAACTGTGTCCCAGATTCCTAACTATGTGAGCCAAAATAGTCTCTATTTTGTTTAAACTAGTTTGAATTACTTATTTATTTATTTTTGGCACTAGCAACCAAAAGATCCTAATACAATATGCCATGTTAGTTCCCCATGATTCTTCCACCTTCCAAAATGATTGAACTAGACTGGACCTATTACCCATAAGCAGTCATTACAGAAATTGCTCAACAACCCAAAATTTATGGCCTGGCTTGGAAAAGTCTGGCCAACCAGATTTTTCTGCCAAGGATTTAGACTTGCAAAACAGACATATGTTATCATTAGGAGGTAGGCATTAGAATATGCTGGATAATTTCAAAGTATGCTGGTTCTAACCTTACATGATTTTTATAAAAAGTGTTTTGTTTTGTTTTTGTTTTCTGTAAAATGAACTGACTTTTTAAGTTAAGGTGCAAAAATCGTGCTGTATTTTGGAGTAGAAAAGACCTAGATTTGAATATACCTATGATCACTTTTAAACTCTTTGACCTTAAGCTAGTTCCTCACCTGTAACATAGAGATGAAAGTGAATGACTTTGTTAGGCTTTATTTTATTTTATTTTTTATTTTTTAATTATTTAATTAATTTAATTTTATATCAATGAAACTAAGAGCTGGGTCTTTTTCTCTTTTTTTTTTTTAATATTTTTTTTAACGTTTTTATTCATTTTTGAGACAGAGAGAGACAGAGCATGAATGGGGGAGGGTCAGAGAGAGGGAGACACAGAATCTGAAACAGGCTCCGGGCTCTGAGCTGTCAGCACAGGGGCCCGATGCGGGGCTCGAACTCACGGACCGCGAGATTGTGACCTGAGCCGAAGTCGGCGCTCAACCGACTGAGCCACCCAGGAGCCCCTGGGTCTTTTTCTCTTAATGTTTATTTATTTTGAGAGAGAGTGTATATGTGTGTGTGTGCCTTGGGGAGGGCAAAGAGAGAGGGAGGGAGGGAGAGAGAGAGAGAGAGAGAGAGAGAGAGAGAGAGAATACCAAGCAGGCTTTGTGCTGTCAGTGCAGAGCATGATGCAGGGCTCCATCCCATGAAGTGTGGGATCATGACCTGAGCCGAAATCAAGAGTCACACACTTAACCACTTGAGCCACCCAGGTGACCCTTTATTTTGACTTTTGAATGAGATAGCATGTCAAGTGCCACCATGAACAGATCATAAAAGGGTAAACTTGATAAGTTTTAATTCCCATCTGTCATCATCAATCATTATGAAATATTTGTTAAATGCTTATAATACATAAGATCCGGTGGCTAAGCTTATACTATTTCTGAACGATATCAGAACAATAATCCACAGAAAGAAGGGACCTGCTGTCTCACCTCAATTACTCTAAGGTCATGAGGTCTTCTCATTTTTGTTTTATATTTAACAGAAGAATGAGAAGAAACTTGAGTGCGTTGTGAGGCACGACAGTGTGAAGGAAAGGGATCAGGACTCTGAACTTCATGAGGTCAGGTGATGGGCAGGCTAAACCCCCAGTTCCTGAACAGGACCTGTTATGGTGCCTGGTCTGGAGTAGGCTCTTTGTAAGTATTTGTTGAAAGAATTATCCAGTCCCATTCCCTCACTGTGGAAATGTGGGAAACACAGGATCAGAGAAATAATAATAGCAATAATAACAATAAAATAATAAATTGGCTAGCAGCTTTTGAGCTTAATTTCTGTGTTTAAACGTACATTCGTAAGAGTACATTTTTCTAGCAGTGTTTTATTTCATCTGTATGGCAACGTTGTAAGAGAGAGGTGGGCAGGTATCACTCTCCCCATTTTATAGATTAAGATAAAACTCAGACTTAGAGAATTTACATGTAGTAATATATAAAAGCAAACTTGTTTTAATATTCCCACTAGCAATACTTTAAACAAATTAAGCCAGTATTTTTTTCTTCAAGTTTTCAAAAACTGAGCTCTTTCTACTTTGCTTTTAGTTCCCAAAGATTTTGGCTCTGGTTTTAACAGGTGATCAAAGCCTCTCCATAGGAAGGAACAGAGAGGGGGATAGGACTTGGGGTGTGAAAGGATACAAATGTATATAGTAAAAGCATCATCATTGTCCCTGCAATGATCGTCATTTCTTGCCTCCGCATGCTTGGTACTTGGCGAGCAAATTTTACAAGGGAGAGGTGAATTAACTCCCCAGGAGCAACCCCTGGGTGTTTGAGGATAAATACTCCAGTTTCCCTGCCTCTTAGGGAGCCAGTTCTGGGAACAGCACCCTGATTGACTTTAATCCCTGCTCCATTTATTCCCCATTTCCTCACAATGCTTTCCTGAATTACTTCCCAAATGTATCATTTGCATCCAGATCCTTGTCTTGGGGGACTCTGAACTAGGAAGACAGAAAAGCATTCGTAGACTGCAAGAAGAACCACAGAAAGGGACACTGCTAGATTGTTGGATCAGTGTTGTCCTAGTAGTAAGAAGCTCTCTGCACACGTCGTGTATGTCTGTTGATCGTTTAGTTAGCACATCGGAGTGTGTCTTGTTCCTTATGTAACAGGGTTTTACTGATTGACTACTTTTCCCTGGGATTCTGAATCTCTCCTGGGGTGTTCAGGAAGGAATTTTATACCTCTAGAGGCTAACAGATCCAGCCTGACAACTCTCTAGAAATAGGATGGGTAATTAGTGAAGTACCCTCATTGTATATACAACTTGTCCAAATGCATTAGGATCCAAACTTGTATTAGGATCTTCTGTCTCTCAAGTTCCAAAATGCCTCAGTTTGGTTTCTGGCTCTACTACTTGCTTGCAGTGTGACCTTGGGCAGGTTACCTAACTTCTACATGCATCAGTTTCATCATCTGTAAAACTGGATAATAATAGTACCTGACTCAAATGCCAAAGTATTATCTTCAAAGCAGTTTTAAAAAATATTTATTTATTTATTTTGAGAGAGAAAGAGAGAGGGTGCAGGGTGGGGCAGAGAGAGAGGGAGAGAGAGAAAATCCCAAGCAAGCTCCACACTGAGAGAAAATCCTGACGCAGGGCTTGAGTTCATGAACTGCGAGATCGTGACCTGAGCCAAAAATCAAGAGTCAGACAACCGACTGAGCCTTCCAGGCGCTCCTTCAAAACATTTAAAAACAATGCCTGGCACGCAGTAGATGTTGGCTGTCATTATCACCATCTTCATCATCACCATCATCTTCATTATTCTTGTCATCATTTTGGTTGTGGGAAGGGAACTAAAGAGGCACCAGAGAAAGCCAGACCTTCCAGATTCCTAACTTGTAGAGTTACATAACACTAGTGCCAAATTATCACACAAAAGATTTCTGGGTCCATGTGGCTGACAGAGAGCTCAAACTCTTATTGATAACACTAATATCCTCCGCTCTCACACAAATTGCGTAGTTTGGACAGGATTTTAAACTTTTGGGTGCTTGAACTGAATGTGAAGAATGAAGCTGTTGATCCCTAAACAACAGCACTGGAGGCAGGGAGTGAGGATTTGTCATCTGAAACGGAGGTGGAAGGTTCCGGAAGTTGTATAGGCCCACGGTCCTTAGATTCTATAGAGATGGCCATAGAAATGAAATGACCTGTGCTTTTTCTCATAAAAACCACATGATGGTGGCAATAACTACCACAATGCAGTCTTGGGCTTTGAGGTTTCCTTTCGTTTGGGGGCCCGCCCAAAGAGCATCTCTGCAACAAAAGTAAATAAAAATTGCTTCTCCTGCAGGACTGGAAATATCAAATGCAGAGTGTGGTGCAGCCTTTTAATCCACAGGGTAGCAAAGTAAAGGTCAATTACCTCACTTAGAGGAATGAAAGGCATGTAGTAAAAGTCAAATAGATATGCCATTAGATAATATATTTCAAGCATGGAAATGAGGATTTTCTATTGCAGGGTTATATTTAATGCACTGGTAAACACAAGAGCTTTATGACAGAGAGTAAGATACGAGGCTGACAGTGAATCTGCCCGACAGAGTGCCCTCTGTTCGATGAAGGTGTCTGTGTGGGACCGAGCGGTCACCATTGATTGGTGTCAGGACCCTGCCGGGAAGCAAGCAGGCTGGCCCCACAACCTGCCAGACAGAGCCAGGAGGAACAGGTGCCTCTGCAGTGGCTCTAGGGATTTAAGGCTGTCAAGACACTCAGCTGTGCCAGACTAGTCTCTCTGTCTCTAGTCTGTCCTGATCTGTGAACCTCTACCTTTGTTTTTTCTCCTTCCCTGATATTCTACTTGTGATCCTGACATTGGCTCAAAACCCAGTTCTGCATTCCTGCATTGGCGCATTTGGTTTAACAACCTTATTCCCAGTTCCCAGGGCTGTGACTCTATTCCAAAGCTGTCCCCCCCCCCCCAGCCTTATGCATCTAAGATTCTAATCTCCACATTTAACCAGGATTAATGTGCATGTATCCTGGTTTCTGAATTTGTTGATGATTTGATTTGGAGTCTTTGACCCTGATGTATTCATTCTGATCACTTCCAATACCCTTGTTCTTTAGGAAGGGCTCTTTCTCCTAAAGCAATCACATGGCTATGTCTCTAGATTGAGCTTCTCCCCCTAGCTATGGCCTCAGTTTTTCACCTCATCAAAAATATCCTTCAGGGTCACAGGCAATATGCTGAGAGGCTGTGTGTTTCCGTTGCTGACACAGGCAGTCCCCATGACCTGCCATTTTTTCACTTGGGGAAGCACCTTGTTTATTGGCCACCGCTTAAGAAGCTGTGCGGCTTTAGAGACGTTGTTTAATTTCTCTGAGCTTCAGTTTTTCACATTATAAGCATTCAAAAGAGTCTCATTTTTCATTTTTTAAAAATAAGTATTTACATTAAATTAAGATATTTAGGAGGAAAGGTATGTTAATACTTATTGAAGCTGCAAAACGATCACCTGGGGCCTCAGCTAGAAACATCTGCAGTAGATTACATCTACATAGCAAAATCTGGAAAGCACACTTTGGTGAACTTTTCATTCATGAAGAGGAATGCCAGGACCTGCCCACTGTTTTCAGGAAAGCCTCGATCCTGTGAAATTAACTCAAATGCAGATGCTTCAGCTTGCTCCAGTAAGATTTCTGGTTGGTGTAAATTTGGTGTGTCACCTGCAGATCCAAGCCTTTGAAGAGCCTCCCCACTAAATCATAAGTCATGCTCACTTGCCCCTGGGAGACACGTGTATCCTTTCGCCCAAGCATTTGCTCGTAGGAAATTAAGGGAGTATATGAAACAGGAGGAATGTGGTGGTCTGACCTCTTAAACACTTTCGGGATAAAATGGGGAATGGGACAAACTGGGCACACCCAACATGACTGGGTGTTGGTGCCATAAAGATGATGTTATGGAGGATGAGGCAGACTTGAAGACACGCACTGTTGGACGGCTCATCTGTTTTCACAAGGGCCAGGAGGTGTGATCACATTCTCTAGGTAGGGGTGGGAATTTCTCTTGAAGGAACTGAATGTTCTCAGTCTTCCTGAGGCAGGAAATTAGATGGGCTTTGGAGAGAGAAACGAGGTTTTTCTTCCCTCTCTGCAGCCAGGAAGTGGGGAACTTGGAATGTGAGCTGTAGTGGTGGCTGAAGATTCCAGCTGGTGGTGACAGAGATGCTCCTCTCTGCCCAGGCCACCATGTTGCCTCTGAGTGACGCCTTTCGGGAAGTGGGAGCCACTTAAGATTGAACATGAACTCTAAAACTAGTCATTCTCTCTCAGTGTGATTCTTCAGTATTCTCCAAATCTCCCACAGAGTGCTTTTAAATTTAACAACTTTGTTTTAAGGGAGACGGTGTCCATAATTGAGGGAAACGGGTATGTAGCAAGCACCTGATGAGCCCCTTGTAAGCAGGTGAGAGGGGTCAGAGGGACCCCAGATTCACATATATCAGCTCAGGGGACTTTAATCTCCTGGCAAAGCTGCATCTTCTAGCTCGCTCTGCCTCACCGTTAGTCTAACTGAGGCTGTGCTGTGAAACTAATAAATAAAGGGGAAAAGAAGAGGTATTATTTAATTGAGGAAGAGGTATTCCTCCAATAGTTCTGAGTGAACAGAGCTGTGAATATGAAGAGCAGGGGACGAATGTAAAGAGCAAGCACTTACAGGTGCCTGGGTTGCCAGCTGGGGAGCAGCAGGAGAAGCCTAGAGGTTGGGACTGAGAGAGCCGAGAAATTATTGAATGAAGTTCATTTGTTCAGCAACCAGGTTAGAAATCACCTCATCATACAAAACAAATTCAGAATAAAGCATGTCAGAAACTCAGAGAAAAAGCAGACTTCATGACGGATATACATTCTGAAGTGCAGAGGATCTGGGCAGAAGGTAACAGAGCAGAGTGGGTTGGGGCGTGGGCACCAGGGCAGGGTTTCCTGTTTGGAATGCCGGCCTTGGACAATCCTCTTATCGTCTCAGTGCCTCAGCTTCCCCTTTTATAAAATGGGCATAATAATAATATTAGTATTATATGGATGTTGTGATGATTAAATGAGCTAATAAGAGTAAGTGCTTACAAGAGTTACTAGCTCAATATAAATACTTAATACACATTAACCATTGCAATTACCATCATTATTTTCTAGGCAGAGATGAACTAGGAACAACTGATTAATGGTCAAACAAATGCAGAAAAAGAGGAAAAGGAACAAAAAGAATGGGACGAATGGAAAATAAATATCAAGATATTAGAGTTCAACCTAACCATTAAATCCAAATCACAACATCCGATCACATTAAATCTAAATCCTAACAGCCTATTAAGATACAGATCAGGGGCGCCTGGGTAGCTCAGTTGGTTAAGCACCGACTTCAGCTCAGGTCATGATCTCACAGCTGTGTGTTCAAGCCCCGCATGGTGCTCTGGGCTGACAGCTCGGAGCCTGGAGTCTGCTTCGGATTCTGTGTCTCCCTCTCTCTCTGCCCCTCCCTCGTTCATGGTCTATCTGTCTCTCTCTCTCTCAAAAATAAACAAACATTAAAAAAAAGAGAGAGAGATCAAAAAGAGCAACTATATGCTGCTTACAAAAGGAAAGAAAAAGATGTATCCTGCTAACACTAATCAAAAAGAAGCTGGGATGGTATGTTAATATCAGATAAAATAATACATGTGAAAGATCATAAGAATGTTGTTACACAGTGCTCAGTGAGTGCTCACTGTTAGTATGTCACTTATGTGGTAGTTCTAATGAGGGAGGCAATGAATCATAGCAGACTTAGAAGTCAAACATAAGAGTAGACCAGGAGTCTTAAATTCAACTCGTAGCACTTTATTTATCATCTGTGAAACTTTAGATAAGTTACTTAACTCCTCTCAGCCCCAGTTTCCCTACCTGTAAAATGGGGTTAGCAACAATGCTTACCACACAGGAATGTTATGAAGGAAGGTGAAATAAGCAACATGTATTAAAAAATTCTGTCACCCATTCTTTTTCCTTTAGGTAAAGGAAATTAAGAAATGTGGTATTTTGCACACCTGAGATTGTGGACTGAGATTCATCCCAGTTGCACACACTATATTCATGTGGTGGAGAGGGGAGGGGAGGGAAGGGAAAAAAGAGAAGAGAAGGGAAGGAGAGAGGAGAGACACAAGGATACACCAAGGGAGGAGAGACACAATGAAGATCATAGAAATAGGAAAATGGAACAAAAAGTAATTAGGAGATAGAGAAATTCTCTAAGAACCCTGGAAATGATGTATTTGGGATAGAATAAAGGGTTTCCTACTATATGTTGGATGGATGTTTTGGCCATTTTTATTTAAAGATCTAGTATAGAGTAACTAGGGCATACCTAGATGGCTCATATATATTGGTAATATATTTTGTTTTATTATTTTATAGTTTATATTTGTACATTTATATTAATATATATTAATAAATATATAAATATAATATGCTATATTAAGTTTATAATTTATAATCATAAACTTGCCTGTTTTACAAAAGAAAAAAGCTGTCATTCTGTAAGAATACATTGATATTCTTGGCTTGTGATACACTAGGGACTTATATGTACAGTGATATTCTAGCACAGGAAAACATTTTCCTGAGGGTAAATCTGGTCATGGTTACACATAAAGTTTGCTAGGCCATAACAATAATGGTTCAGTCAACAATTATTTGTTGGGTATCTGATATGAACCAGGCATACTGGTGTTCAATATTCAGAAGATTCAGTGCCCTTCTTCAAGGAATTTCAAATCTGCATGTTTCTACTTCCTACCTCCATTTCTTAGGGTCCTGTATATTTAAAAAATAAAAATCGTTTCTGGGCAACTATTAAGATCTACACTTCCTGCTTTGGGCAGGAACAAGTTTCAAATGCCCTAGTCCCCGTTCAAGTTGCAGTTCCTTTTCCAATTATATCTGTAGGACAGTAGTGATTTATCATATGCCTTAATGTCATTAAACATTTATTAAGCACCCATAGTGTGCTAGACACACAGAGAACAGCTGAAAGACATTGTTCCTGCTTTGCAGCTCTTTGTAAAAGAGGACTAATGAATATATGCTTATTCAATAGATCAAGCAAGCAATATACATTTTAAGAAATTTATAAATATTCAATCAAGATGCTGTACAGTTACTCTGACAGAGAAACCAAGGCTTCTTGGATTACAAAAGTGGATTCTCAATGACTAAAAATGTAAAGGTCTACAGCTTTCATGGACAAAATGAGTTGAAAACATCTTGAAATAGGTATGTCAAAATTATTCCATATAATTTCTCCTAATTTCCCAGAAAAAAAAGTTAAAAATTAGAAAACATCTTAAATCCCCAAGAGACAAGATGAATTAACTCTGCATCGTTTCAATCTAGATATAAAGTATGGAAGATTTCCTATTATCCCAGTAGCTTATATGTTAATAACTTGGAAAAGATTTGAAGTCTGACTTTATCCTTTCATTCTGAGTGACTTTAAATATAAATACTCCTACACGTGTGCGCACAAACCCCCCCCCCCGGCCTTACTGGAGCTTTTGCCTACAGATCTATAACCCCAGGTTGGCATTTTGTGACCCTCTGGAATATCATCCTTGACTCTAAACCTTTTTGTTCTAAAGTTAATTTTAGCTATGAATTTCCAGGTCTCTGGAGAGAATGTGTCACAGCAAACTTTACTTTGAGACAGATTTTTGGGTCTATATTTAATTAAAAGTGCCCTTACATCTGCTCAGTAGCCATCCTATAAAAGTCCTTCTGAGATGGGAGTGATGACCCAAAACTTCCGATCTATATTTGTAGGTAGTATTCCATAGCAGCAACTGCCAGCTGGTACCCTGCACTCTTCTCCTTACCGTGCCACTGAAAGGGAACAATTCGTTGTGTGGGAGGTCTAAAATTGTAGAGATTAAATTACCATCTGACTGGACATGGTTACAATACCATTCAAAATCTTACTTAACTCTCTGCTATGTTTTTATTCTGCAACCCCCTACTCCCCCAAAAGAACTACCCAGGAGAGTTGTTACAGATCTAGGCTGACTGCTATTGTTGACTAGAACAGAAATGGGTAGCAGGATCTTTATCTGTCATCAGCTTACTGAAGAGGTAAAGTAGAGAAGGTACTTTGACACAGTGGGGAATATAGTACATTTATGAACTGAAAGAAAATTGAATTTCTGTTGAATTGTTTACTGCTGCTGGAGAAACAAGAGAGGTTAATTTCATACTGTTTAATATAGCTTTGAAAGAATGTAAAATAAAATAATGCTTGAACATAACAGTGGTATGCTTAAAATCTGCCCTCCCCCAAGCAAAACAAACTCAATGTAGTTTTAGACCTTTAAAATACATTTTAAATTCTTATGAATTCAGATCCTGAGGGATTATGTTAAGTAGTTCTTACAAATCATACCTTATGCCAAGTGGCATATAGAAAAAATATGCAAAAATATGATTATGTTTCATTGAAGATTCCGTCTATTCCATATTATGGCTGAATTTGAATTTTTTTATTTATAGGCATCATTACATCACATATGGTAAGTGATGGTAAAATATGCATATATAAAGTTTTATTGGTTTACCTATATGCAAATGAATAAATATATTCATTCATGTGTATAATTTTTTTATTATAGTTTGACTTCTCAAAAATAGGGCCTTTTTCTTTTTTCTTATGGGCTCTGGACTGCCAAGAAGGATTTATGTGTAGCATCAGTAAATCATTCACCACTGTGGTGGTCCTCTGGCTGTCTTTTATTGGTAGGTATCATCTTTTGAAATTTTTATTTATTTTTTTGATGAGGGAAGAGACAATTCTTATTGCAGGTTCAAGTTACGGAGTTATAGTGTGAATGAAGACAAATTCTAGGATTGACTTTGAACATTTTGAATGAAGTTTTTCAAGAAGAACTATGCTCCATATTCCTAGCCAATACACTGGATCTCAACTGTTTTTTAGGTCAGTACTTTAAAAAAATTTTTTTTAATGTTTATTTATTTTTGAGAGAGAGAGAGAGGCAGAGCGTGAGCAGCAGTGGGGCAGAGAGAGAGGGAGACACAGAATCCGAAGCAGGCTCCAGGCTCTGAGCTGTCAGCACAGAGCCAAATGAGGGGCTCAAACTCACGAACTGTGAGATCATGACCTGAGCTGAAGTTGGACGCTTAACCAACTGTCACCCAGGCACCCCTAAGTCAACATTTTGTAATAAAAATGTGGCTCACATCACAAACGCAGACACAAACACTCACATGACAAAGCCACAGACGCAAACCACATATATAACTTAGAATTTGCTAACTAGCTACATTCAAAAAAGTAAAAAGTAACAGGTGAAATCAATTTTAATTATATTGTTAATCCAATGCTATTCAAGACACGATTGTTTTAATATTTTTTAAATACTCATCAAAGTGAATATATAACTGCATTGTGTAAAAATTTTTTGCTTCCCATCAGTGCTAAAGGTGCTATATTTTGGAAAATACTTTTTGAAATAATGAGTGTGGGTGATAAAAAAAAAAAAGAGAGAGAAATTATTAGGTGTGTATTGGACAGATCTGGATTGGGACTCCAGGTTCTGTATTTGACGATATAATTGACCTTAGGCAGGAATGTAGTGCTCTGAGCCACTCTTACCTGTAAAAGCATAATAATAATAATACTTGATTCAAACTGGATAATCAATAAGTATTCAAAGCACTTAGAACATTGCCCAGCACAGACAAATTGCTCAATAAATGCTAAGAATAAGATGATGGTGACACTTTCTTGATTGGGAGGTAAATTGTGGTCACTCCTCCAGAAGCTTCCCTTGAGAGTACTCTATATCCTGCGCTACACATTGTAAATGGTTGTATAAGCCCCTTGTAAAGCAATACATAACACTTAATATGAATATTAAATGTGTCTTCTTACCAAGTCAACTCATTCCTAGAATGTATCTGAACGAAATAATTCAAGTGAAACAATTAAAAAAAAAAAAAAACCAACCCTTTGTTATGAAGGTCTTCACTGAAGTGTTACAAATGAAAAATAAATGGGAAAAGGTCAAAAGTTTAATAATGAGTGAATAGATTAATAAAACTATGGTTCTCTCATAAAGGGAATATTATGCTGTATAGTATTGTACAGGTAACATGATAATCATGGAGATTATGTAAAATTACTGAAGTGATTATGCCAAATATAAATGAAAATTCAGAATATGAAATGTAAGTACATTCTGATAATGATTATATAAAATATTTATAGACGTGGGAAAGGCATGGAAGGTAATTTGCAAAGGTAGAAATAATTGTGTTAGAGTGAAGTGACTTAAACTATTATTTAATATCATTACATCACACTTTCAATACAAGAAGTGTAAACAGTTTATTACATAAGTCCTTATACATTCTTATTATTCAGTTAAGCACAAAGATTTATTTAGCATCTATTCTATCTATGTACTTCCCTTCACTGGTCACAGTGGGGCAATCCAAAAGAAAAAGAAAAAAGGGAAGTCCTCTACAAAATAACATAGTCAAAACAAAAATGAAAATTGTAAGATAGACATGTCATTGTGTCTTATTTAGTGATAAAAGCATTGTATATAATGTCTCAGGAAATATATATGTATCTATATCTATACAGATGTAAGATGGTAAAGTTCGGGTAAGAAGGAAGAACTCAATGCAGATGGTATCTCTGGGTGGAGATTAGCTTGGAGCTGAAGTTTAAAGTAGGCAATCTCTGTATAAACGGAAAGAGAGGATCCACATTCTATTGGTGGAAAAGGTGAATAAAAGCATGATGTGAATGGAATTAATCAGAAAATAGACTAATGATATTAGAAAGTTTCTTTTTTGACGGGGAAAGAATAGTGGGATAATTATTCAATTTTCTTAGCTAACATTTATTAAGTGCAAACTATAGTTCAGATAAGGAGTCACCAACTTAGGCAAGATATGGAAAGTAGGTTATGTCACAGGTTAAATCATGTGTCCTGTGTATTCTTGATCCGTGATCAAGTTGGACTGGATGGCCCTCCATACCTTTCATGATTATGAGATTCTGTGAGGATACACCCCATGCCAGTTTCTGACACAAAGACTATGTAATGCAGTATTCTCTTCATAGGATTATGTCAGGATGATGCTCTACCACATCTGTACTTGAAATAGGGCTTTTTTTCCATTGAGTTCTCCAGAAAACAATCCAAAATATAAGCCCTGCCTTTACTCGATCATATGCTAATGAAATTTGTATGAGAATACACTTTAGTTTGAGATGTATGATTAATGATTAATGTAGATGACTTATATTTACAAAATAAAGAAAAAAACTAACTTTACTCATTTGAGTAATTTTTTCAAAGAAGAAACAAAATGATGGAACAGTGATGGTTAATTTGACAATATACACAAAAGGTTCTTCAGGAATACCTGAAGTCAACTTCCTGCGTGACCAGAGAAAGCCCAGAAGAAATGCCAAGGCACATAAGGGAGGAAGAAGGTGAGACACTGAGATAAAACTCATGCATTTGTTCAGAAAAGTCTCCTGAGAAACTCCTCAAGTAATCAGCCATAATAAAAACAGATTGTCAAAAAAGGTAGAGAAACTTTAAAAAGAAAAATCTAAAAGAGGATCTTGAAATCTTCATCTGCCCTTATTCTATTTTTGCTTAAAATGAAAATAGCATCATTTGCCTTGTGCTTTACAGTTTACAAAGCATTTTAACATATATTCTGTGTTTAGATTTCACAACAACTCTGTGGGATTTTACACATGACGTTAAGAGTCTCAGAGACTGAGGGACTTGTCCCATGCCTCTTTTTCCACAAGCAGTGGACATGGAGGGCTCACCTAGGTCCTTGAACTCCAAAGTTCTTTCCACGGCACCACACCAGGTGCCTGTCAGCTTTGGCTTCACGTGGGCTGGGATAAGGGACAGAAAAAGTTACTTTCCTACTTCAGTTCCTGTTTCACTGTAGTGGTGGCTAAAATGAGGATTAACCTATGAATATCCAGTCTTCAGTAATGAAAGTAATAGAACTGCATAGCATTTACCATGTCCAGTCAGGGCAGTAGGCAGTAACATGTACTTAATAACCACACATTAGACATCACATGGTGGTATTCCAGGGGGATCAAAAGGCATCTTGTCTGTAACTCTCTTATGTTGCCTCCTATTGCATCTAGAATGTCACCATTCAAGTTATTCCTTTGGAGAAGGTATAAGCACCTCTTTTAAAAAGCAGTTATGTTATTGAATGGAAATATCATGGCAAACAGACTTGGGAAATTTATCAGAGAGAGGGCTCTGAGGAAAGCGGATAGAGGTCAGAGTAATTCTGATGGATGGGTTTCAGGGGTGGATGCTTTTGAGAGGAATATTCAATAATACCTTATATTATTGTATAATATAATATATGGTTATAATTGTATTGTGTATAATATAATATGTGGTTGTACAAGAGCACTGCATGTATGACGTGTGGATGTGAGACGATTCTTTCTGCAATTTTGTTCAGGGCTTTCCTTGTCCCTATCCTTGTCTCTGTCACATGTAAACCAGCCTGTTCTTGCTCAGTGTTCCATGGACCCTGCCGGTCACACTCAAATATTCTACAAAATAGGGTAAGAGAAGCCATGATGCTAATTTGCTACAGCTCCACAGTTATGAAGTGATCCTCAGAAGTGAAACAGCAAACACGATCTTTTATTGAGTTACTGCAGTAGGATGCAGACTTGTTTATCACTTCTTCCATATAGGAATCATTTCCTGAGCATCAAAAACAATATCAGCTTTCAGCAGGATGAGGAAGTGCTGGCAGTGATTAAAGAATCTGTTTCCTCAAACTCATTTCAAAGTTCTTTTGCCTTTTTTTTTTTTTCTGGAGCTGTGAACTTTCATATTGCGGTATGCTTTTCTTTAAATCAAGGTAATTAATAAAAGAGTAAAAGGAGTGACATAGGAGCTCCATTAGAAGCAGGTTTATGTGTCATAGTTATTGATCAATAACAAAACTAAGGTTCTTAATTTGTTTTTTAATAATAGGAAGAAAAATGTAACAAATGTATTTTGGAGACATGGCAGAAAATACTCAGTGACAAGTGAATGGATGTTAGAAAATGGTGTCTAAACTTTTTGAGCCAGGCACTATGTATTAAGTAAACTTTATATTGTGAACAGAACTTAGCATAGGACTTTGCACACAGTAGGTGCTCAATAAATGTTTCCTAACATATTGTAACTAGCTAAGCAGATTAAGAATCCAGATAAAACTTCAGGAGCATTATTTAATTTTGCAAATATTTTAGGAATTTAAAATGAGTTGGAATATTTATGTACAAATAATCCAGTGAAGAAATGGGCAGAAAACATGAATAGACACTTCTCTAAAGAAGACATCCGGATGGCCAACAGGCACATGAAAAGATGCTCAATGTCGCTCCTCATCAGGGAAATACAAATCAAAACCACACTCAGATACCACCTCATGCCAGTCAGAGTGGCTAAAATGAACAAATCAGGAGACTATAGATGCTGGCGAGGATGTGGAGAAACGGGAACCCTCTTGCACTGTTGGTGGGAATGAAAACTGGTGCAGCCATTCTGGAAAACAGTGTGGAGGTGCCTCAAAAAATTAAAAATAGATCTACCCTATGACCCAGCAATAGCACTGCTAGGAATTTACCCAAGGGATACAGAAGTACTGATGCATAGGGGCACTTGTAACCCAATGTTTATAGCAGCACTCTCAACAATAGCCAAATTACGGAAAGAGCCTAAATGTCCATCAACTGATGAATGGATAAAGAAATCATGGTTTATATACACAATGGAATACTATGCGGCAATGAGAAAGAATGAAATATGGCCATTTGTAGCAACGTGGATGGAACTGGAGAGTGTTATGCTAAGTGAAAGAAGTCATACAGAGAAAGATAGATACCATATGTTTTCACTCTTATGTGGATCCTGAGAAACTTAACAGAAGACCATGGGAGAAGGGAAGAAAAAAAAGAGAGGGAGCGAGCCAAACCATAAGAGACTCTTAAATACTGAGAACAAACTGAGGGTTGATGGGGAGTGGGAGGGAGTGGAGGGAGGGGAGGGTGGGTGATGGGCATTGAGGAGGGCACCCGTTGGGACGAGCACTGGGTGTTGTATGGAAACCAATCTGACAATAAATTTCATATTAAAAAACAAACAAACAAAAAAGAAATATTTATGTACCACTTATGAATAAAAATTATCTATTTATTACCATATAAGTTAAATTACTTGATTTTCTTGCTGAAAATCTTCCAGTGGCTTCCCCTTGTCTTGAAGTAGCCTGTAAGACCTAAGCAATCTGGCACTTAAGTGCTTCATCACAGTGTATATCACTTTCTGCCTCCACTGCTCCACACTGGTCTACTTCCTGTTTCTCTTCAGGGTATTTACAGTTGCTACTCCTTCTTTTGGAAAGTTCTTCCCCCAGATGTTTACAGGGCTCACTCTTTTACATCACTTAACTCTTGCTCTGATATCCTGTCCTCTGAGAAGTCTTCTTAGACCATTCCTAAAGTGGCTGTCCTGTGTTCTCGCTCTGTTTCCTTAACTGAATTTATTTTTCTTCATGGTATGTATCGCTGCCTTAAATTATAAAATGTTTTGTTTGGCTTGTGTCAGGTTCAGTACCTGGCATATAATAAGTTACATTTCAGCAACCATTTTCCTCAAAAAGTCAATGTTTCCAAATCAATCTATTGGATGGTGTTAGACCACGGCAGGGGGGGGGGGGGGGGGAGGTGTCACAACTCAACTGCCTTCAGCTGTCAGGTAGGTAAACACACCTTGTATCAGACAACAAGGTGTGGAGGGAGATGGAACTACCTGGAAAGTATAGGCTCCATACAAGGGCATTCAAATTTTAAATATAACTAAAACTAAAACACTGTGTTGGCCACATAAAATACATCTAAGGACCAGATTGGGCCTTACCTTTTTGAGTTTACATAGTATATGAATTTATAGATAATGGTAGTTGGCTTTGGAGAAAAAATATTGTTTCCAATAAATATTTATTCCCATTTCTCTTCCTCCCTTTCTTTTGTCTTCTTTACCTTAGCATTTTAAGTTAGCACAGTTGATGTGCTTAATTCTTGACTATTCAGCAACCTAATGTTATAAGCAGTGACCACAAATGAAAATATCTCTAGCTTTCTAATCACAGAAACAGGGAGCTCCAAACTCAAGAACACAGGGTGAGTTATAAAAATGAGAAGGGAAGGGGCTTGCCAAACACAGACAGAAAACAGAAAATGCCACCTCTAACTTCTGGTACCTACTCTCACGTCTGCAGAGAAGGCTAATTGCCAGAAGAATGATCATCTTATAGGTATGAATAGGGCTAATGAGGCTATGAAGGCTTCACTGGACAACTGGACCCGTTCACTCCGTATTCGTGTGGTCTCTTCCTAGGAAGCTAAGATTGATTTTAGGTGGTGCTTGGATTTTCTGATGTCTTAACTGGTCTGTGATAGGGTTCAGATTGAGTCAATCAATCTGTTATCATCTGCTATTCATATTTCTCTGCAATCAATGTCCATGCCACGTTGCTTCAGGCTGTGATTCACAATCATAAACAGTGGTTTATAGTTATCAACCTTGGTTATAAGAAAAATTGAGCAGGCAGGATGTAATTACATTGTCATGAACTACTAGAAGACCAACACTGAGGATCACAGAAGTCAGGCACATTCTCCCCATTAGCTCCGTGTGTGTGTCCACATCTCTATTTCCCCACCAGCCTTGAGGGAGCTGCAATTTCCTGTGGTTTTACCTGCCTTGTTCAAGTTTCTACCAAATGGGAATAGCATTTTGTGATAGAGATGTCAGCATTTTCAATAGTACTTTATGATTTTTTTGCAAGACAATGATCAGGCTTGTAGTAGTCTGCCATCATTTAGATTAATTTATGGTGGAGCTGTCAAGCCTAGAATTAACAGGGAAAACCTAGCAAAAAATGAATCTGTCAGTTCAAGGCACAGACCTCAATCCTTTAATCACAGCTAAACTCTTACTTCTGGGGCACCAAAGCTGTCCCCACAGCAGGGTGCTATGGCAAGTTTATAATGTCTAAAGGGTAGAAATATGCTCAAATTTCAGTTCGTATTGTGTGTTTTCAAGCAACCTCAGCTTGCGGATATTGTTAAACTCTCTGCCTTTTTTTTTTTTTTTTTTCCTGGAATGATTTGATTACCATCTCAAGGTGCTCTTTAGAATTCATTACTTTCAAAACAGATATTCGAATTTAAGCTTTTACTCATAGGATATTACTTTGGGAAAAGATGACCACATTTTTAGTGGGCTAAAGCAACACTAGAGATATAGCAGATGAATTGGAGATCAAGAAAAATGTTACTGTTGACAGAGTCATCCAGAACAAAAGAACAGAAAGCCCCCAGTAGTGACCAAACCTGTGTGCAAGCTGCCATGTGCTGTTGATTAATTCTAGCTTCTTCACAGACGTCAAGAAAAAACAAATTACATCCTAGCTCTTCACACCCATCTATTTTCCAATGTTCAACTGTGTGGAGTATCACCTTTATCAACAAGACTTGATAAACTAAACTTTAAAAATAACTCAAATTGAGGTGCTCCCTGAGTCAAGAAGACAGTATTTTCTCCCAATTACTTTTTTTCTCCACAAAGATAGAAAAGCCATATTTTGATATTTACTTTCAGATTTTGCATATTATTGTACCCAAAATCTCTATCACATTCTTAGGATGTGTAAATATTTTCTCACAGAGTTTAAGATGGAGTTCACAATAATAGTTCATCTAAAATTCAATATATCTCAAAATCCTAATCTTATATTTGAATGAAATAATGTATTCCTTAAGAGTAGTCACAAATTTAAAAGAAGTAATTTGCCCTACATAGTTGAGTAGGTTATAATGCTATAGATTCTACCATTAGAGTTTCCAAATGTTTCTTAGATATGTGAAATAAAGCACAGCTTCAATATTCTAACTGAACAACTCCATCTATATTTCAAATGTTTTCGATCAATATTTTCCTTCATTTCATATTAACTTACCATTTTAATCACATATGATTGAAAAGCTTAGGATCGGATAACCCGTTGTAAATAATTTATAGTTGTCTCTGTGAAAAACAAATTGTTATATACCATGAACAAAAACATTATGTTTATCCCTTTGTGTTAAAAAATACATTTTTGTCCAGTGTCTCTCCTTTTCTCTTAGCTTTTAAAACCGGCCCATCTTCTTTCTTTCAATGTAAACTTTGTGATCTAGAATTTCTGGTCACTTCTCAGTCATATACTTGACTAGACCAGTCAAGTAAAGAATGAAATCATTTCAAATTTTTAATAAACCATGAAATGTCTATAAAAGAAGTAAAGTAGTGGGGCGCCTGGGTGGCTCAGTCGGTTAAGCGGCCGACTTCGGCTCAGGTCATGATCTCACACTTTGTGAGTTCGAGCCCCGTGTCGGGCTCTGTGCTGACAGCTCAGAGCCTGGAGCCTGCTTCGGATTCTGTGTCTCCCTCTCTCTGACCCTCCCCCGTTCATGCTCTGTTTCTCTCTGTCTCAAAAATAAATAAACGTTAAAAAAAAAACTAAAAAAAAAGAAGTAAAGTAGTTAAAATTTAAACTTGGCTAAGCTTGTGTAGGGATTCTGGAGCCCAAGACTGCCAAATAGATACTAGGATTTAGGGGCCCAAAACAGATGTTATAATCTGGAATCATTTTCCACCACTGTGGAAAACAGTATGGAGGTTCCTCAAAAAATTAAAAATAGAACTATTCTATGATCCAGTATTTCCAGTATGATCCAAAGAAAATGAAAACACTAACTCAAAAAGATATATGCATTCTTATGTTCACTGAAACACTATTTATAATAGCCAAGAGATGAAAAAAACTTAAGTATACACCAATAAATAAATGGATAAAGAGATTGTGGTGTGTATGTATATATACATATATATGTATATATATACACATATATACCATATATACACATATATATGTATATGATACATACATATATATGCACATGTATAAATACACACAATGGAATTGTACTTGTATTTAAAGTGAAAGAAACAGCCATAAATATTTATAAAGATTTCTGTTTCTGCCATTATGGCAGTCTAGTATACACTAGCCTTACAACACAAGATCTAAAAATATTTGATACATATTTTTAAAACTGTAAGAGTATAGAGAATCCACTGGAGTCAGGAATAAACAAACAAACAAAAAACAAGGAATCAAGTGAATATCGGCACCACTGGATTATTAGATTTCTATGTCCTAGAGATTGAAGGTGGTGGTAGTGGTAGAATTAGACCGGTACTGAGACAAGACCTTGAGCCCGGTGGATCAAAGACTACCTTAAATAAAGATGGAATCCAAAAAGGACTAGGGTCTTGCAGAAAAGGGTAAATTCATGCGTGCATATATATGCAATGGAATTATTCATCCATAAAAAAAAGGAAATCTTGCTATTTGCAACAACATGGATGGACCTTCAGGGTAACACAATAACGTTAAGTGAAATAAGTCAAACAGAGAAAGATAAAGTATGGTCTCACTTACATGTGGAATCTAAAAAAGCCTAAAAAATAACAACAAAAAGAAGCTCATAGATACAGAGAATGGATTGATGGTTGCCAGAGGTAGGGAGTAAAATGGGTGAAGAAAGTTAAAAGTTATAAAATAAATAAGTCACGGGGGTATAATGTACAGCATAGTGACTATAGTTAATAATACTATATATATGAAAGTTGCTAAGACAGCAGATCTTAGAAGTTCTCACCACAAGAAAAAAAATTCTATAACTATGTATGGAGATGGATATTAACTTGACTTATTCTGGTGATCATTTTGAAATATACACAAATATTGGACCATAACATTGCACATCTAAAGCTAACATAATGTTATATGTCAATTATACCTCAATAAAAATAAATAATTTTTTATTTACTTATTTTTTTAATGTTCATTTATTTTTGAGAGGGAAAGAGAATGTGAGCAGGGGAGAGGCAGAGAGAAAGGGAGACAAAGAATCTGAAGCAGGCTCCAGGCTCTGAGCTGTCAGCACGGAGCCTGATGTAGGACTCAAATTCATGAACTGTGAGATCATGACCTGAGCTGAAGTTGATCACTTAACTGACTGAGCCACCAAGGCACCCCAATAAATAAATAAATTTTTAAAAATAAAAATAAATAAATCCATCACACACACACACACACACACACACACACAGAAATTGGAGATTGATTCTGAGCCCAGATGAAATAGTCAGCTTTTAAAAGGAATTCTTACAAGTATCAATATGAAATGGAATGGGTCCAGCTCTAGCAAGGCTGATTTATCTATTTTAGGCACTCTAGTATACTAGTTTCTGGTGTGCTGTAGCATAGTCTGTGAAAAGCTTAAGTAATATTGCCTATTGATGTAATAATAAATATATTTACTTAGATATTTCTTTGTCCAGTTCATACTTTAATTTCTTAAAGAATAACAGATGATGTCAACTTGTTTTAGATCATTTTTAATTAAAAATGAGATTAATATTAATAAATGTCATTGGATATCTATGAGATACCATACGTTCTATTTTCTACTTTATTTCCTAAATTATATTAATAGATTTATTAACCTTCTAATATTGAAAGACCTGACATGTTAGAAAATCAGCTCTATTAAGTATGACCAAATCACCTCCCATTGGCCTTGAGAAGATAAGCAACATAATAAATATGGTCAAGCAGGCCTTGGAATGTTTGCCTTTTCCTATCACTCCATTTCCTGCTGCATATAGCGAGCGCTGCTGAGTAAGTTTTTACTATATTGGTTACTTTGACATAATTATATTTGAATTGATGTGGGATGATTCTTTAAATAAAACTCCCTTTCAGTAAGAAAAAGAAAAAGGAGTTGGAATATTCAGATCAAATACGAAATAAGTATGTTTGATAGCCTTAAGAAATAAAGAGAAAATTGAAAACACAAGTTGGGAATGAGACTATCAAAAGCATTCAGGTAGGTCTGGGGAAAAAAAAACTAAACTAAACACAATTTTAGATAATGCTCATTGAAATAAAATCAATGAGAGTTTTATCTAGAGAAAAATCCAACATAAGGCAGAAGTAGCATTGCATATCCAAAGGAAAAGATGAATGTTACACACTAATCGTTCCAAGAACCCCACAAGGCCAGTTATTATTCCCATTTTACTGATGTGGAAAATATAGCTCAGAGAGACAAGGCATTTGCCCACATTATCCAGAGGTAGTAAATGATGGAGAAATGGATTTGAGCCATTTCCAATGGGTCTGTCCACCTACAAAGATGACCATTAAATAATACAAATGGTGTGACTCTGGTGTGAACATTCTGTTCTCACTGGAAATCTCCTCTTCCTGCTTGCTCTGTCTTGTTCTTGTTTACTTCCTTTGCCTTTGTCCCTAGTATATGCTGCAACTGCTTCTGGTGTACCATTTCTCAGGGTCAGTGCACCCCTAAAGAAAGAACATGTTTTTTTTTTTTTCTAGGGCAGAAAGAGATGATGGCAGAAATAAGGGACTAAGATAAAACTCCTACTACGTGTAGGTTCTTTACATGTGCAAATACAAGATAAGAAAGTCCTGGCTGTTATGGGGCAAGATTAAAGACATAGTTAAGCAATTTGGAAGGCATGTTTTAAATAAAGATTGCCTCGCAATAACTTCCAAATGCTATTCTGGTCCCCTAAGCCTGATCAAAGCTTCTTTTTAAACCAGGCACTGAACATTTTATCTTGGATATAAATTTTTCACTTGTTTTGACATCTCTGAAGATTTTTTTTAAAACTTGCCAAAAAAAATCTAAATATATAACGCATTTGTGAGTGCACCTTGAGAGAAATGTATTCTGTATCCAGAACAGCCATCCCACCCCGTGTAGTCAAGCTGTTATCCAAGGAAGGGGCCACAGGCCGTGCCTGTGCTGCTGCCTGGAACACACTTTCGGGCTAACCTCTCACTTGACATCTGGGCTGCTTTCAAATGACTGGTCATCTTCTCAGCCTGCAATCCCCAAGGATGCCAAAATGGCTTATTCAAGCCCCATTTTACCCCTGGCCAGCCAACTATACTAAATTCATGCTTAGAGCCAAAGAAATGCAGTTTCCTCATAGACCTGGTGTTTCCAGGGAGCAATCCTCTCCCAGAGCTGTGTTACTGATGGAGAAAACCTTCAGTCACTTTAGGTTGGCTGTAGGTCAGCATTTCTCATTCTGAGACATATCTCCTTTTTGAAGCCTATGTAAATTGCAGTGCCTAGGAAAGTCAGACTGCAGGACATCAGCCACACACACAGGGAGACTCCAGATCCCAGCCCAAATCCAGGTTTCTAAAGTGAGCCTGTTTTGTTTGTTCCTGGTTGCTACAACTGTACTTTTTCTGATGTCCTGGGGCCTATGCAGCCTCAGGAACCCCTTCTCAGAAAACAGGTCAGCAAATCACACAATGTATGCCAGGAGAACATCTTCAATTCTAAGAAGACTATACATACCCTCAGTCTAGAAATGGGAATTGGGTATTACTCACCATGTCAGATACATGATCTAGAAATAAAAATCTTTCAATTCAGGAAGTTTTTTATTAAAAAAAATTTTTTTAATGTTTATTTATTATTTATTTTTTTTTTCGAGAGAGAGACAGAGACAGAGATAGAGTGCGAGCAGGGGAGGAGCAGAGAGAGGGAGACACAGAATCGGAAGCAGGCTCCAGGCTCTGAGCTGAACTGTCAGCACAGAGCCTGACATGGGGCTCGAACTCACGGAGTGTGAGATCATGACCTGAGCTGAAGTCGGATGCCCAACTGACGGAGCCACCCAGGCACCCTCAATTCAGAAAGTTTTTAAAATAAAAAGAGGAGCACTAATGTAGGGCAGTTAGCACACTTTTTATATGGGGATTTGTTTTGGGGAAGAGTCTCCAAGTTCCCTAAAAAATCTGCATTCAGACTATTGGCTATAAGGATAGTTATCCATCTGCAGGTGGGTCTTCTAGAACAATGGTTCTCAGCTTGAAGCGTTGCCATCATGAATAATAGGAAATGCCATCTGACATTCTCATCCCAGAAAAATGGCATTTCAAAGGATAAAGCCAAAGTAACTTGATGCCCCTTGCTGCTGTGTTCCTGACTTCTATGCCACACCATCTCACACCTGTCCAGTGACCTGCTGATCATTGATCCTTACAGAACTGAAAATCACCCTCTGGGTTCTTTGGGTTCACACAAAGAACACCAAGGTTTGGTTATTCTGAACATTACATAACAAGATGGAGTTCCTGCTTATAACCTATTTTAAAATGTTAGCCACCCCCCACCCCCTTTAAATAACTAATTCTGGAATCAAGCAGTATGGAGATCAGATACTACCCAGATTTTCCATATAGCTTCTGAACACTGGATTTTAATTCCCAGATAAATAAATCAGACTAACTCAAACATTTGGAGAGATTTTCATGATCAAATCTATGACACAATGTGTGATCCCTATTCTCTCTTGGAACTATTGAGTCTTACCCTTCTTAGAAAAAAAAAATTAGAAGGGACATTTTGGAACTACTCTATAACTATCAGTGTTTGAATGGTTTGGGACTGCTTTTCTTGTTAGTACAACAAATATACTGTTTTGATCTGTTTTAACTAGATATTTTCCTCACAGGTCAACCTTTCCTGCTATTTTAAAGCAGAATATCACATTGTAAAGGACACGGCAAGGTTTTAAAAACATTACTCTTATTATAAAAAAATGAATAAATGCCTGCCTTCACCTAACTAGACAACTTGAACTTGATGACCCAGAGGAGTTTTCAGAACGAAAGTGAGATAAGTATTTTGGAATTGAGGACATTGCCAGTATAAAAAAGTATTAAGAGAGGGCTATGAAATTCTGCTTTGCATCACTGAGATACCTTTGTGCCCAAGAAGAGGGCTCAAACCTCCAAAAGACAACAGAGTGACAAGTTTGCTGACAAATACCTCATCAAGTGAATTTGAAAAAAAATTAAACCACCAACAGATGGAATGTGTCTGAATGCCCTCCCTGCTGGTGTGTGTGTCACTGAATATCAGCAGAGTGTACTGGGGAGGCCCCATAGGATCCTGCCAAGAAGGAAAGCAGCAATGACCCAAATGCACTTCCCTATACAAAACACTCAAGGTTGATGAATACCATGTCTCTGCAACTGGCTTTTGTTGGCTCTTCATATTTCCCTGGGTGCCCTTTCCTCTCCTTAAAAAACAAACAAACAAACAAAAAAAAACAAAAAAAAAAAAACCCCCCCACCACCAACAACTCCAGAAAATCAGACTATAATTTTGGATCAAAGAAACTTTCCATTTATATTTCCATGAAAAACTGGTAAATATCATCTGTAGGTTTAAAGAATCAATCCTCCTGTTCCCTGTAATTAAGTGGGAAAATGAATTAGTGAATGTTTCCAAACACAAGCATTAAAAACAATAAATATGCCTCCATGGTGAAGTTTTCCTTTTGGAGGGGAAGAAGTAACAAAATCTAAATTAAATTAAAGTGGTGTTCTGGGAGCCAAAGTGGTACTACAGCTCAATAAACTAATGTAATTAGACAACCTAAGATTTTTTTTTCTTCTAGGCTCCAAATCTAAAGCATGGGCTTTGTAAAGGTTCAGGATCATTGTTAGAATCCAATTCAATATTCGAGCTTCTCAAATTCACAGCCGGCACACTCTGCCTTTAAGGTATTGCCTGTCTGATTATCCTGCCAGTCTCCCCATCTCCTAATGGTTTTGTGTAACTTTCAAGTGCAGCAGCCCCCTTTGGAAACTGACAAGTGTTCATTTGGAAATGGAGTCATCAAATGCACGCAGCCTTCTGGAGGCTCCTCTTTTCATGAGAACAAACAAAGGGAAATGTTTTTAGTACAAAATCCCTTTTTAACAAATAAAAAGCCTGTATTGCACTGCAGGGCTGCCCACCTCCACAAAGCCCCGGCTCTTTTTGGTGGCCCTCAGAAGCAAGCTTTTCATTGTATAATTCATCCACGGATAGAGCATCTGCTGGGCTAATGAGCTCTCCTGCAGCCTCTTCTCCCGCAGGCGAATCCCCAAAAGCACAGTCTTAAATCAGATACTGTAAAAGCCAAAAGAGAGAGGAGTGGGGGTAGGGAAGGAGAAAAAAAAAGTAGGGTAGAGAAAGCCAAGTTAGCAGTAAGCCAATAATCATACCTCGCATCTGGCTTTAGTGAAGTTGTATACTTAAAGATTTTCATCCACACAGTTAATTTCTAAGCTTGTTCTTTCATGGCCAAAGTTCTATTTTGAGTATTGTATCACTGGAGCACACCTCCAATGGAGATTAATGTAATAGATCATCATGGCAGCTGGCTCTTAAATATACTGATAGCAACCTTGACCAGGAACTGATTAGAAAGGGGAGGATTAAGGAGCATTACCTTTTTGCCAGAAAGTGGAACATGACATTGGAAACCTGATGGCTCTGATTCCTGTCCTATTACTAATTTTCTCATGTTTTACACTGTCATCAGTGAGTCTGGCAGACATTATTGGGAAGCTATGTGACAGCATCTAATAAAGTATGTTGGGAGAGAAATCATGGCTCCCCTTTGCACTGATGATCTTTTGGAGAAATACAGTATTGTGGATTATGGGAGGTGGAGGTTGCAAACACTGATGATACCCATGGCAATTCATCATCAGCCTGCAACTCGCCAGTGATCTACAGCTATAAAGGAATACCTTCCAGGAGGGACGGGGATGGAGAGTCTGTCTTATTCATGTTAGCAAAGATGTTCTAGAGAGGATTGTCTGATTATTTATTGGTTGTTCTAAATCCCTGAACACAATTTTAGGACACTGTCCATCTCTGTGCAGTGTGAAGCCTCTGTAGAATGTTCTGCCTTTAGAAGTGTCCAACGGGGTTGCATTAAAACAGCACAGACTGTGTTACGAGTGGTTTAGTGATGAATTTGTAGGATTCAAAAGGTCAGAGGAGCATTAGTAATGTTGGGGTTAACAGAGGCAGCTCATTTTAGAAATGTGGTATTTGAGTTTTTCAACATCATCCAAAGTAGGTTCACCACATTCTTTTTAACAAACTCTCCAGCACAGAGCAGATGGTTCCTCTATTAACAACCATTTGCATTTAACATATTGCAATGATTTATGTACCACATGCCACTGAGCAAAGCAAAAACATTCAGTAGCGACTAATTAGTTGACTGTAAAGACACATATCTCAATGTACAGAGCCCTCCTCTATGTTTTTTTTCATTTTTTATAGTTTAGTATTTTATCTGTGTAAAGCATTTAAATCTGAACTATGACATTCATCTTTCAATTATGGTAATGGTGTAATTATGGTTTTATTAATGCCTTTGTTATACTCTTTTTGGGGTGGGTGGTTGAGATTTGTATGTCAAAATTTCTCTGGGGACTGATCGGTCTGTCACATTTTATTGCCAAGGTGGTAGAACGCTTGTAAGTTACTCCCAAACCCACCAAAATGCTTATTTTAAGAAGTCCACTTTGCCTTTAGAATAGAATAGAATAGAATAGAATAGAATAGAATAGAATAGAATATATACTAGAGATGAAATAAGACTACTAGTCAAAAAAGATGACTTACAAAAAGTGATTAATTTTAATTGGATTTGAGTGTCATTTATTAATACACAATACCTTTTGTATCAGATCTTCTCCACTATATTGTCCACCTTAGTGAGCTCACATAATTTTCTTCCCTCCCCTGCTAAATCCCTGCTTCAATTCCCTCACAACTCATGGGTTTGCCTCTGAACTGGATGTGGTTCTTAAGTTGGTAAGCCCTGAACTTCCCCAGGACACAAGGGGTTTTGCTGCCTTTTAAAAGCAGATTACCTGAAGCCAGAGAAGAAACTGAACTACAAATTGTATTAATTCTTGCATTCTATGGAAGAGAAGTCTTAAACTCTTTTTCTGTCTTAGATGATCCTGAGACATTTTCGTCTCCTTTTTGCTGACCAACAGGGTCAACGGACATTACAATACTGTCACTGTGTGTCAAGGTGACAGCGTTAGGACTGTAGGATGAACCAATGAATCTTTAATACCTACAGTTTTCATTCTCAAGGGTTATCCATGCAAAATGTCAAAGTAGGCCATCCATCATCGGGAGGATAAATGCATGTCTGCAACCCAGAGGAAATGGGGTATAATATAACTGCATTTAGCCAGGACTCAAGGAGCCAACCTTAGAAAACCTGAACTTGCCCTGCTCTTTTTACAATTCCCAGTTTTAATTTTCATGGTGATCTCTACTGACAGAGAACCCTAGAAATATGGTAATGATAAATTTAACCTGCTTAAGTCTTTAAAGGGAAAGGAAGCAATAAAGACAGAGAATGTAAGTGCATTAATGAAGGTACAATAGAATATGAATTATATATTAGTATAAACAGTCCAGCAATATAAGAAAGTGGAAAGAATTAGTAGACAAAAAAATATTAATGACTGAAGTCTATCAGGTACCAAGTGGAAGAGCTTAGATTTGAACCCAGGTCTTTCCTGCTTCAAGCCCCCTCTACTGCCTCTCCATGTAAACCAGAGTTGGTTAGAAGCATATGCTTCAACTTAATATTTTCTTATTTTAGTTTGTATCAAAAACTCAACTGTGGTGTGATTTCCTTTGGCATTTTATTTTGGTAGTAAAATAATATTGGAATCTTTAGATATGCTGTTGTTAGTAGCAAAATCTAATAGAATAATCAATATCAAGGAAAAGAGCAAATAATCAAATTGCAAAGAAGACTCTTGGTTTAAATTCATCAATGCTAAGCAAATATAAAGTGTATAACCCTGAGAGATATCTTTTTGCTTCTGCAGGACTCTAGTTTTCCATAAATAACATTTATATTTAATGAAAACAGGATTAACTTTGTATTGAAAATTGAGCCTGTCATTCAGTCTGATTAAACAACATGCGGTCTTGCAAATCCACATTTTACTCAGTATTTTTGTGTGTTTCTACTGTGAATAAATTTTCTGGATATACCTATATTAGGGAAAGAAGAAGGAAAACATGTCTTTCTAAGTGTGTACTGGTACTTAAATAGGACACTGGACAATTTCACCCATTAGATAATATTCAACCATTTTTAATCAATTAATAACAACTTCATATGGTTCAACCTAATATATGGAAGTAATTGTTTAGAAATAACCCTGATGCAGGGTGCCTGGCTGGCTCAGTCGGTTAAGCGTCCGACTTCAGCTCAGGTCATGATCTCACAGCTCATGAGTTCCAGCCCTGTGTCAGGCTCTGTGCTGACAGCTCAGAGCCTGGAGTCTGCTTCAGATTCTGTGTCTCCCTCTCTCTCTGCCCCTCCCCTGCTCACATTCTGTCTCTGTCTCTGTCTCTCTCTCTCTCTCTCAAAAATAAATAAACATTAAAAAACAAATTAGAAATAACCTCAATGCAAAAGAGACTATCAGAAGGTCCTCTAGAAACCTTCTCCCATCCCACCCTCCTCCTCCTTACTAGTGTTACTACAGTAATCTTATCTGTATCCCTATCACTACACAGATCACATGGCCTTATAATTTTCTTTGTGAAATGTCTATCAGTCCATGCAGATGGTAGCAGTTTGAAGACAGGGACTGTGGCTTTTCATTTTTGTATCTCCAGGAATTGGCACACTATCAGGAACAAGTAAGAACTAAACATTTAAATGCTTGCATTTATTTGTATTGCATTTTGTGTCTTCTTCTTCTTCTTCTTCTTCTTCTTCTTCTTCTTCTTCTTTTGTATTTTTTTCAATTCTTGAAAGGGAGGTAATATAGGTATCATTATTTCTCCAGTTACAGTGCTGGAACTAGAGTTTTTGTGATTCAATCCTCAATTAAATGATCTTTTACCCTTTTTTTCTTACATATTGTCATGTTCTCAAAAAGACTTGTAATATCACTTGTACTTAACTAAATATAACTAGTTTTTCTATTCACTTTTAAGATATAAGCAAATTATTATTAAAACTGCAAAATGTCTCCATTGCATTAGCATGTTTAATCAAATGGTTATGCTGTTTCCAAAAAGGACTCCTTTCCTTTTCAAATTACCATATATTTCTGACATTCCCGTGGCTATTTGAAGTTTTTGTTATGCTTTATGGGATTTTGCACATTTTACATTCTATGTAGTGCTAAGGTTAAATAAGTGGTTGTTATGCTCTCATTTAATATCAACACTACATACTTTTCAACATGCTTTATCTCTTCCTCTAAATGGGTGACTCTGGAACACAGCAAAGGCCCCACCTTATAGACTATGTTCTTCTGACTCCCAATCTCATAATGACTAGAGAAGTGGGCAGAGCTGTGAGAAACAAAGAGCATTTGAATGGCTCTGGTGAGTTGGGGACATTCCTCTCAACCAAGACGGCCATATGCTCTACCCTTTATTCTCTCTGATCTGTAATCAGCCATGAAGCTGGCCTATAAAAAGTGCTTCTGAAGTGGATGAGATTTCCCAACTGATCTGCTCATCTTGGGTAGGAGTGCAGAAAGATGCAACATGCTATTAAAGACTTGCAAGTTACAGCTTTCCTGAGAAACACCACATTTTTTTTTCTTCTTTTTAAAATGTTTATTTATTTATTTATTTTGAAAGAGAGAGAGAGAAAAAAAGAGGCAGAGAGAGGGGGACAGAATCTCAAGCAGGCTTCATGCTGAGTGTGGAGCCCAACATGGGGCTTGATCTCATTACCCATGAGATCATGACCTGAGCCAAAATCAAAAGTGGGACACTTAACCAAGTGAGCCACCCAGGCACCCCTAATTTTTTTTCTTTACAAAAATTTTCCCAAAGGAAATAAAACATTCCATTCAAAATATTTTTGTAATATACTTTCCATCTAAAATCCTATTTTTTATGCTTATGGTATGCTTATTGGTATACTTTCTAGCTGAGCTGGAAAACTCATTGAAGAGTCCAACCATTGCCCTAAATACCAGTTATTAATGGTCTGAATGCATTCAAGGTTATACACAGGAAAAGAATACTTTCTAGGTATTCTGGTGTCATTCAGAATTACTGGGTTGCAATCAACAAAGATATTAATTATTGCTATCTGCTTGCTTCTAAAAAATATTTTTCCGTTGATGGAATTTTAAAATGTAAAATAGCAATCTATTTTATTTGTAGGTCATCAATAAGCCAATTTGCTCATGTAGCAACTAACAAATACTTATCATATCATATCATATCTATTTCATGTTCTTACAGTCTCATGATTCCAATTTCCTATAGGTCATTACCACGTTAAAAATTTTTTTTTTTACATTTTTATTTATTTTTGAGAGACAGAGAGAGACAGAGAACAAGTGGGGGAGGGGCAGAGAGAGAATGAGACACAGAATCCAAAGCAGGCCCCAGGCTCTGAGCTGTCAGCACAGAGCCCGACGCGGGGCTTGAACCCACGAACCATGAGATCATGACCTGAGCTGAAGTCAGACACCCAACCGACCAAGCCACTCAGGTGCCCCATTACCACGTTTAAAAAAAAAATGTTTTTATTTATTTTGGGGGGGAGGGGCAGACAGAGAGGGAGACAGAGGATCCAAAGTGGGCTCTATGCGGAGAGCAGAGAACCCGATGTGGGGCTCCAATTCATGAATCGTGTCATGAGCCAAAATTGGACACTCGAATGGACCACCCAGGCACCCCAGGCCATTACCACTTTTGAGTTAAGTTAAAATATGAGCTCACTGTAGTCTTAAATAGGTGTCCATTTCAATTTCTAAAATATTAATAATGGCCCCATGACCCTTCTAGCTCCCTGGGATGAAAAATTTGGTCATACATTGTAGATACCTCTGTCTCTTTCTACACTTCACCATTGATGTCCTCAGGTCCCCGCAGAAAGGGTTACTGCCCTGCACTCTGACTTTAGAAGGTCCCCTATATCACAGTATAGAAACATTTTTAAAAAATGTTGTTTTCTTAAAATTTTTTGAAAGTTTGGTAACAGATCAAGCAGTTAGGAATCATGGAGGGGGACTTGAGATTTTACCTGAACCTCATCAACATCTCACCAGAAGATTTAGGGCTGAGAGAGCTTCAGTAGCTATGTTGGGTGTAGGGGGAGTGGAAGGCGGGAAGAAAAATCCAAGCCTCTGCTTGTATTTTTGTTTTTACTTTTAAAAAATACTGCGCACCCCAAATTACCCAAAGTAGATGTCTAGGCAGATAGGCTCCCCAGATAACTGTGCTTCTTCCCTTTCCTGACCTTGGGTGGTATAGTTTTGTCTTGATTACATATTCCATAAGATTTACATTTCAATTTGTCCATTGGTTTTTAAGATATTAAAATTATTGAATCCTATTATTTAATTATTGAATCACTGAGTTATTGTTACTGATAATTCTTCTAGAGATTATAATGTATACCCTTAGTTTTTCATTACCTACTTGGAGCTAACACTGTACCACTTCATGTCAAATGTAAGAACTTGCAAACATATAGATCCATTTATCCCCTCTTCCCATGCTTTATGCTGTAGTTACCTTATGTTTTATATCCACATGTTATAAACCTCATATTAAAATGCTATACATTTTTTACACAACCATATATTTTAAAGAAATAAAGTGGAAAAATATTCATATATTTTCAATTTCCAGTGTTCTTCATTGCTTCCCAATGTTCTAAGATTTATCTGGTATCACTTCCTTTTGGCCTGAGAAGCTTCTTTCAGCATTTCTTCTAGTACAGGCCTGCTGGCGATGAATTCTCTTGGTCTTCTTTTATCTTTATTATTCTTTTAATAAGCCCTCATTTGTAAGAGATATTTTCACTGGACAGAGAATTCTGGGGTGAGAGGGTTTTTTTCTTTTTCTTTTTTCTTTTAGCCCTGTAAAAATGTTCTTCCCCTGTCTTCTGGTCTTGCTTGCTTCTGATGAGATTTTCAGTGGTCATTTGAATTGTTGCTTGCTCATATGTAATGTGTCTTTTCACCTCTTTCTGCTTTCAAGATTTTCTCCTTATCATTTGATTTCAGTGGTTTGCATATGATATGCCTAGAGGCTGCTTTCTTGATAGTCCTCTTGTTTGGGGTTCACTGTAACTTTATGCCACTGGGAAAATTTTGGACATTACTTCCTCAAATACTTTTGCTGCCCCATTTTCTCTCTTTTATCTTTCTGGGACTCCTATTACATATCTATTGGACCTTTAGATATTGTCCTAAAAGTCCCTGAAACTGGATTCATTCTTTTTTCTACCTTCTTTCTCACTGTTTTCTGATTTGGATAATTCTACAGATGTATTGTTAAGGTCACTGATGCTTTCTTCTATCAGCTCCAATCTACTCTTAAGTATATGTGGTAAAATTTTATAGAAAAATATGCTTTTTCAGTACTAGAACTTCTGTTTGGTTACTTTTTATATTCTCTGTTTCCCTGTAGGTATTTCATATAATTATTTATTAACATCACATTCTCCTACATCCTTTGGTATTGTTATAATAACCGCTTTAAAATCCTTGTGTGCTAATTCTTATACTTTTGTCATGTAGAGTTTGGTCTCAGTTGTCTATTCTTTAGAATGTGGGATATCTTTTTCTGTCTTCATATATTGTGTAATTTTTAAATTGTATCTGGATATTATGAATGATACTTTGTAGAAACTCTAGATTCTGTTATGTTCTTCTGAAGAGTATTGATTTTACTTATTTGTTTTAGGGGGCAGGGACTGTGACTAAATTCAAACTGCACACTGTAAACTGTTTCCTATGTGATATGAGTCAAAATCTCAGTTCAGTTCTTTTAGCTTTAGCCACGCTGCTTGGAGGCTGTCCCATGCATTAGGGATTCAGGAGTTCACCAGAGATTTAGGCAGAGTTTATATATACAGTATTTGAGGTTTCTCCATCTCTGTCTCTCTCCTTTTCATATTTCTGTCTTGACATTTTAGTTGTTGTGGTGGCCTCAACCTGTCCTCTGGTATTTCAAGCCAATAAAAGAAGAGGATTTTCCATCCTGGTTTTAACTAAACCCCGTTCCCTATCATGCATGGCACAGACTGAGGCCTGCCCTTAGGGGAAAAACTGAAAAGAGGTGAAAGTCCCTCAATGCCTTTGACTCCCCTCCAGTATCTGCCTGCTTCTTATCTCTCTCTAAAGTCTTCAAATAATTGTTTTTATTTTTAGTCCATAGTTTGTAGTTATTATTGGCAGGAGAGTTAGCATGATAGGAAATGCCATTACCACAAGGAGAGCACTTGGTGTAATTTTGGGAGGTTCTTAGAACTACCTGGAAATCTTGGAATGGAGAAGTGAGAATGGAGAGAAGAACCTTCTTGCATTGGTTTGCTTGCCTGGGTAGGTTTCCATCCCAAGTTCAGGCAGATCAGTCACCACTTATGAGTCTTGGACCCAGATACAGTGTCTACTTTCCTCCAGCAGTACCTTGTTGCCATCAATCTTTCACACAGCAGAACTGTCTGGGTTTAGATGGTGGCTCCTTTAATTACACATTGGAGAGTGGGCTATGGGGTCCACGGTGGGAAAATGGGCCAGTCAGAGGTGTAATTCAATGTATAACATTATTATTTAGGCATATAGTATTTCATTTGTATTCTTTCCCCACCTTGCAAATATTAGGGACAGACTTGGGTATTATTAAAACCTATTTTTCATCTCTCCTTCTATTCTGAATGACAGCTTTGCTAAGTAAAGGATTCTTGGCTACATATGTTTCCTATTCAGCACATTGAATATTTCCTGCCACTCCCTTCTGGCCTGCCAAGTTTCAATGGACAGGTCTGCTACTACCATTATGTGTCTACCCTTATAGGTTAAGGCCCATTTCTCCCTAGCTGCTTTCAGAAATCTCTCTTTATCTTTGTATTTTGCCAGTTTCACTACGATATGCCATGGAGAAGACCTATTCTGTTAAATTTGAAGGGAGTTTTCAGTGCCTCCTGGATTTGGATGTCTGCCTTCTTCCCTAAATTAGGGAAGTTCTCAGCTATAATTTATTCAAGTAAACCTTCTGTCCCTTTCTTGCTCTCTTCTTCTGGAACTCCTATGATACAGATGTTATGTTTCATTGAATCACTTACATCTCTAATTCTCCCCTTGTGGTCTAGTATTTTCTTATCTCTCTTTTTCTTGGTTTCATTGTTTTCCATAATTTTATCTTCTATTTTTTTTAATGTTTATTTATTTTTGAGAGACAGAGAGACAGAGACAGAGACAAGGCACAAGTTGGGGAGGGGCAGAGGGAGACGGAAACACAGAATCAGAAGCAGGCTCCAGGCCCCAAGCCTTCAGCACTGAGCCCGATGCGGGGCTCAAACCCGCAAACTATGATATCATGACCTGAGCTGAAGTTGGAAGCCTAAATGACTTAGCCACCCAGGCGCCCCCATAATTTTATCTTCTATTTCACTTATTCTCTCCTTTGCTCCCCCCACCCTTGATGTCATGCATCTAGTTTATTTTGCACCTCATTTATAGCATTTCTTAATTCATCATGAGTATTTCTTAGTTCCTTGATCTCAGCAGCAATAGATTCTCTGCTGTCTTCTATGCTTTTTTCAAGCCCAGCTATTAATCTTATGACTATTATTCTAAATTTTTGCTCAAATATGTTGTTTATATCTGTTTTGAGCAATTCTCTAGCTGTCATTTCTTCCTGGAATTTCTTCTGAGGAGAATTCTTTCGTTTCATCATTTTGGCCAGTTTTCTGTCCCTTACGTGTTTTTTAAATTTTTTTTTTTAACGTTTATTTATTTTTGAGACAGAGAGAGATAGAGCATGAATGGGGGAGGGTCAGAGAGAGAGGGAGACACAGAATCTGAAACGTGTCCCTTACGTGTTTTAATAGCTCATTATGTGTCCTGCACCTGCAAGCACTATTATATTAAAATGGGGTCATACACTGTCTGGGGCCTGGCCCTCCAGGAGGTGTTTTTGGAATGTGTTGCTTGTTCTCTGTTGTTGTGACTCTGGTTGCTTTATCTCCCTACTCATAGTGGTGGTTTGGACCTACCACCAAGTGTGCTTTGATTTGTTTTTTGAAGTAACCCAGCTATATGACCTTGAGAAGACTACTTCATGTATATGAGCATGAGTCTCCACCTCTCAGCCTCCTGGAAGTGACTGACTAAGGTTTGACCTGAATGGGGTATAACTTAGGGTGCAGGCAGCCCAGGGTACTCTGGCCTGGATGCTGCCTGTGGGAGCTGTGTAGGTGGCCAGAGGAGTGCACAGCCCCAACTCAATGGTTCTGCCCATTTCCCTGTGCCTCCGCCATGCCGGCTGAGGCTTCCTTTCTACTGTCACAGTCATCATCTTTCATGATGGTTATTGCAACAGTCAATAAGGTTCTTCTTTCAAGCCATTGTACACACAGACAGTAGTATAATCTTCTTAGTGTTTTTTAAAATATTTTCATCTTCCCCAATATACATTATACACAGACCTACAGTTTTTCCTCATTGCTTACTTCAAGCAATGAAATCAAAACTCAGTCTGATATTGAATATCCTCTACTACTATTACTGTGCCTGCCCTTTAAGCCCACTTTTGTAATTGCTCTCCATCTCTCCTGTACACAGAGAATCCCCTCTGCCCATTAACTATCTGTTTGACAAAATATGGTTTCCTCCAACTAGCATGTATTCCCTTCCTCATGAAGCCCCTTACAAACTCAAAACCCTGCTCAAAATCTTTCTTCATCTCAAAGCCAAGAATAATATTAAAAATAGCAAAGGGCTAAGAATGTTAAATATGTTAGAATTTCTGTGCTTTACTTGAGTCAATAGGTTTTATGTTTTTGCTGTTACTTAATTTTATTTACTTTTTACGTGGTAAAATACACATAACATAGAATTTACTATTTTAACTATTTTTAAGTGTACACTTTTGTGACATTAAGTATATTCTTATTGTTGTATGACATTCACATTTGTTGTTGGATTGTAAGTTTGTTATATTTTCTGGATAACAATTCCTTACCAGATATATGATTTGCAAGTATTTTCTCCCATTGTGGGGGTTGCCTTCCACTTTTGATAGTGTCCTTCAATATGTGAAAGGTTTTAAATTTGATTTTTTCTTTTGTTGCTTGTGTTTTTGGTATCACATTCCAGGAATCATTGCCAAATCCAATGTAATGAAGTTGTCCCCTTATGTTTTTTCCTAAAAGTTTCATAGGTATAGCTCTTATATTTAGGTCTCTGATCCATTCTGATATGGTTTAAGATAAGGATCTAAATTCCTTTTTTTTGCACGTGGATATCCAGTTTTCCCAATACCATTTGTTCCAAAGGCTGTCTTTGGCCTTTGAGTGGGATTGGCACCCTTCTCACAAATCATTTAGTTATATATGCAAGGGTTTATTTCTGGACTCTATTATACTCAATTGCTCTATAAGTCTATCTGTATGCTGATATGCACTGTTTTGATTACTATAGCTTTGTAGTAAGTTTTGAAATAAAAAAGGATAAAACTTCCAACTTTGTGCTTCTTTTTCAAGATTGTTCTGGCCATTCAGAGTTACTTGAGATTCCCTATGAATTTTATAATGAGTTTTTCTACTTTCGCAATAACTGTCATTAGGATTTTGATAAGAGATTGCACTGATTCTATAGATCTCTTTGGATAATACTGACATCTTAACATCTTTCAACTCATGAACATGAGATTTCTTAATCATTTCTTTGTCTCCTTCAATTTCTTTCAGCAATGTTTTATAGCTTTTAGTGTTTTAGTTTTTAGTTTTTTAGTTTTTAGCCTTTTTGGTTAAGTTTATTCCTAAGTATTTTATTCTTTTTGATGCTGCTGTAAATGGAACTGTTTTCTTAACTTATGCTTTGGATTGTTCATTATCAGTGTATACAAGCACAACAAATTTTTGTGTGTTGATTTTGTATCCTGTAACTTCTAAATTTTAACTTTATTTTTAAAACTAATTTTATTCAATGATATGTCCTATGAATGAAATGTGAAAACTACAGAAAAGCACAAATAAATAATATTACCCACAATTCCATGATTCTGAGCTAGCCATGCACTATGTTCTTTCATTTTCTTCCCCCCCATCATAACTATTAATAGTTTTAGTCCCATTCTGTTACTTAAGAGCATATAATGAACTTGAGTTATTTTAGTAAAGACATATGTTCATAAAAGGTCACTGCCTGTCTCCATGTCTCCTCAGCTCAAATTTCTTGAAACCCAACCCTGACTCTATCAATATTTAAAGGCCTCATTTACAAGTTGTAAGATGGTTTTTATATAATTTTTAGCTCTTTAGTTGTGGAACCCAAGAGACAAACCTCATTTGAAGACAGCTTTGGGACACATAGTGATATTGTAATTTTACTAAATATTTCTTAAGGGTGGACAAAAGGGTCCACTTCTTTTCATGGACTTGTTCTCACCCAGGGAGGAAATTATGAGTCAGAATTTTTGGTCTTAAAGCACGAATCAGACGATAATAAAAGAAACGTGTGTGTCTGGGTAGAGTGATTCTCATTTATCCCGAATAGATATATGACTCTGATATCTGAAATAGATAAATTTTATTCTCTATCTTTTGACAATTGGTTGAAGCTTTGCAATTTTGGTGTTTTAGAAAAGTGGCATTACCAAAAATTTGGGCTTGGCTCCAGTTCCCTTATGGTCTTATTAAGGAATACACAAATGTGGTCAAAGGATGTCAAGTGATCGCTTCTTGGCCTTTTGGCTAAAATCAAGTGTAGGATGTCAAGTGAAAGGGTATAGATGCTTAGAATTGTTGTTTTACATGATGTTCAAAAGGGTATTCCACAGACATTCATTCATTCTGTCAATAAGTATTTATTGAATCCCTACTATGTGCCAGGCCCAGTTCTAGTTACTGGAAACAGGTCAGTGGATAAAATACAACAAGTTCCATCTGGCTCTAATTCCTGATTATGCAACAGTATCATCCTTGGCTAATTGACTTAACCATTCTGTTTCACATTTGAAAATGAGGGAGTTAGATTATATTATCTCATGGTTTCTTTCAGTTCTAAAAGAAATTATTTCATAGTGCTATGATTCTGACTATTTGGCATACACACTGCCCATATAATTCCAGTTCAGGAGTTCATAATGCTATCTACTCCCAGTTTGACAAATTGTTGACTTCTCCTCCCATCATCTCTTGGCCTACCCTCTGCCTATCTGTTCTCTGTTCCCAGCAGCACTGGAAAACCTATAATTACACATGGATATCACCAGTATGTTATAATAGCTTCACTTCCCTGATGTTCTGCTAAGACCAAATGAGTAAAAGCAGACAGGGCAGCAACACAATTCCCAGACAAGGTGATATCCCTTAGCTGTACACTATTTTTATTTTTACTGGGCTCTCATTTGTTATTCATTAGCACTCTTAAGGGACAAAAGAAAGGCAATATGCATTTAACTAAAATCAGCCCGTGGTTTCAAGAATATCTTCCAAAGCAAATGAAAAAAATAAAAAAGAATATATTAAATATGAGTTAATCTTATTTTCCTTTAAATACATGATTTTAGTTTATTGCTGTAATTAGAGTTTGAGAAGTTTACATTTGAGAGAAATAGAAATCTTCCAACATCTCTATTTATCTCTGAAACATACCAGATTGTACCACTTGGCATTTCATCTTTTACATCTTTGCTGACTCTTCCATCACAATTTCTCAAACTTAAAAACAAAACAAATATCCCTATCTATTCCAATACTGTACTTAATTTCCTATCTTAAAGAACGATACACAGTACTCCCCTAGGTTCAAAAAATAAGAGCAACAGTTAAAAAAAGAAAGGCACTCCCTATCAAGGCCATACTTTCCTTAAGATAGTCTCATTTTTTCACTCAAGGTAGCAACAATATAGGAAAGATGATAGCTAAAATTAGACTTTGCTGGGAAATATCAATCTGTTCTCAGCACTGCAAATAGTTCAAACACACACACAGACACACACACACATGATGTTTTCATTTATTTCCTTATATCATACAAAAAGTCCAATAATATTAGAGACTTAAGTGAAGAAATTTTGCTACCCACATGATTTCTACTGATGCTAGTTATATGGGGTATTAATAGAGGCTTTTTGGCTAAGTTTGGGAGGCTCTGGGTAAGTAAAATGGAAATGTTTTCCTTATTATAGGATAATCTGCTAATACATATTGTGATTCTCCTAGAAGGAAATACTGCAAACATTTCCAAAATATATTTGACCATTATGGGCTTTATTTGAAGAGTAATTCTCAGAAACTAATGTAGTGTAACATTCTTACTTTGTAGATGAGGAGCCTTTGCTCACAGTTGCTGGGGCTTGCCCTGAGCTCACATAGTTATTAGCATAATAGAGCTAGAACTATTTCTCTTGACTCCTAGCGAATGTTTCCTTGTAAAGAAAGACAAAAATGATTTGAGATCCTAATGTTTTGTCCTCTGTCATCTCAGTACATTCTTAATACAATATCAGTTGTCTTAGTACCAGTCACAAAGTTAGCAAGAGTTGACACAATAGCTATCCTAATTGAACAATTTCTGGATTGGGATCTGTGAACCAATGAGAATTGTGAAGCTCCTATATCACAGACTTAAAACCTAGTCTATCCATTCACTCAATGATTTTCAAGTTGAATTTCAGGAGAAAATTCATTTCCCCAAACATAAGTATTTAAATTTCTTCCTTTTCCGCTTGCCACTGATTCAGTGACCTTATTTAGATAGTTTTCTTACCTATAAAAAGGAGGCAGAAATAGCAATGATTTATATGTGGTGTAGTCAGTTCTGGTTAAACTAAAATATTTAATTCTAAAAGTCACTTAATTGAAATATAGACCTATATTGCAATGAAATCAACATATTTTACATAATCAAATCACTATGATAAAACCCATTACTATGAAAAAAATCCATGACATTAATACATTTATTCTTGTATCTGGAGAATGAATGGAAATAGTGTCTCTACTGAACCATTGATTACATAATTCCACACAAACTCTTACACTAAATATCAACCAGTGGCCATGACCTCCTAATTTGTCAGGAAATACCTGTGATCCTAGGGACAAAAAGTCCAAGACCTTCCAAAGATGCCTACCACGGAACTAAAATGAAAAGCATAGCCCCAGAAGTTGGACATAAGAGCTGAGTGCATCCCTGTCTTCCATTGTTCGGGCATGCAGATGCAGCCAGAATGTAGCTTTTTCTACAAATGCTAAACTAAGTGAGGGAGGAAATTATTTTACTTTTTAATTATGTGGTATTTTGCCTAACTATCCTTTTGTTTCTTAAAAAGGAGACAACTTTCCTTTAATGACCCACTAGTTTAAAAAAATCTACGGCACTGGGGAATTAAGGATAAGAAGACAAGCTCTTAAACTGGGTTGTTTTTCTGCACACTAATGAAGTTCATAATTTAATTGGAGGAATTATTAGAAACATTCTCTCTTTATAATGGTGCAAACCTCAGAGGAAAATGAGCTGCTTAAGCATATATTCTCCTTGTAATTCAAGAGATACTCAAGGATTTAAGAAATATGTTCCAAATCAGAATGGCACTCAGTTGTCCACTTAAAATGGGTTCATACCATAAATCTTGATTCTAAGCATTTCCACTGGAGTTAATGCTTTGTGTTGTTTTTTATTTTCAATTATGGTTACTAAGCTTTTCATTTGAGTGCTCTTATTTACTGAACTTCATTCTCCCTTTGAAAGAAGAGGAAATTAAATTTTAAAAATTTGGATGGTAAAATGTTATTTATGTATTTAACTTGAATAAAAGACTTAAGGATAGAATCATTGACTGCAAATTTATGAAATGCTATCATATGAAAGAGGTAGTACACTTATTCACTATAGTTACAGAAGAGCTAATGTAGTCTAATACATGGAAGTTAAAAGGAAAAGCAGATCATTCTCAATTGAAAGGTAAACTCTTAAAATAAGCTGGTGTAGTTGGTAATTTCCAAGCTTATCCATTAATATTTGTGGTTTGTTTTCATGTTTGAGGATGCACCTTAAGCAGAAGTGGTTGTGGGTATTAAAATTTATGGGAAAATATGGGGAAAAATTAACATTTAGAAAATTCAGTGCATTTCTTTATTTTTTTCTCCCCTTAGAAAATGAGACACTACCATGAGAATTTTATTTTAGCAGTGAAGCACCTAGAGCTAACACAATATGTCAAATAAGCCCAATCAAACATATAAAAATGAGTTAAGAAGTTAGGATTCAGATAAACACAGTGATCTGATACAGTGAAATACACCATATTTCAGCTGAGAGTCATGGAGAGGGTGACTCCCAGAACATTCCAAGAAGGGCAGAGCCATAATTTAAATTGTGTCCATTTAAAGATGGCTCCTTTAGGAATATTCTGGGTCTCCTATATGGATTGAGCTCACTACAGGCTAGTGTGACTATATTAGCACAATGCAGAGAGCATGAGGTTTGTAATTAGCAACATGACTTTGTCACTTTATTATTACGTATGGGATGTTTAAAAAAACAAAGTCATGGAACTTCTCTGATCCTCAGTTTTCTCATCTGTAAAATAGGGTTAAACAATACCTTCCTTAAGTTTCTTTTTTTTTTTTTTATTTTTTTTTCAACGTTTTTTATTTATTTTTGGGACAGAGAGAGACAGAGCATGAACGGGGGAGGGACAGAGAGAGAGGGAGACACAGAATTGGAAACAGGCTCCAGGCTCCGAGCCATCAGCCCAGAGCCTGACGCGGGGCTCGAACTCACGGACCGTGAGATCGTGACCTGGCTGAAGTCGGACGCTTAACCGACTGCGCCACCCAGGCGCCCCTAGTTTCTTTTTTTTTTAAGTTTATTTATTTATTTTGAGAGACAGAGAGAGAGAGAGAGAGATAATGAGCTGGGGAGGGGAAGACAGAGAAGGGAACAGGATCCGAAGCATATTCTGTGCTGACAGCAGAGAACCTGATGCAAGGCTTGAACTTACGAGCTGTGAGATCATGACCTAAGACATGAAGTCACGATCTGAGCTGAGAGATCGTGACCTGAGCCAAAGTCAGACGCGCTTAACCAACTGATCTGCCCAGGTACCCTGCCTCACAAATTCCTTATGAGGATTAAAAGAAAGAAAGAACCTGCCAAGAACCTTGTAACTGAGTGCCACACAAATGTAAAGGTTTGTTACTTAAATATTCATGGGGGCTATTAGAATTACTTAATTCATTCCCCCCTTTTCTGATTTCCTCCTAGTTCTCAGATTATTTCAAAATTTCCTTCAGAAATTACCTCTTAAATGACAGTATTCCACAGAGTTCTGTAAATGTTCTGTAAGTGACCACAGTCATTTATAACTGCAAGGGAAAACACCATATCATATCATATCATATCATATCATATCATATCATTGTCATCCATTCCTTAAACTTCAACCATTACATGTAAGGCATAATTTTCAAACCTATATTTCTAACTCAAACCTCTTTCTGCAACACCAGAGCAGTATTGTTAAATCCTTGACTAAACTCTCTACTTGGATTCCTACTGAAGTCTTTCCTTCAGCCCTTCCTTCCTCAAAATCTGATTGAGGCCATCAAGTTCTATTGACTTTGCAAGCAAATCTCAAACCCTCATGTGATGATGGCTTTTGTGGAACTTAGAGAGCTTTTCTGGACTCCTCATTTGGGCATCAGGACTTGGAGTTCCAGCTTCTCCACCACTGAGCAATGTAACAGCTCTTCTTGTCTCTCCCACAGTTCCCTGCTAACCACAGCTACACTGAAATATCCTCTAAAACCATTGCCTTAGCATGTTTCTCACCTGCAGGGGTGCCTGGGTGGCTCAGTCAGTTGGGCGTCTGACTTCGGCTCAGGTCATGATCTCGCAGTCTGTGAGTTTGAGCCTGCATCGGGCTCTGTGCTGCAGCTCAGAGCCTGGAGCCTGCTTTGGGTTCTGTGTCTCCCTCTCTCTCTGCACCTCCCCCACTCGTTCTCTCTCTCTCTCTCTCTCTCTCTCTCTCAAAAATAAACATTAAAAAAAAAAAAAAAGAATGTTCCTCACCTGCGCTTAGTTGATATATGAGAATCCAAATAATCCAGTGAAGAAATGGGCAGAAAACATGAACAGACACTTCTCTACAGAAGACATCCAGATGGCTAACAGGCACATGAAAAGATGCTCAATGTCGCTCCTCCTCAGGGAAATAAAGATCAAAACCACACTCAGATACCATCTCACGCCAGTCAGAGTGGCTAAAATGAACAAAGATGTGGAGAAATGGGAACCCTCTTGCACTGTTGGTGGGAATGAAAACTGGCGCAGCCATTCTGGAAAACAGTGTGGATGTGCCTCAAAAAATTAAAAATAGATCTACCCTATGACCCAGCAATAGCACTGCTAGGAATTTACTCAAGGGATACAGGAGTCCTGATGCATAGGGGCACTTGTACCCCAATGTTTATAGCAGCACTTTCAACAATAGCCAAATTACAGAAAGAGCCTAGATGTCCATCAACTGATGAATGGATAAAGAAATTGTGGTTTATATACACAATGGAATACTACATGGCAATGAGAAAGAATGAAATATGGCCTTTTGTAGCAACGTGGATGGAACTGGAGAGTGTTATGCTAAGTGAAAGAAGTCATACAGAGAAAGACATATGTTTTCACTCTTATGTGGATCCTGAGAAACTTAACAGAAGACCATGGGGGAGGGGAAGAAAAAAAAAAAGAAAAAAAGGTTAGAGAGGGAAGGAGGGAGCCAAAACATAAAAGACTCTTAAAAACTGAGAACAAACTGAGGGTTGATGGGGAGTGGGAGGGAGGGGAGGGTGGGTGATGGGTATTGAGGAGGGCACCTGTTGGGATGAGCACTGGGTGTTGTATGGAAACCAATTTGACAATAAATTTCATATTAAAAAACAAAAAACAAGCAAGCAAACAAAATAAAGAGAATCCACATAATTTTAGATTTCCTATGACATGGAGGGCTCAGAGGCCAAGATACAGGATTCCTTCAATGTTCTTGGAGATCCAAAGAAAGAAGATCCACAGAGAGAAGATGGAAGGGCATCTCCCAGGATTTGTCCATCCCACCAATTCCCAACTATTCAGAGGTTCTTAACATGCTGTGTTGTTCTTAAACATAATTTTTGACCTAGAATATACATTCTGCCCTGGCTACTTAAAATTCCGAAGCACATATTTCAAGATACCATGCAAATGTCATATCCTCATCAAAATTTTCTTAGGCTTCCCAGATTAAATTAGTATCCCCTTCCCTGTCATCAGGGCACTTTACACTTTCACATGGTAAAAGCACTTAAACCAAGCCATCATCATTTTTTGTTTACACCTCTTTGCCCACTCTGGTTTCAGCTCCTTGAGAACATTGACGATGCCTAGTACATCTCTGTTATACTCACTGTCTAGCCCAGCGTCTGTCCCAGGGTGGAGAAGGAGTATTTTTTGGTGACAGAAAGAAGGAGGGTGTTATAAAAGCAGAATCTGTTAAGTAGTAGTACAGCCCAACCTCAATAATTAGGACTAATTGAGAAGAATGAACGAATGCCAGGTCCAATGCTTCAAAAGCGCCTTGCAGGATGCCTCTCACGGGAGAAGTGAAAAGTAAATATTGTGGTACATTTATTCAAATTGTGGCTAGGAAAAAGAGAACTTGCAGGGTAACTGGTAAACCTTTGGTAATTGGCAGACCACTTTCATATTACATGATTTTTCCAAATTATTTGAGAAAAATTGAAGGGATGCCCTACTGCTTTGATACTTTTAAACTTCCCTAGTGTTCTTGCTTACCTAATATCACATGTTTCTGCACTAAATATTTGAATGCCTAGCTTTAAGAAAGTGAATTCCAACCTCACTTCATACTAAGTACAGCAAATACCAAGGCAGTGACATTCGAAGAGTAAGCATTTGCAAATAGATCTGATTCCTCCTGAGGGTGAGAGTGTAGTGGGGGGAGGGGGGTGTCTTTCTCACTCCAGACACCTAGTTAGAGTGGTTCTGTTCCTCTACCTTTGCAGATCTTGGGATTAGGTAGGGAGGGTGTAGGGAGGGAGGGTGTGGTTACGAGCTGGAACAACAATGAAGTGAAGGAAACACCCAAAAAGGTAGCACATGGAACTTCTGAGCTAGCACCCCCTGGCTCCTTCCTTGGAGATAAAAAATAAGGGGACAGAAGGCAAAATCAATTCTGTAAATAGTAACAGACAACCAACTACTTGTGAGGTGTTTGGGTAGGTGCTGCAACGGGTAAGGAATGAATAAGCACCAGGGAGAAAAAATACATTGATAATTATTTTTAGAAATATTGTGTAACAAGGCGAGTAATGGAGATGTGGGTTAGAGTTTTCTAGGCCACTGAGAAAAGTTCTGACAATTCTGTCCTAAAGTTTTTGAGGTCAAAAATGATTTTCTAGGGGCACCTAGTGGCTCAGTCACTTAAGTGTCCAACTTTGGCTCAGGTCATGATCTCACAGTTTGTCAGTCTGAGCCCCATGTCAGGCTCTGTGCTGACAGCTTAGTCTGGAGCCTGCTTCAGATTCTATCTCCCTCTCTCTTTGCCCCTCCCCCACTCACACTCTTTCTTTGTCTCTCAAAAATGAATAAAAACATTACAAAAATTAAAGAAAAAAAAGAATATGATTTTCTATTATCTTAAGTCTGAAACCAGTACCCCGATACATTGCTGGTAGCAAATCTTACAGATAAATGAGCACATTATCAAATGTTCATTTGTCTTTCAGATTTAACAATTATTACAATGAATCACATTACTTCCTTGAAACTGTTCATCTCAAAGAAACAATAAATTATGCTGAGTTTATATTCTATAAAATCTACACATCTGACAAATGTGATGTTCAACTTTTCAATTAATTTAGTTACGAAAGCTTGGAAGAAAACGAAACATTTAAAAATCAAAACTTCCAATTGTGCAACTAAGAAAACATTTTGGACATTATCTCTATTTAACAGCCTGTGACTTGAACTCCCTGTCTGTGTAAAAAGATGTTCAGAACAAATATCTACTCTTCATTTCTCCTCTCACCCCTCATCTGGGTAGATTTTATTTATGCATTAGATGACCTTTTTGGCCATTAGAACCATCTTGCTTCAGCAGTTAATTAACACAAGTACCATAATTTAATACAGTTAATGCTACTTGATGCCCTTTAATGTACCTTCCATTAGTGATATTATTGTAGTATTACCCTGTAAATTAAAATGAGATCAAGTCTAAGAGAGCCACTCTTTAATTAAGGTACTGGCACACTGTACTCGTCTATTATTCACTAGAGAAAATCACCCTGATTTACTGAAGTAGGACATCCATAAGTCAGAATTAGTCCATGAAGATTATGAGGTTTATTGAACAATGTAAGTACTACAGAGTCGCTGAGATTGCCAACAGCCATGTTTCCTCTTTTCCTTCCATTATCTTAATAAATACACAATGAGAGGGAGTAAATGGAAGCAAAATAAGTATGTGGCCAAAGAAGAATAAAATTTTTATGATGGGATTATAGTTTTTGTCACCAGTAAAACAGGTATGAGGTGTATCACATGCTAAAAGGAACATAAATGCTACATTAGTCTAATAACAATCAAAACATCACCTTTACAGCAAACAATACTAGTGTAAAACATAAAGGCCAGGGAGCCTGGTTCAGTCTGTTAAGCGTCTCACTCTGGCTCAGGTCATGATCCCATGGTTCATGGGTTCAAGCCCCATACTGGGCTCTTGGCTGCCAATGCGGAGCCCACTTAGGATCCTCTGTCCCCCTCTCTTTCTGCTCTTCCCCCACTTGTGTGCTCGCTCTCTCTCTCTCAGAAATAAATAAACATTAAAAAAATCCATCAAGGCCACGTGCACATGTTGCACAAGAATTGAGAATTGGAATTCACAGTCAAGTCAAACAAAGACTCTCCTGTTTTTGTTTCATAGCTTCATATACTTCCAGGTGAAAAATCTTGTATTGCCTGTCTACTCTTCTATGGATATTTGCCCACTTTCCCCAAATAATAATGTCAATTCCCACACTATGACATGGGTGGTAGTAGAGTGATAAGTCAATAAACATCATTATAATGATAAGATATGGACATGAAATGACACATTAAATATTGCGGCCATTTAATGGATGGCCAAGAGCAGGTTCAGGGCAACAAAGGGCTTCTTATACTTTGGAAAGTTTATAATGATGAGGTCTTGGAAAAGGAACCCTTAGAACTTTCTTTTGGACATCATCAATTAATATTTAATCATTTTGTAGATGATTTGCTCTATAAGAAAAAGTTAACCCTACCGAAGTTTTCAAGTATAAAATGTATGTATCAGCTTCTGTGCTGAAAGGCCTGTGTACCAGAGGCAGCTCAATAGCTCTCTTTAGTGCCTCCATTTCCCTTATATAACTTAAAAGCTGGAGACACGCCTGAGCCATCAGGCCTTGCTTCCTTAGTCCCTCCCCTAAGACTAAAAATACCCCAGCCATCTGGTGCCTAGCACAGTACACGCCAGCATCAGTTTTGCCCTGAGGAATTTGGACAGAGTTTAGAGGTGACAGAGAAGGACCTGATGGAAGGAGCTCACCTCTATTGGACCTTTCTCTCTTGCCCAGCTGCTTCCTCACTAGCTTACATTTGGTGAACAGGAAAAGGCAGAAGAGGGGAGTCCCAGAGAAGGGAGGATGGTTCCTGCCAATTTCCCAGTCACCAAAATGCAGTTGGAGAATTCTAGTGGACCAGGGATAAAAGAAAAGTGGTAAGTCTGGTGGGAGTCTACATTTCAAACATGCCACTTTTAAGAGATAGTATGTCTGACCTCAGTAGAGAATGCATCAAAAATGCCTATCACTTTATGGGGCGCCTGGGTGGCTCAGTCGGTTGAGCATCTGACTTCGGCTCAGGTCATGATCTCACAGTTTGTGAGTTCAAGCCCCGCGTCGGGCTCTGTGCTGACAGCTCGGAGCCTGGAACCTGCTTCGGATTCTGTGTTTCCTTCTCCCTCTGCCCATCCCCCTCTTGTGCTCTGTCTCTCTCTGTCTCTCAAAAATAAATAAATAAATGTAAAAAAATAATGCCGTCACTTTAAAGTGTGTTTATACTCTCTTTTTTAATCAGAGGAAACAAGAATGAATGTGCAGTAACAGAAGTAAGTCCCAACAATGGTTATATCTTAACCAAAAGCTGCACAAGATTGCCTTCTTTACATGTGGAAGATGACAGTGTTTGCAGAAGTTGGACTCTAAGGATTTTGGCTTGGATTAAAATTTCTCAAACTGCAAGAAAACTGAATTAGATGATACTATCTAACAGTGCCGATCACACTAGGATTCAAATTCAAATCTCAGTTTATTAATTCTGTAGCACTCATTCTTGTAGATGAACAGAATACTTGTTACTTTGTTGTGGAATGCTATCGTTAATAATACCAACATCAATTATTTTTATATATTATAGTCCCCCAAAATAAGAACTGGAAACTGATTATCTTTTGCTAAGATATTTATGAGTATGATAGCTACCTTTTATTATAAATAGCAAATTCATATTTAAGGCAACAGTTCCAGATTGCCCACTCGTGGTGCCCTGCTAATACATAAACATTCCTCTACACCCTAGAACCCATAAGCTCAATAATGTACCGATACATATTTCTCTCAGAAATACTACTTTGTTCTAAAGATATCTTCATCATATGTCACCAAGACCCTACTTAAAAGTTTTTATTTGTATTAATTAATTAATTAATTTTAAAATATTTATTTGGGGGGAGGTGGGAGAGTGTAAAGGGGGAGAGGGACAGAGAGAGCGAGACAGAGGATCTGAAGCGGGCTCCGTGCTGACAGGCTGACAGCAGTGAGCCCAATATGGGGCTCAAACCCACAAACTTTGAGCCGAAGTCGGATGCTCAACTTCTGAGCCGAAGTCGGATGCTCAACCGACGAGCCACCCAGGTGCCCCCGGCCTTAGTTAAAAGTTTTTATTTTCTATTTATTTACTTATTTATTTTTTTATTTTTTTATTTTTTTAATTTACATCCAAGTTAGTTAGCATATAGTGCAACAATGATTTCAGGAGCAGATTCCTTAATGCCCCTTACCCATTTAGCCCATCCCTCCTCCCACAACCCCTCTAGTAACCCTCTGTTTGTTCTCCATATTTAAGAGTCTCTTAAAGTTTTTAAAGAGGTGTCATTGCTAAAGATTCTAGACTCTTCCAGGAGGAACATGAAGCTGGAATAAAATTGAGAGTAGGTGGCTACCAGTTCCTGCTACTTCCCACAGTTAAGATTGTGAAACCTTTACTACTATACCGAGGTCATGTCCACCACTCCATTCTGTGTGCCTGCTATGGTCTTTACCTTAACATCAGTGACCTCTTCTTTCTTCTCGTGCACAAGTACAACAACACTATCAAAAGATAGGTCGAGTCAACTCTTGGAAAGACCAGGGAGTCTCAATTCTTCTCCAGTTTGTGAGGACAGGGTTGCCTTAAGGGATGCTGAAAGCCAGTAAACCTAATGGAGCCTGCCTTATTTGTTTGAATTTTATAATTGTTAATTAAATCTACATGATTTATGTACCATTTATATTCTTAAGTTCATATATTCTGACTTAAAGCTATCTTGGCGTTGTTAGAATGATTATTGCTTTGTTTTGCTGTTTTTTCCATTTTGCTGTGTATTTCACTCATCTTTAGTTTTCCCAGCTAATTACCTCATGCTTCAATTCCCATCAGTTGGTTATTCGGATAACATACCACACTTAGAAATCTGGTTGAACAGCTCTACATTAGTAGCCCTGGTTCTTATTACTTGAGGTTTTTATTAACACATCCTCAAAATTCTCAGAAACTTGCTCATGTGTGTCTCTGATGTATTCTCAGAACCAAATATATGCTCAACTATGACCATTCAGGTGTTTAAACTCTGGTCCATCTGTAATTGACCCATAAAATGAAGCAAGCCTGCCTCAGGTCCATATTTAAATGGCAGCCTATTTTTTTAAGACAGTAACGACCAAAAGCCTGAAAAGTAGAGCTACTCCTTTTTAATAAATGTGTGACATTCCTATTTGCATTTGGCTCTGATTTAATATATTAAAGGAATATAACTCACATTTCTGAAACTTTTTGGGGGGCCATACAAGAAAACAAAAACAGAGTTGTACCATGCTGAAACCCTCTCTTGCACTTGAAAACAATGGAAAGACAAATTTCTTATCTTTCAGTATCTTTTATAGAGCAGCTGGCTTTGTTTCCCCTGGTTTCATTGTCTTAAAGACTTAAACCACCCCCTGGTCTAGTGAATTCCTTGGTCTCAAATAAGATGCTATTCTTTTTTCTTTTGTTTAAATTCTAAGAAATCCTGCCAGGTTCAGGCTCAGTGACAGGGAGTCTGGGATTGCAAATGACTGCTGAGTAAGAAGGGTCTCAAATTTCCCCAAACCTACCTCCAGACTGGCGTTCCTGAGAAAATGGTGTAGTAGAAAGTGACAAATGTCACTCTCCAGCTGTGGGGCCAACACACTGGCATTTTCTTTGAACAACCGTTCTCACTCAAGTCACACAGATGTTTTCTTACCTTCCGTGAACCTTTATGTCTGAGATCGCATAAAAGTAGCGTGCCAAGTGTAGCTCATCTACAAATATTTCCCCAACCGCTGGTCGCAAAAGCCGTATCCTCAGGTCTGTGACTGTAAAGAAATCTCTGAGTTTCTTGGTTGTATCCAGCTGTCCGTAGAGAGAAGCCATATTGCGTAGCCATGGTCCAGCAAAAAACGCAAACCTGTCTTTGATTTCAAAGTGGATTATTTTGCTATTTGTCATATACCCCGTAGAGTACTCTTCAGTGCAAATGATTTCTAAGACAGTATGCTGTGATAAATCCTTCACGGATTTAGGGTCCATGTGAAAAGCGTCTAAGCAGTCTGTGGCATAATACTGATAGGGCTGCCATGTTCGTCCATAATCAAGAGATTTCTCCAGGATCATTTGGTCTGGACGCCCCGATTCGAAGGTAATAACTATGTTGTCTGTGAGCTCAATGGTTTTGCTCCAAGACAGAGTGATGTTAACCTGGAGAGGCTTGGGATATTCCTTCCAAGTAGCAGACTGCCAAAATGTGGATGGATGTCTTCCTTCAAAATCAAACATCAGCTCAGGGGGATGCGCCAACTCGGGGGTACTTGCATCACACTCATTATTGCACATGTAGGGGTTGCCCTATGGAAGAAGAACAAAAGAGGGTTCATCAAAACACTGGTTTGACACAAGTCTTGCCATATTGCTGTTGCTGAGTAAAAAGCTAGGAAAGAAAGAAAGGGGGGGGGAACCCTGTCTGCAGTAATCATTTTTATTTGCCCTAACTGGATTCTCCTTTTTAATAGCTTTAAAAAAAAATGAGGCAATATGGTAATTTTCTTGTCTTGTTTCCTTCCATGGGCTTTAAGAAATGAAAACAGTTTATTTATCCCATATGTGTTAGACCCATAATGCGGTCCCAGAAGCACAAAGACACTGAGCAACTGTCTAACAGCTCAATACCTCTGTGTCCTCTTAGAAAGATGCTATAGAAAAGCAAGGAAATTCCTCCATGCCTCAAGGACGTTCCTCAAGAGCATAGTTCTTTAAAAAGTCATTTTTCAAGCAAACCTTTAGAATTAGCAACGAACCGTAGATACCTGTGTCCTGTTTGGGAAACAATACCCCCCTACAACATCCAGTTTCTTTTTGCTTCGCCTCAAATCCATCATACTTAACTAGGTCTCTGCTTCATAAAGCCTTCTCTTAAAGCATTTACTTTGTTCACCACAAATCATTAAAATGTGGTATACTACAGGCTCTGGGGCTTGGTCCAAACATCTGCCATCCTATTAGCTAGAGGCAAGGGGATTGCACAGAAAAGACTTGGGGCAAGGGTGTGCTCCAAGTTATCAGGACAGGACACCCCAGTACTTAATTAGAAGTATAAGCCATGGCTACTTGAGGTGTTACTCTGTGCCGGCCCATAGTCAGCTGTCTGTCCATGGATGTTGGCCATTACTATAATTTCCCTCTCACAGAAGCTAGTTCCTTCACAGTCCACTCAGACAAGAAGCTGGAAATAAATCTTGTATCACAACAAGTTACAACACCACTTATGCTACACTTAATAGCTGCTTTCAAGCTTTCATCAGATGATTCTTTGGCAAACAGCTGGCTCCCCGATTTTTGTTTATTTTGCATTTAAGAAAATAAATGGTATCATTTGGAGCCAACTATCCAGGCATTTCTCTCTAATCCTCTATTGGGTAATTATAAGCATGGATGGGTGAAAGAATCGACCCTCTGACATTGTCCTCAGGCTTTCTCTTGTAATTACAATTAGATTTTTTTTTTCTTTTTCATGAACTGAGAACTTTTCATCGTATCTGCAGGATGCATGGGCCAGGTCTCAAATAATGAACTTACACGATGGACCTTGGTGCTCAGTTACCAGCTGACTCCCATGAAATGTGAGATGGACACTGGAGAATTGCTTTGGCCTCCCCAGAGGCGATTTCTCCTACCCAGTCAGCTAATACTCTCACTCTCTCTTTCCCATTAGTGCAACTGAATCCTAAAGCTGGCAACAGGTTTGGGGGACTCAAGTATAATTGAGATGGGCAAGAGAAAGGAGAGAAGGTACATTATCTGAGGAACAGAACTGTTTTAAAAATACATCCGAGGCATCAGTGATAATGGAAATGTTTCTGTACTTCTCTCTCAAATTTCAATTCCCTATTCCTGATCCCAGCGTCTGTGGCACTATTTATAGTAACCCCTTCAAGAGGAGCCAAGGGGGGAAAATACGTTTCTGTTCCAGGTGGAATAAATCACCAAATTTATTATTATTTAAACTCTCTTAAGCATACCAGAGAGCCAAATGCAAAGCTCTGCAAACTGGCAAAGGCTTTTTATGGAGGGCTATAAATATTGTGGAATCTGTCAAGATTTATAAGTTCTAAATATATGTAAATGCACATTTTACTGGAAGGGGTCAGGTTTACACAAATCACACCTTCATTTGAAATTTACTGAAAAAATACGGTCACTTCAAAATCTACCAGCATGTAGCCATCTGCACAATCATTAACTTGGATGCTACCACCTTCCTCCTGACAAAAGCATCTTCATCTGAGGTCAAGGGTATCAAAACACAGGAAATCAACTCTGCAGGATACACCAAAGTGAGTTATCAGGCATTTGTATTAAGTCATGTTGAAAGATAGCATTTCTTCGACTTCAGCATTGATGTGCAGATCTTCTCAGATGGGCATAGGGTGCCGAGACAAAGAAGGAGGTACAGTAGACTGATTCTGGGTATGGGTCGATACTAGCAAACTCGTCTTAGGAAATATACTTGAAGGTATCTATCTAAAAAGCATTCATTCCTACATTCAATAAAAGGTGTTGACAATAACCACCATTTATTTAGCACTTATGGGTCACTTTACATCCATTATCCTGGGTAGTCCTTTGCACCCCTGCTATATGGAAGAGAAAACCGAGGCATAGAGAAGTGTTATGCAACTTGCCCAAGGTCACATATCAAAGTGAGTAAGGGACAGAGCCAAGACGAGTTCCTTCTGCCCCTGCCCTGACCTGCTTAATTCCCAAGTCAATGGAGTTACCTATGATGCAACCCAGTCTTAGAAACACAGTTGGCTGGTTAGAAAGCAAGGGCCTAAAATCAAAATAGGTTTGGGAAACAGCTTAAGATCTTCCTGCCTTAGAGAGCCCTAATGAGCATTATCATACATCTCAGATGTTAAGAATCTTCCTCAGCTTCATGTAAGACCTAGTTTCAGAAACTTAATTTGACCATGGAGCCCCTTTTTGCTTTAGTAACCCCTATTTATATGCCACAGAAGTAGTGTTCTGGAGAACATCCTTTGAGATTCCCTGCTTTGTATTACTCTTAAAATTGTAAACGTGTGGATGCCAGAGAGCACTGCAAAACTCAAAGTTTTAGTCCTTTAGTGAAGACATGGCCATACAAAGCACTTAGTCTCTGCTTTTGTTCCATAAGGATACCCTTCCACAGGGGCTCAGCAGGACAGCCAGCTCAGGATAAATGCTTATATTTACATCAAATTGTCAGCCATCAAAATGCATGCCAGGACAAGGAGACAATTTTATTGCTTTGCACTGATCTGGTGCTGTAGGCACCTGAAAAATGAGAAAAAAGTTTCATGCATGCAATAATTATTTATTGATTGCCTACTATACTACTATATTTAAGGCACTTGTCTTGGCTTTCAAGAGGCAGTAGCGAACAAATCCAAGTCCCAGCTATTAGCATGGCTTCCATTTTAGTTGGGGGAGATGTACTAAACAAATATATAATGTTCTATAATGTTACATGGTGATAACTACTAATAAACCAGTTAAAGGGGAAAATGGTGTTGGAGGAGGAATACTGATTGTAATTTTATACTGGGAGGTCAGAGAAAGTCTCTCCTGGATAATGTGACATTTGAACAGATTAAGAGCAATTCCCAATTTACACTGGAGATGATCAGAGTTTGACCAGAATGACAGTTTTGTCCTTCATCTGACTCTACTCTTAGAGATAATTTCAGCAGCATAGCAATTTATTGAAATGGATGAGTAAACAAATCATTTCTAAGGAGATTCTACACCAAATGGCTCACCCCCCCCCAAAAAAAATTAATTGAACCATTCTTATTTCATAGACCTCATGCTCTTTTAGGAGATTCATGATTTGATGACCATTAACACAACTTACTGAGAGACAATGATACTGAAAGAAAATTACTAGAGAAAAACAAAGATTTCATTTTGCTCCCCTCAGAAAAAAGCTTACATTTGTGGTGAGAGAGAAAAAAAAAACAGAGAGAGAGAGAGAGGCAAAGAAGCTGAAAACCTTACTATTCTAGAAAGAGGAAGCTAGAGGAGAGATTATATGCTAAAATATTTCATGTAAATATTTCACAAGGGTGTGATTGGTAATACTGTTGTTACAGAGAATTATCAATATGAAAACAATTGCTGTTAAAAGGATTAGATTAATTAAATTTTCAACTACTTCAACCCCACCCTAATCCTCCCTAATACCATTAACAATGAAATTTATATAAGAAAAATAACTTTCCCCTACTTGTGAAAGCAAAGAACACTTCTTGTTGCTAAATCTAACAGATTCAGGCATTAGCAAGTGTAAGTAATTATTTTGTGGCCAGCAGGCAGCTTTAAATAGATCTTAATTTAAGTCCTACAAGTAACAGATCCTTAACTGATTGTCTATGGACAAAGCAGAAAATATTTATGACTGTGCTGATAATATTTACACCATTAAGAGATGCCTAAATAATTAAACAGATATTGCTGCTAAATGTTTTTGTAACAATTAGAAGATGAAGATTGTGATGCTTAATTTCATTTAAAAAATGTTAATATTTTACCTCTGGGAGAATTGAAGTTAGTTATTAATTAGCACTTTGTAGCCAAAGTGGAACTGTTATTCTTCCTTAATGCGCTTTCAGAACTTAAAAGGATAAATAAAATTTGAGACATGTTTCTATTGATGGAATTACCTTCCTTCTGTCAAGAGATACTTTGACAAGAATAGTCATTTCAACTCAGATCTGCTAGACCCTTCTGAGTTAAAAAAGAAAACCTGCATAAGCAGTAATACTTGTGGTTCCAACCATTTTGAACTTCTCCTTCCAAGTTTTACCCATTGGGAAAGACAGTTGGAAAGGTAGGGAATTCTCATGAGAGGTTTGCCACTGAACTGTACATTACATGCCAAGTAGGCATGTACTTACAAGTGGTCGTGAGAAGGATTTGGGTTCACACTTATACTGATTATGAAAAACAGTGAGACAGAGCTGCCTCACACCCATTTGCATCTGGCTCATCCTTGCTTGTTTTAAGACTAGGTGCCATTAAAAAAAAAAAAAAAAAAAAAAAGACACATAGGTAAGGGAGCAGACACAGTATTCTGGGATAGCACTCCCAACCTGTTTCTATTGTGATTTTGAAATAGATATTACTATGTCGTTGCTAATGCAAGGCTTTAAAAGGGTGAAGAAATAGGTAGCATAGTCTACTGCTTGTCTCTCAGAGAGATGAACCATGAGCACCATGTTTTAACTGCTAGGCTGGGCTATCATCTTGAGGAGATGGCTTCCTTTTCTTCCCTTTCATTGGTGTAATTTGTGGTAGTTAGGAGCCCCTACTCCCCAGTCCCTTCTTGGGACTTCTTCGTCACTCCTTTCCCTGAGTCCTCAATTCTCGGTTGGCTATAACACAGAAAGGCCCCTCTTTTATGACTCCTTTTCTGAGGAGCCCCTCTCTGATTTTTATGACTACTCTGAGTCTGAGAGCTGATCATTGTTCAGGCTGAGGTGCCCCCTCCAGGTCTTATAGCTTTGTTACTCGTGATCGAAAGAACAGGAAGAAATCAACCAGAGGTGTGTATAATTCAAGATGGTGGATACCTTCTCCAGAAATCTGAAAAGTAAGTGTCAGCATCATCAGTACTGATAGGTCTTGCTGACCACAGCTATGGGGATAAACTCTTCATGTCCTCAGGTAGGTCCACAAGGCAGCATGTTTCCATTATCCCTCTGTACATAAAGGGCAGCAATCCCTACAAATGACAGTGCACTCTCACTTATAACCTGCCCTGTTAATTGGCATGTTGGATCCCAATGAGGGGTACACACAGGGCAACAATATAGTCTTAATATTTTGGGACTGTCCAAACTTTAGTCTGAAAATGTCGGGACAAAATTACCTATATATTTGTCAGAGCATGAGTGCCAATTTTTGCTTTGGAAAATATGGCCACTCTAAGAATAATAGAGGAGAAAGAGTTTTGTTTTTGTAACTCTGCAGTTAAACACCAACTGCCCTGTTTTCTAATGGAACCCTCTGTTCATCACAAAGATTCCTTTCTGGCATAGACACAGGCTTAAGGCCTGATTGAAGCCATTGCTTGTTTCAATCTGCTCCCTGACGATACTAACACCATGTGGACTTTTTTACTCAGGAATAAAGACAGGAGGGCTTAACCTTTCTGCAACGAGAATTCTAGAGGCCATATTACAGAATATGGGCCATAATAGACACCTGTGTAAATCCCCACAGAGGATTATGGCCAGGATTTTCAAACTGGTGAAGGCTGCACAGATCAAGATGACCAAGTTTTTAAGAAGGAGCCAAATACATTCTCAAGCCACAGTAGCCACAAAAGTGGATTCTTATATAGCAACCCAAATCATTATTTTGCATGAACTGGAGAAGAAATAAATATTCATGGAGTCGAGTTAGTTTGAAAGTGAACGTCTATAGAAAAACACTGTAGTAATGTGACACTTTTATAACTGGTAGGGAAATTGCTTTTTAAAATTTATTGTCTTAAAAAATATTACTTAAAAATCCTTGGCATGGTGTTTTGCCTTATAGGTCATCTTGAAACAGAACCTAAGTGTTGATAACACCAAGTTGAAATGGACTTTCAGCATTTTGTTAAAGTAACTTGAGGGGAGTTTAAATATCATGAAGGTGGGAATGTTCTGAGTCTGATACCATCATGCACTGTGAGAGTTGATTTGAACATTTTGAATCCTGAAAGTTCTGACTTGATTCTCAAAAAGTGGTTCCTTCCTCTCTCATATGAAAAAAACAAGTCCAAGACCCACTTGAAGTCCATTTTCTGCAAGCCTCCAGCTTTCCTGTAAGAGAGTATAGGAAGACCAAAGCATTCTCTGTTGAAGTGATCACTAAACCATGAAAGGCATGAAGAGAACTTTCTAATGTGGCACTTTTCAAAAGTGACTGGTTTCTGGTGAGTCTATTCTGATTTCTCATACTCTCTATTTCTTTCAAACTCCTCTCTTCCAAATTCATTAGCTGTTTACTGGGAACCTACTCTGTTAAAAACACTGTGAAGAACACAGAAATTATACAACAAAATGTTTGCAATTTGGTAGTGGAGACTAGATCTGTACACGCAACAATCATGTTTTTCCAATTGGTTATTCATGCTCCTAGAGAGAGCACTAGGTGCTCTTGAGGGGAAAAAGACTCACCAACAACATTGTGTAATTTTCTGGAGGGTCCATTTCACTACTTGCCAAATAATTAAACAAATATTTATATTAAAAACAGACATTTTAAAGTATGGAAAGAGCCCAAATGTCCATCGACAGATGAATGGATAAAGAAGATGTGGTATAAGGGAAAAACAAATCAAAACCACACTCAGATATCACCTCACACCAGTCAGAGTGGCCAAAATGAACAAATCAGGAGACTATAGATGCTGGCAAGGATGTGGAGAAACGGGAACCCTCTTGCACTGTTGGTGGGAATGCAAATTGGTGCAGCTGCTCTGGAAAGCAGTGTGGAGGTTCCTCAGAAAGTTAAAAATAGACCTACCCTATGACCCAGCAATAGCACTGCTAGGAATTTACCCAAGGGATACAGGAGTACTGATGCATAGGGGCACTTGTACCCCAATGTTTATAGCAGCACTCTCAACAATAGCCAAATTATGGAAAGAGCCTAAATGTCCATCAACTGATGAATGGATAAAGAAACTGTGGTTTATATACACAATGGAATACTACATGGCAATGAGAAAGAATGAAATATGGCCTTTTGTAGCAACGTGGATGGAACTGGAGAGTGTGATGCTAAGTGAAATAAGCCATACAGAGAAAGACAGATACCACATGGTTTCACTCTTATGTGGATCCTAAGAACCTTAACAGAAACCCATGGGGGAAGGGAAGGAAAAAAAAAAAGAGGTTAGAGTGGGAGAGAGCCAAAACATAAGAGACTGTTAAAAACTGAGAACAAACTGAGGGTTGATGGGGGGTGGGAGGGAGGGGAGGGTGGGTGATGGGTATTGAGGAGGGCACCTTTTGGGATGAGCACTGGGTGTTGTATGGAAACCAATTTGACAATAAATTTCATATATTAAAAAAAAAGAAGATGTGGTATATATATGTATACACACACACACACACACACACACACAATGGAGTATTACTCAGCAGTCAAAAATAATGAAATCTTGCCCTTTGCAATAACATGGATGGAACTAGAGTGTATTATGCTAAGCGAAATTAATCAGTCAGAGAAAAACAAATATCTTACGACTTCACTCATATGTAGAATATAAGATACCAAAGAGATGAACACAGGGAAGGGAAGCAAAAATAACATAAAAAGAGGGAGGGGGCAAAACATAAGAGACTCAAATACAGAGAACAAACTGAGGGTTGCTGGAGGGTTGTGGATGGAAGGATGGGCTAAACGGGCAAAGGGCATTTGGGAGGACACTTGTTGGAAAGAGCACTGGGTGTTACACGAAGGAGTCGTATATGAATCATTGGATTCTACTCCTGAAATCATTATTGCACTATATGCTAATTAACTTGGATGTAAATTTAAAAAAAAAATAAAAATAAAAAAACAAAATAAGGTAAATGAAAAGTGAAAATAGGCATTTTATGGAGTAAAATGCAAAAAGTATTTGCAAGCAAATTTTTAGGAAAACACACAAAAACATTTCATGCTTGGGGCAAATTTGGAGGTATGTGTCAAAACCACTGAACTAGAGAAGGAGGGGATCTGGGGGTTTCTGCTCAGTGACAGTTTATTCCATTCCACCACCTGCCTGCATATGATACTTCATCCAAACCACCTTGGAGAGGTTGTGGCAATACTAGCTTTACCAACACTGAGAATGGTGATTTAAACAGTCCCAGCATCAAATTCCAGCCTGAAAATATTTGCTGCACTCTACCATGGCAATCTGGGTGGGTACTGCATACACTAAAATCTCTATACAAAAAGAAAATTTGCCAGCCTTCCATCAAGTTGAACATACAGTATGTACTGTGGTAATATACAAACTTTAAGGTGCATAAGAAATACTTGGTGAGTCCAATCCCCTTCCATCAGGAATGCCACTTCAATAGATTGGGTGGACCCAGGAGCCTAATTTGACAACTACCCTAGATGAATCTGATGCAGACAACCTCTGGACTACACTTCCATAAACACTGGTGTGATGTTTCTAAGAATCATGGCTCTGGGTTAGATCTGCTTAGGTTTGAATTCCAGGCCTACACTTAGTCATTAAGTAATTTTGGACAAGCTAATTGACTTCTTGAGCCTTGATTTCTTCTTCTTCAAATTCCATATAATATGTACTTCATGATATTAACGTGAGAAAAAATTACATAATGCATGTTAAGTGTTCAGCATCTCCTTGAAATGCAGTCAGTGCTCAATAATTAGTAGTTAGCATTAAAAATGCTCCTCCTTCTGCATTTCTTGACTCTGAGAATGACATCAAATTCTTCCATGTCATAAGCAGGAAACATGGAAATCATCTTTTTTCCTTCTCTTTCCTCAATCTGTTTACCAGCCAAGCTCTCTAGAACCCATCACTACAGCTTTCTTAACACTGCCAATGTTTTCTTTAGTTTTTTCATGTTTTAAATATTTAAAATCTATTTTTGTCCTGAATTACTGTAACACCTTCTTAAATGAACTCTCTCCAGATTATACTATCCTCTTACAATCTATTCTCTGCGTAGTTTACAAATGTACTTTTATTATGCCCCCTTCTTAAAGCTCTTTAATGGGTTTCCATTACCTTGAGGGCTACAATTCAAATTCCTTAGCCTAGCTTGTAAGATCCTTCAAGATCTGGCCTCTGTGCTTTTTTTCTTTTTCACTCACTCATGTTCACACCTTATGAGTCAATCACACCAGCCCATGAGTGTTTATATATATGCATTATTATGCAATTCATCATATTAAATTCTAATTGTTTATTTTTACGTCTTTCCAACTAGAGTTCTATGAGAAGCATTGGCACATAAGAAGCAAACAACACAACTTTATGAATATAAGAAAAATAATGAAAGTAGAAAGACAGGAAGACAGGGAGAAAAAAGGATAAATTAAGTTGGTTTGACAGTATGGAATAAGATGGGAGGGATTTGCCCATAGGTTGGTGATTAGGGATCAAATAGACCACCAAGCTTAAAGGACTATCTAACATCCTAAGTTGTAGATGAAATTAGTAATGATGTAATATATTGGGTAAAACAAAATAAAACCAGGAAAACATCAAGAAGTCCAACTCCAAAGTGCAGAGTGCCTGTGTCTGTGATTGATATAGTTACTGGGACTTCTGGTGAGGTCGGAGGACAAAGACAAATGGCATGACTACAGTCATGTCCCAGTCCTTTCCTGGTGTTCATTTCATCTTCATTTTTCTCCATCAGTCACAGCAGTGTTTCTTCTAGTGGCTTTAGGCTGAAGACCTCTTTTCCTCATCCCACCTTGCCTCACTTATCCAACCTATAGCATCCTTCTGAGTTTACAGGAGTGGCTGAACATCAAGGGTTTGATTGGGCAATTATGGAGAATAAAATAAAAATTGAGGGAAGAAGCAGTGAATGGGGAGGTTATAATTTAACAATGCTCAGGCATGGAAATGGTGCCTGGTGCAAATCCTTGGGAAATGTAAGATGTGGTAAGTGGAAATGGGTGAAGAACCAGGAAGCAGCACAGTCTGTTACAAAACAGGAAGTGGTCTTCATTTATTGTGCTGCAGCTTACATGGCTCTCCTAATTACAGAGGTCCTGAAACTTCTACCTGGCTCCAGAGGCTGACTCATTAGGAAGCTAATGAAGCTTATACCTCAGAGCCACTCAATTACACTAGCTGCCTCTTAGGTCTAGTACCTAATTTTGTGTTTGAAGCTTTGCATTTCTCTTTTTAAAAAAGGGCCCCCAGAACTGTATAGGCTCCAGGCTCATAAAACTTGGTCTTACCATGGTCTGGGCCATAGGTAGTGTTTCGGGGCTTGCTGAACTAAAATAACTCTCCCTTCTTCCTTCCTTCCTTCCTATTTCTTCTTTTCAATCGATTTCCTTCTCTTTTCTCCCCTAGAATGTTCTTTTCTCAACATTTCCAACCTTGAAATAACTTTCTCTATTTTTTTTGCCCAAGTTCACACTTGAGGGGTGTGTGTGTGTGTGTGTGTGTGTGTGTGTGTGTGTATGCGTGCAAAATAACATACCAATATTTGTTATATTAACACTCTTGGTATATTGTCAACAATAAATGTAATTCATTTATTTGTAAGTCTGAATGACAGCTTACCAGAGCCACCATCATGAACCAGAGTAAATTAAATGACAAAAACTATCAAGCAGCTATCATGTGCCAAGCATTATGCTAGCTCTTATAGATTAGTTTATAATAAGGTTGATTCTTCCTTATCAGCTATAATGTAGTGGCACGATAAAGTTAAGGAAGGTGTATCAGTTGAAAAAAAGAAAATGTATTATAGAGGGCTATTTTGGGTAGGTTATATAGGAATGAAGTAGCAGCTAATAATATTCTAATATGCAGGTAATATATGCAAAATGTATTGTTAAAAAGAAGTATAAAAGTCAGGCAGTCATGATGAAAGAGTTAGAGTAGGCAGAATCTTAGTTTTCAAAGATGTCTCAGATTTGCATAGGTGAGGAAGGCATTCTCTTCCTGGAATAAAGAAGGGATCAATGATCATTGAATACCTTTTATGGTTAGGAATTGCAAAAGGGGCTTTATATGTGTCCTCCCATTTAATCCTCACCATTACCCATACAGCAGATGTTATTCTAACTTTACAGATGAAGGAACTGAGGTTCAGAAATGTCATGGAATCTATTCCAGATAAATGGGATAAGTCTGTCTGTAAAATGAAGATGAACCTAGTGTTTGAGAGGCTGGAAGGTGTTAGGAGAGAATTTTAAATATACAATGTGAAGTTGATTTTAGAGAGTACTAAAATCTGGGTAGGCGTATTTGTGTGTGATTAATTGGAGAATAAAAAGCTACTGGTGGTTTTCAGAGTAAGTGACCTGTACAGTTAGCTTTCTTCATTAGTTTTCCAGATTCCTTTCTAGAGAAAATATCACCTTGAGTCCAATATTAGGAGTTAACTCAATCAAGTCATGAAGAAGAATCAAAAAGCAAGAGTTACAATTCTCAGAGTGGGCACGCAAATAATTCTGGACACACCTCATTTATCTTTGTATCTAGCACAATTCCTGGCACACGGTAGACAGTCAATATATGAGGAGCTTACAAATGAATGTAAAACAAGCTGCTTCTCTAACTAGCTTTTCTGTTTAACAAAATAAGAAAATTCTCAAAAATGAAGAAGAAGCAATTAAATGTCTTCTAATTCAACTATCTGCTGCGTAAATCACTTCTGGGACTTCAGGTAAAGAAGAAGCATGATCTTTGATTTTTCTCTTTATCTAGAGAGATACTGCCCAAATCTCAAACACTCGTTCGTATTTCACCTACAAATCAAGAGATTCATTATGGAAGTGGAAAGGGTCCAGAACTGACTTAGGGCCTGATGACTCTATTTCCAATGAAGTCTAGGGTATGGACTGAGACAGCCTCAGAAATAGCAGAATGTCACAATAACTGCAGTGTGGGATATAATGAAAGGAGGTAAGACTGGAGGTAAGGAAGGAAGCTAGGAGGTAGCTTTAATAATGTAGGTGTGAGAACAAGGAGCTGATTAAACTGAACAGAAAGGTAATGGAAGAGTCAGCAGGAATTAGACTGATTGGAAGCAGAGAGCAAAGGAAAACAAAGAATCAATGGTGACACTGAGTTTAATGCCTGCAGACAGTAAAAATGGTGGTGATAAAGTTTTTGACTAAAACTAGTATAAGACTGGGACTCTTTTATTGCCCCATCACAGCAAAGTTCCAGTTGCAAAATGTTAGTGTGACATCTAACATTACTGAAAAACTAATTACTGAAAATGCCACAGAGATTCTATTCATAATGTACAAGATATTTAATTTATTTTTTATTAAAAAATTAAAAAATTTTTTAGCGTTTATTAATTTTTTTAGAGACAGAGAAAGAGTGTGCGTGAGGGAAGGGCAGAGAGAGAGGGAGACACAGAAGCTGAAGCAGGCTCCAGGCTCTGAACTGTCAGCACAGAGCCCAACGCGAGGCTCGAACTCACGAACCACAAAATTATGACCTGAGCCGAAGTCGGACGCTTAACCAACTGAACCACCAAGGTGCCCACAACATGATATTTTAAAGCCCTCCATTCTCATCTCTCTCTAAATAGCCAACATGCGTACTTACTGATCTCCAAATATTTCCCACCTAACTTTAAGTTCCCATTAACTTGGTCCCAAACTTGGTCTGTACAGGCTTCCTCATCTCTCTTGGTTTCTCCTCCTTCCCCTCTTTATCTTCTTTTAGTTGCTGCTTATTTCATTGCAAATCCAGCTATTCTCCTACATACAACACTAGTTTATAAAATGAAAGCCGAGGAGCCTAGAGAGAGCAAAATAGAACCCTTAGGAGCCAGTGCAAGAAGCTGTGAATATTATTAAGGGGCGAAGTGGATCCAACTGTATTTTAGACAAGAGGCTAGAGCTGGGAATTACAACCCGAGGAATGAACAAGGTATTTTATCTTCCCCAAAGTAGTCCACAAAAGAGTAAAAGGCCAAGGACAAATGTCCAAGAGGAAGGAACTTGGGTGGAAGTGTGACTAGGGCTAAGTGTTAGAAAGTAGAAACCAGTAAAAACAGGAGCAATAACTTAAAAATAAGCCCTGTTAGCTACAAACTAGTGATGCATGGGGGCATTAGTGATGGACAAAGAATCAGCATTTTCAAGCCTGGACATCTGGAATAAATAGTTATTCTGTCAAGGAGTATCAGCCTCTTCCATAGTGAATGTGAGCACATGTAATTAGAATAATAAGGGATACTCTCACAGCATTTTTGTGAGGACTAAATAAGCTCATAAGTAAAAAGAGTTCAAGATGGTGCTTGGCCCATAGTAAGACCTCAGTACATGTCAGCAATTACTATTATCATCAACATTGCCATCTCTATGACCCTTACAACTTGTTGCCTCATAAAAGCCCTCCTTTTCAGGATCCATTGTGCCACCAAATAACTCAGCACTCAGTTATTCAATGTGAGCTGGTAAAATGGAGGTGTGAAAGTTAATCTCCTCATAGAATTCATACGATAAGTCAACCTCTTAGGGATGCACATGCAAAAATACCATTCCTATTATTTACAGTACAGCTTTACAAGGTCTCAAGGTACCTTTCGTAACAAATATAAAAATACCTCCAGACGGCTCTTATTTTTAGAATCTTTTTTAATGTTTATTTATTTTTGAGAGACATAGAGACAGAGTGTGAGTGGAGGAGAGGCAGAGAGAGAGAAGGAGACACAGAATCTGAAGCAGGCTCCAGGTTCTGAACTCTAAGCTTTCAGCACAGAGCCTGATGTGGGACTCGGGACTCACAAACTGCGAGATCATGACCTGAGCCAAAGTTGGACTTTTAACCGACTGAGGTACCCATGTGTCCCCCAAGATGGCTCTTGTTGAATGCAATATCTACCTCTCAGGATCAAACCTGTTATAGTAGCTATGGTCAATGTAGAGCAAACCCAGAATCCTCCCAACCGGACAGCTAATTCAGAACCCAGTGTAATTAAAATGAGGATGGGAAGAGGGCAAGACTGAGACTGCATCCACACTCTTGAATTTATGAGAAGAATCAACCTGGGGAAATTATCTAACTTTTCTGAGCCTCTGTTTGCTCAGGTATACACTAGGGAGTACATCTCACTACCTGGTGAAGATTAGAGTATCCAACACATTAAATACATACACACACACACGCACACACACACACACCCCATAGAAAGTGAAATAGAGCTGAGAATAGAGATTAATTTTCCTCTTTTTATTATTTTTTAATGTTTTATTTATTTTTGAGAGAGAGAGAGAGACAGAGAGACAGAGTATGAGCGGGGGAGGAGCAGAGAGACAGGGAGACACAGAATCCAAAGCAGGCTTCGAATCCACAAACTGTGAGATCATGACCTGAGCCGAAGTCTGATGCTTAACTGACTGAGCCACCCAGGTTCCCAGAGATTCATTTTCTTCTACTTCTATCCATTCTGTCTTCTTTTTAATGGTTCACACCTATGTTTTCCAATATGGTAGCCATGAACCCCATGTGCTTATTAAGCACTTAAAATGTAGCCAGTAGGCAGTCCAAAATGAGATTTGATGTAAGTCTAAATTACACACTGGATCCCACAGACATAGTAAAGAAAGAAAAAGAATATAGAATACCTTGTTAATAATTTCATATTGATACATGTTAAAATGACAATTATTTTGGATATGTTAGGTTAGATAAAACATATTACTAAAAAATTGTTTTAAGATTATTTATTTACTTTGAGAGAGAGAGCTGGGAGGGACAGAGAGAAAGAAAGAGAGAGAATCCCAAGCAGACTCCACACTGCCAGCATGGAGCCCGATGTGGGGCTCAAACTCATGAGCTGCGAGATTATGACCTGAAGTGAAATTTAGAGTCTGATGCTCAACTGACTGAGACACCCAGGCACCAAATTAAAATCATTTTTACCACCAAATTAAAATCATTTTTACCTGTTTCTTTTTACCTGTTTTTTTTTTTACCTTTGATAAATTAAATATTACTTATATGGATACATTATATTTCTATCAGACAATACTGGTTTAAACAATCAACCAGATGTGATGAAGGAAACAAACATTTGGCAAGTGAAGGTTCATATGGTCCTTTTAACTTCTCATAGCCTAGATTGAGCTGACTTTTGTCATTGATGCCAATAGGCACTTGAGGTCTCTTTTGGGCAGGCATCCAGAAAGGAGAATTAAGCACCCTGCCCACACACAAGGTAACATTAACATTAATAATAATAATAATAATAATAATAATAAATAGAAGTATGAAATGGCATGGAAGGCACAGCCCGACCAACTGGTGAAAACAAAGCCTGAGATGATAACAGAGTGACAAGAGTCTTTGAAAAATTGTCTGAGCCTTGTGTTTTTCATGATTGTGAAGACCAAAGACAGATCAGCCACCAAGGACCAAAAAAATCTTTAAAAATTACATGAAAAAAAATGAACTGGATGCTAAAAATGAAACTGCAACAAGAATGCATTTATGCCTACAGAAAGGTAATTAGAAATTCTTCGACTACAATATCAGCAAGTTATTCCAGAATTTAGGAGTATAAGAGGGAATTACTCTTTCTGGAAGAACCTCTTCTGGACCCATCATGTAGGCTATTGATCAACTCTCTTGGAAGAAGAAGAAAGAGTCCATGTATTTTGTCATAAATGTGAAAATACCATTTAGTTAGAGCTGGTTTTATTGGCAGCTTACAACCCATATTTGAGTTAATAAATGTAAGTTAGGGCTCACTAGATATTTTAATATATGTACAAGGAGAGAAATAAAAATTTAATCTGACCTCCAAGAAAATGAAAAGGCAATTCAATATCCTAGAGAATAAAAAACAAACAAAACAAACAAACAAAAAACTTCAAAATGCCAGAAAGAAAAAAAAAATTGTGTGATCAATAGTGCCAGATACTCAAGAGAAGATAAGGAGCAAGAAAAATCTTTTGCTCTGTCTTGTAAAGGGTTGTAAGTGACCTTGGAAATACTTGTTATGATTGATGTTGATCCAGAGCCATTTTACTAGAGAATGTGAAATGCTAAAAACAAAAAGGGAGAGAGAGATTCAAAACACTCACTGGAAAAGTCTCAAAACAAAAGCAAGAAAAATGAGATAGCTTAAATGGGGAAGAAGATTAAGTAATGCACTTTTAAGAATGATCAGTGTTTGGAAAAAAAAAAAAAAAAAGAATGATCAGCGTTTGCTGACAGAGTGCAAAGAAACGTAGCACAAAAAGAAAGAAGGGTTAAGTGTGAAACCAAGTTGCCAGTACCTACCCTGTAATTTTGGAAACAAAGGATATCTTCTCAATGCAAAAAACTTATGGCTAGATCTTTTCAGTGAGTAGCCAAGATGCTTTACAACTAGAATTATTGGATGAATGTCTCCTTTGTTGCTCACCTTCTAATTTCATTAATCTGCTGTGGTTAAGGCTCACTAACAGGAACCAATATAAGAATTGATTTTAAGCAATTTCAAATCTTCCTCAATATTAGTTCAGGACCATATCAGCGGAAAATTTACTTGTCCTGAATGGATTGTACTGGTCTACTCAAGTGAGTTCAGAACTTGGAAGTCAGAGATATTGAGTTTTAAATATTAGATTATTTTATATTGGACTTTGGATCTAATATTAGATATTAAAGTGTAAAATCACATTGTCCTTATTGCTAGCCTTCTTTTTTATCTTGCTGCAGGATCAGTATTATTTTAGTACAGTATTTGATGGCTCATGAGCCTACAGGGTAAGGGAAAATATTTACACTACTTACTGACTGGTGGACGACCTAAGCTTTAAGATAAATGTTGCCAAACTTCAAATGCACTAATTTATTAATGTCTGATGACCAAATCATATTTTACTAGTGTAGCAAAAATATCAAACAAAATGAAACAAATCCCAAGCTAACTTAAAGAAGTAATGAATGTGTTTATGAGTCATTTGTAATGATGCTTTCAAAAAGAAGCATTCTGCATCTATACAGTCTGGTATGCTGACACCATAAAAAAAAAGGTAGCAAACAAAAACAAATATAGAACAAAATTATGAGGATCCAAACTTCAAAAGCAAATTGGGTCAACACTACTTTTCAACTATACTATTGTGAAATATATTAAGAATAATCAGTATTAAGAAATACTTAAAATTGGGGCGCCTGGGTGGCTCAGTCAGTTAAGCGTCCAACTTTGGCTCAGGTCACAATCTCACAGTTCGTGAGTTCAAGTCCCTGCATTGGGCTCTGCGCTGACAGCTTGGAGCCTAGAGCCTGCGTCAGATTCTGTGTCTCCCCCTCTCTCTGCCCCTCCCCTGTTCATGCTCTGTCTCTCTCTCTCTCTCTCTCTCTCTCTCTCAAAAATAAACATTAAAAAAAACTTTAAAAAGAAATATTTAAAATGATTGAAAGCAGAAACAAAACATGCAATTTTAGATCCTCAAATGAAACACAAATACCTGATTTTTATTGAACTGCAAAAACAGCCCAAGTCTCTTCAGAAAATACCCAATGCAATTGTTTAAAACAACAATAGTAAAAGTTTTTATTATATTATTATATTTATTGTGGACCTATTATGTGCAAGGACTGTTCTAAGTACTCTATTTCAAGTACTCTACATGTATTGAATCATTTGTCTCAAAACAAACCTGTGAGGAAAATACTGTTATTCTAACTTTGCTGATGAAGAAATGGACTTAATTGCCCTGCCAAGGTTGCATAGTTAGTAGTGCAGAATGTGGATAGACCAAATCTAAGTTGCTGTTGCTGTTGGGCTTTTTGTTTTTTTTTTTAATTTTGTTTTGTTTTTTGTTTTTTTGTTTTTTAATGACCAAAATACTGGTACACTACAGTAGTTCCTGAACAGAAGCTAACTTACATTTTACTTTGTTTGAATTCCAGATACTCATATTCCCTGTATAGCAAGGATTTAAAATATTTTTCATGAAATGGTCTGATAACAGGCAGGTTAGCAATCACCTGGTTATCATCACTGGAATAAAAAGTGGGGAACGGGTCTTAGGAATAAGAAGGTTGTCAAAATAGGTGTTCCTATGCATGATCAAGACTAAGCAGGAAAGGTGAATTTGTGGTGAGTTGAATTGTGGAGTAGATCTATTTTAAATCCCTTTAACCAGTACCAAGATTCATCCTAGAAACTGGAGTGAAGCTAGGCTCACAAGTTTTGTCAAAAGCCAAGATAGACTAGTTGCATGGATAACAGGAAAGCTGAGGCTATGATTCAAGCAGGGCTTATTCAAAAGCATATTAGGTTCTGGGTGCAAAGGGGAAAACATGGTCCTAGAAAAGAAGGAGACAATAAGTGAGATGAAAGGACAAAGAGTTTGGGAATTGGTAAGCAGGATCTTTTCAGATTTATATGGGAACCCCATGGAAAGAACTGGCAAACAGCAAGCAAAGATGATCTTCAGGAAACTTGAATAGATGGGGGTTTCCCAAAGGAATCTTGGAGGAATACTAGCCCTATAGTTGTTCTCCCTTGTAAGGACTCACAAAGAGTCATCTGTATTAAAGATGGGAAGTCACATGGCAAGGAAACCTAATTTTAACCTAGCATTTCCCAAACTTACTTGACAATTACACCATTCCTCATACTTATAATGACATTAAGCTGGTGTTGCATAGAATAGACTCTGGGAAACACTGAAATGGACACCATTAAGAAGAGGGCACCAAGCCTATTAAGGGAGTTGAAGAAAATACTGGAACATCTATTTCTACTTGTGTTATCCTTTAAAATTTCTTATTTTGGTATGTTTCATAATGTACAAAATGTATTAGTGCAGTAGAACATATATTCCATTTTTATATAAATGAACATATGTATACTAGAGGCACATGTCCCCTACTTCTTACTGATTAGGTGCACATCAAGTGGGTTTGGACACAAGCAGGAGAGGGATAAGACCACTTTTCTGGTGAACATTCCCAACCAGAATGCAACCCTAGTCTATACAGATGGGGAGACTGATCTTTATTCTTCCTCTACTTCTATTTCTTTTGGTGTTTGTCCCGGATGAGTTCCAGCCCCCCAGAGTACCACCATCAGCCACCGAAAGCTGTTGGTAATAAGGAGCAATATCAACCTAACCAATGCTTTCAAAGAGAAGAATTTTTGTTCCCTCAGAGGAAATATGAAAATAAATCTAAACATTACATGGTATTTTATTGTTATTTCACTTTTTAAAGAAAATAAATAAGCCAATAATAGGACTTTTGAGTAGACACCAAGGTTACTTCTTTTCTTTCTAATACTGATATCTACTTAGGGTCTAATAATGGGTTTTAATTAGCAAAAAACCTTTTATTTTTTAAAGTATTTATCTCAAAAAGACCCCAGATTTTAGGTAGAAAAAATGAAAAAAGAAAAGAAAATCCATTCAGTTACTGTAGTTATTTGGACTTAACAAAAATCTCTTTCCTCCCAAAGCCTTTAAAATTCCCTCTAGTAAGTTTGCTGGTGTGCATTTTATTTTATTATTTAAAAAAAATTTTTAATGTTTATTTCTGAGAGAGGGAGAGAGAGAGAGACAGCCTGAGCAGGGAGGGGCAGAGAGAGATGGAGACACAGAATCTGAAGCAGACTCCAGGCTCTGAGCTGTCAGCACAGAGCCTGATGCAGGGCTTGAACTCATGAGCAGTGAGATGATGACCTGAGCATAAGTTGGACGCTTAACCAACTGAGCCACCCAGGTGCCCCTGCTGATGTGTATTTTAAAAATATAATCTGGATTCTCAAGAATATTATTAACCTTTAAATATCCAATTGTAGCTAGTTACTAAATCTCAACATTTTAATGTTGATCTGACATCAGGGTACCAACAAAATGTGAAAGTAGAATATAAAATCTGTTAACTTTTGAGATACAAATATAACTCCCAAATTTAGAAAGAAGTGCTCCACCGAGCACTTGCTTGATCTGGATCCCTTAAAAAACACAAAAACAAAAACAAAAAAAAACCTACCAATATAATTCTGAACATCACAAAACAGATGTAACCACTACTTCTAACTTAAAAAAAAACTTAAGAGTTTATGATTTGTCATAGTTTATGTTTTCAAGTACATGGCTGTCTGAATTATAATAATCATTTAGGTTTGAGGTCCCAGATCGAAAGCCCAGAGAGGGGCCAGGCAGGCAGAATCAACCCATGAAGTGCACTGGGTGCAAAAGGAATGGAGTGTTGGGGTTAAGTGAACTGGGGAACTAGAGCAACCGATAGGTCCATCGCACTGTTGCCATTTAAGAATTCAGATCCAGTTCTGCCCCAAATCCAGACTTTAGGGCATCTCTTAGTATTCAAACCTGACACAACTGTTAAAGAAATCATTGCATGTGACAGACCCACCACATATATAGACAGAATTGAACTGCAAGCTGCCAGTGTGTAACCTCTGCCCTGGCAACATGCTTCCCTTTGGCAATCAGTAATTGTATCTAATTATCTTTGATCAATCAAAGACCATTGGCTTCAGATGCACCTATATTTAAGTCTGCAGTCTTATTTTGCCACATACTAGTTCTGGAACTTGGAACAAGTTACCTATCCTCTCCAAGCCTTTGTTTCTTCAGCTGTTGCACAGGAAATTGGTAATGAAGCCCCACTGTGATGATTAAATAATATTATCAGCCCGACTCTCCATTAAAACTGACTACATTCCTTTTCTTTTATTTCCTGCCAATGTTGGCAATAATGGGAAATTTGTGCGGTTGTGCATGTGTGTGTGTGTATGTGTGTGTGTGTGTGTGTGTGAAGGATCTGCATATCCACGATATTGTTTTTTGTTGTTGTTGAGGCCATACAAAGTAAAAAGAATGTAGAATAGGATTGGACTATATTCTATCACTAACTTATTACATGCTTCTTGCTAAGATACTTAAGTCCTCTGGGCTTCAGTTCCTCATCCACATAAGTGTGAAGGGAGCACCTCATCCTAAAGTCCTTCGGAGGCAGTGACAGAGTGATGACGGACTTGGCCACTGGAGTCAGACTGCCTAGATTTGAATCTTGGCTCTGCTACTTACTAGCTGTGAGATATGTATCACATTACTTATCTTCCCTGTTTTCAGTTTGCCCCTCTGTAAAGTGAAGATAGTAATAACATCGTACTTTTAAGAAATAAGTAAGATATGTAAGGCCCTTCAAAAAGTGTCCAGAACATAGCAGATGCTTAATAAATAATAGTTATTTCTATTATTCATAGAATATAAGAAATGCAATTGTATGTATCTCTAAAGAAGAAAAAAAATCACTTCAAATTAAATTGTGACACATGCTTTCTCATTAGAATTTTTATTTTACTTTGAACAAAAATGGTTTCTAGGCCTTTTGTGCATCACATGCTACACTTTTGCATATATAAAGAGAAAAATATAAATTTAATTGACTAGATTGACTTTGCTGAATCAGTGCTTTTCTACCCAATATCATCTTCTGAGTAATGAAGAGTATTAGGAATGCATATCTCCTCTCCTTCTCTTCCTGCTCCTTCTTCCTTCTTCTGATTTGTGAAGACTTTTCATTTAAAAATATTTCCAAGATGCATATTAATAGAGAGAACAGTATAATGAACTCCTATATACCCATAACCCAAGGCAACACTCAACAAAGCTCTTTTACCATCTGCAGCTTTTTTCCCAAGTCACTAACATCTATTTTGCAACTTCTGATGCTTACATTTTCTTGATCTTTCTAGAAGATGCAAATAGAAGCTTTGTAGGCAAGAATCAGGACTCATATTTCTTCCTCTTATTCCCCTCAAATGGTTTGTTTTTTGAAACATCAAGGGGCTGCCCTTATTCAGTCATGTCAACAGGAATCCCAGCCAGGTTTGTGCAAGGGCAGGAAATGACAACTCTCTCACCACTCCCACCTGTCACACAGCAACTGTAGGACATCATTGATTAGAAGACACATCCTGACTTCAGTGATGTTAAAATGAGGTGGGGAAGTGCAACTTAGGTTCAATATAGTAGAATATTATCATAAAATATGACCCAGAGGATATCAGACCCTTTTCTTGATTTCTCTTCAGTGACTTTAACTATTTGTTACCAACTTTGGCAAAACATGTTCTTGGGTAACATATTCTCTGCTACATTACATATCCGAGGATGTCTTTTTATATGAACAACTCATGATTTCTCTGTAGGAATGCTAGACTTAACCCAAAATGCAAATGAGGCCCATGAAGAAAGGTAATGATAACTCCTGTTGAAGAAATCTAGGCTTTTCTGTTCTGAAACTTATGGAATTCATCATCACCTTCTTCTGTAATTTAGAAATTATAACAAGAAACAGCGTGTGTCATTACCCTGATTACTAAGTTACCCAGGCCATGATACAGTCTTTCAGTTGCTATTTTTTGGGTCTCTTTTTTCCCCAGAATTGTAAAATACATGTTATTACATCTTTAATGATTAATTTTGATCCATTTGTTGAGTCTATAAGCTTTATCTTCATGACTGACCTCTAGGCCCATTATATTCTGTCTCATCTTTTAAACCCATGATTTCATTTTCTCAGTATTCTGGGTATGGCTGATTTGATTATCTGCAATGTCAGGTCTGCTTTTTACTACTTTCAAATAAGATTTTTATTTCAGTTATTGTCATTTTCATTATGTAGTGTGCTCTTCTTACCCAGGCCTGCTTTTCCTCAACGAGACAATGTCCTCTTTTATTTCATTAGGAATAAAAAGTAGATAATTTCTAAAACCATGTCTTCTATTTCATGAAATAGATCAGATTTATTTCTGAGCCTCTATAACATGGCTCTGTCTGTGCATCTTTGAGATGGATGCGTTGATATTTCTATCCGGAAGTTAAGGTTTTCTTTGGATGTCTCGAGTAGCAATTGTTGTTTCGGTTAGAGATAGATATGATCCTGCTATCTTAAATCTCAACCAGTGGTTCTTAAATATTAAAGCACACAAGATTCACCTCGAGAGCTTTCTAAGAATGCAGAATCCAGGGCTTTATCCCCAGGGGTCTTGATTCAGCACAACTGAAGTGGGGTGCCAGGAACTGTTATTTATTAAATAGTTAATATGAGATTTTCAAACATACACTAAAGTAGAAGAACAGCATAGTGAGCCATCCTGTTCCCATGATCCAACTGTAATAATTATCGATAGCTTACTCATCTTGTGTCTTCTATCACTGGTGCCCTTACTTTATCTTTTTCTGTTTTTTTTTTTTTAGTTTTTATAATTTTTGCTACACTAATTTAGAACATATCGCAGACATCAGTTATTTCACTTTTAAATCTGTAGAATGTATCCCTAACTGATGAGGACTTAAAAAAAAAAAACAAACACATAACTGCAATGATGTTATCTCAATGAAAATCACAATTCCTTAATATCTCACATTGCATGATTGCATTTGAATTTCTTCTTGTGATTAAAAAATTTCTTTCACAGTTCGTTTGTTGCATCAGATCCCAACACCATGCATAGTTTGCATTTGGTTATGTCGGTTATATTGGAGCAGCTATTCCTAAAACTTGTCCTCTAGAACCTGGATAAGATGCTGGCATAGGATCCTTCCAGAAGTGAAATGGTTTCGTTCACAACACAAGAAGATAAGGAAGACAAGGTTTGTCTTTAGCCCTGATGAAGATGGACATAGAGAGATCAATTCAAGATTTGAGTCAAGGAACACTGTCCAGGGGTGCTCAGAGAAGGAACTATCAGTTCAGAACAGGCTGTAGCACAAAGGATACTTGCTATTCATCCCTCATGCTATTAAATGATACAGTATATAAAATGTGCTTAGGATGACCTAGCATATGGTAAGCTCTCAATAAAATGCTAGCTGTTGTTATAATTACTCGGTGGGACACAAAAAATAAAGTTTAGAGCCCTGGTCAGTGACTGAAACAAAACAAAAAAAACTAATCAGCATTTAAATGTCTTCAGTGATTTAGAGCAGAGTTTAATGGCACGTGGCAGAGGGTAAGTGCAGGAGAGAGAGCTGAATGGAGAAGTGGGTGACTGGTTCTATAGTAAAAACAAGGCAGGCCCAGAAAGTGCAACACGGGCAATGAATAGAATTCTCTATGGTGTCCATACCTGTCCCGTTGGTATTTCAAGCACAACAGAGACACAACTTAATTCTCATTAGTTTTTACATATGCTGCTGAAGCATCTTTACTTAGTGTCTCATAGGTAGTTTAAGTGGAGTGAGGAAGGTGGAATGCCATAATTAATATGGAACACTGTGTGTTTTCTAGGCACTGGAAATGATGTGGGATAAATGATGTGAAAACAAATGAAAGTTTGCTCTCAAGGGGCTCATGCCCCAGTGGCAGAGAGGTAAGTGAGAATTTATAAAATAATGAGACTTTATGAAACAATGTGATAAATCTAATGCAGAAGGGAGTTCAGAGGTCTGTGGAGACAGAAAGTAGGGCATGCTTAGCTTGGCCTAGGAACAAGGGGAATTTAGGTAGAGTGATCAAATAATGTATCGTCCAATGCCCTGTGAGTGAAAGGTGGTGCCAACATTAATCACAGGGAGACAGCAGCGGTAAACTAAGACAATCCTTGACAAACTGGAATGGATGGTCACCTAGATTAGGCCAAAGAAGTCTTTATAAGTCAGGTGATCTATGAGCTCTGATGGGAGAGAACACAGTCACCAGGGAAGAGTGTCTTTCAAGTGCAGGAAGAGTGTATATAAGGACAGAGAGGTGTGAGAAACCTAAGATGGTTATGGGGTCAGGACATAGCTTAGAAGTGGAATACTGCAGTATGAAGGATGTAGAATGGGCAATGATGAAAGAAGAATCTAGAGTTAGGGCCAGGCCATCAGAAAATGAAGTCAACTAAGCAGCCAAGACTGAATTTTATCTTTAGCGTTATTGGGCATCATCAAGGGGAATGTGGCACAGTCAAATTTGCATGGAAAGGTACCAGTAAATAAATTTTACTAAAGTGTCTGCCTATCATATACATTTCCAAATTTAATGTTTCAACCACCTGACAATATGCATATAGCTATCCCTATTTCACAGCCATATACAAGTTCAACAATTTGCCCGTGAGAGATGGAACTGGCAAATATAGGTGTATCTAATCTAAATGTAGGTGTGTCTACCTCAAAATCTAATCTACACTCAACTGTGACTGAAGGTTTGAGAACACTGTGGTGAGGAGCCAGGGGAGTCCAGTGAAGTGCCCGCTGAAATCCAGGTAGGAATCATGACAGGCATTACGTGTGGAACAGGCAGGAGAATGATTGAGAAAGAAATAGGCATGCCATATAAAAAGAAATAAAAATCATAAGACTTGGTTTCTTGAGTGAGTAGGAGGGGCAATAAGTAGATTCAAAGAGTCTAGATTTCTAGTTTATATGTCTGAGTAAATAGTGATACCACTCACCAAGATGGCCAATTCACTGAAGGCAGACGTTTTATGAAAATTCAATAGGTTTTCTTTTAAAATGTTGGTATAGGATTATTGGGTGGTACTTAGTCAGTAATTGGATATATGAAGCTGGTGTTTACCATTGAATTAACTGTCAAATCCATGGAAACAGATTATATAAAATGGAAAGACCAGAAGGTTGAAAATGAAACTTGGATAATACCACCATTGAGAGGATGAGCTGGAGCAGATAAGAAAATAAAAGTTACAGGGGCACCTGGGTGGCTCAGTCGGTTGAGCATCAGACATTGGCTCAGGTCATGATCTCACCATTCAGAGTTTGAGCCCCGCAACGGGCTCTGTGCTGACAGCTCAGAGCCTGGAGCCTGTTTTAGATTCTGTGTCTCCTTCTAGCTCTCTGCCCTTCCCCCACTCGTGCGCTCACTCTCTCTTTCACTTATAAACATAAAAAAATTTTTTTTAAAGTAACAGAGATAGATGAGCCAAAGGGATAAGAAGAAAATAAGAGGAATGACTCAAGAGAGTAGGAAGTTTTGAGAGAGCAAAAGTGGTTGACAGGGACAAATACTGCAGTATAGTAAAGCAAAGATGTTAAAGTGTCTTCTGAATTAGGCATCTAGTAGACCAATTTGGGAACCTAAACTGAATACTATATCTTTGTACCTGTTAAATGCAATACTTGCTGAAACACGTTTGAATCTCAATTCTGTCATCTCTTATACTAGCCAGCTTTTTCTGCTTTGTGTCATCCATACACTTTATACATTAATACCTATTTTACTTATACATTCATAATAATAGATACAATTCATAAAATGCCTACAGTATCCCTGGTTCTTCATATAAATTGTCATCTAATTTACAAACAAGCCTGCAAAATCCATATTCTCATCTCCATTTTAAAGATGAAGAAATGGGGTGTTCCTATAGCTATGATTCAAAGAAGAGGGGAAGAAAGCTAATTAGGGAAGATATTGAGGCCTGTTCTCTATGTACTTACACCACAAGCCCATCATTCTCTTCAGGTTTCAACTGCATTAAGCCCATTTCAAATGTATCTTCTTTATGGCACAGGAAAACTGGTGACAAACAGCAAAGTTATTTAATGTTTCCATTCCATGGAAGAAAATGGATTATTTAATCTACTATAGAAGCAAGAAGATCTGCTAACTGAAGCAAACATGGAGATACCCACATCCACAATGAATGAACAAACAGAATGTACCGAAGGTACAGGTAATGAAGCTTAAAATAATCACATCTAAAGGGAACCAGAAGAAAAGAAACAGGGTTGGGTGAGACCTATAGGAAAATCAAAGTGACACAGCTCGCTCCATTGGGCTCCTTTTTAAAATGGCAAGAGCACAAATGATTCTTCCCGCACATCCCAACCAACTCTAAGGTAATTACACAATTGCTTCCTGACACTAAAAACCGAAAACAGTGCAAAATCCACAGGATGATTTTAATTAAAAGTTATTTTCAAAGACAAACATGAATGGATTTTACAAAAGGGCAAGTAAAAAATCAGATGTGTAAGGGTTGCAAAGATTTCACTTATTGGGTGCACTTAGGTTGACACTATTTTGGATGGAAAAAACTTCTCACTCCCATAGGGTCAGCTTCATTTTATATGTTGGAACACCCTGAATTTCAGGTGAACTCATCCCTAATAAAGCACATTATGTGCTTAAGGTAATGTTACAAAACAGTGGACAAATAAATGATACCAATGAAAACATAAGGAAAATGCTGCGGGGTTCCAAATGAACACTAAACAACCATGAACTCTCACTAATCTCTATAACTCTGTTGGAAACGCCAGAGTACCCTGCCCTCTTAAACATGAACCCATTAAACTGATGACTTTTTAAGATCACCTGCTTCATCTGATCTTCATCTACCACCATATATAGCAGTCAGGTCTCATTTCTTCTTCAAACATGCCCTCTTACTGTCTAGCAAAGGTGCTATTACTGACTTACCAATAACAGGACGTTACGTTTGGGGTTATTTGTTTAATAGTGTGTGGGGTGGAGTGGAGAGAGAAGGGAGGCGACAATTTGTTCCTTTCCATTCATGCTCCAAACTGGCCCAGCCTTGGTTAGACATATGGCAACAAATGGGCATGTAGCCTGCAGGCACACAAATGGCTAACTAGGGAAGTCCCTTGGGGATGATGTCTGGAACTTTGGCCTCATTAATACCATGCTTTAGCCCAAGGATTCTCAAATTTTGGTGTGATTTAGAATCACAGGTGGGATAGTTATTAAAAATTCAAGCGCTTGGATCCCACGTCAGTCCTACCAAATTAAAATCTCTGGAGGTGGGGCCCTGGCATCTCCACTGTCATCAGGCTCCACCGTTGACTCAGACACACATCACAACTGCAGAACCACTGCTCTGGCCACCAGGCTGCACCTCGTCAGCCAGGACTCTGACTACTCGCTGTGTGGCAGATGGTGCTGGCTGACAGTTGCTCTGTCCTGGTGGCCCACGTCCTGGCTTCTGCTGCCGCCTGTCTGATTTACATTTTCTTTTCAGAATCCTTTGTCTGCTTTCTACCATTTGGAAATGAAACCAAAACAAAACACAAAATCGGTATACTTTAAGAATTATGAAAGGAGAAAAAATTACGAAAGAAAAAAAATCACATAATTGCAACGTTCTGAGATAACCACTGTTAATGCTGCAGTCAATTATTTTCACTGTATATTTAGACAGTTACAACCATCCTTTGGAGGAATCATGTGCCTCATTAAAAAAATAATAATTTTTATTGAGTGCTATGTGCATTGCGCTAAGTACTTTATATTCATTATTTCATTTAGTCCTCACGGCATCCCTGTAAGGAATGCACAAGCATGTCCCCTTTTATAAATTAAAAAAATTGATAGCATGGAGAAGTCATAGTAGATGGGGGGAAAGTGCTGGTTTCAACCCTGACACACAGTATCTTGTCTCATTCTGACATTTCATATATGTGTGTTTCAAAGATATTAAAAACACTTTGTAAATAACATGTATAATGACCACATACTCTTCTACTTCAGGACTCTACCATTTGCTCACCCAATGCTTAGAATCCAACTATGGAGTGTAAATTGCTCTAATGCTGCAATACCTTCATAAATTTAGCTTTATCTGTGTTTCCAATGATTTCTTTAGGAGAAGTGCCTAGAAAATGAATCACTATGTCAAAGAGTATAAATATTTAAAAAATATAATTCTTGGTTCACATTACCAAGTTGCTTGTAACAGAAAATTGGAAAAATTTCTGCATGCTTTTTTCATTTGCCCTGGCCAAAATGCTTAGGGTAGCCGTTTCTCATTTTTCCTGATTGTAAATAAATCCTAGGTGACTATATTTGTACATTTATCTTTGCCTACATTTCTGATTATTTCTTTAAGTTCCATTTCTAAAAGTGGGATTGCTGGATCAGTGGATACACATATTTTAAAATCTGTTAATACTTATGGTATTGCTGAACTGTCTGCCAAAAAGATCACAATGATACTCCCACTGGCAGGGAATGTGAGTGACCATTTCTTCACACCCTTGTCAACACAAAACATTTTGTTTCTATTTGAATTTTTAAAAGCTGAGGAAGTAGAACAGTTTTTCACATGTTTATTGACCTACTGCTTTCCTCTTTCTTTTTTTCTTGTAAATTTTTAAGTTTATGTTCTTTGCCTTTATTTAAAAAAATCTTTATGTTCAAGTCTCTTATTAATCATTTATTTGTAAGAGTTCTTTATATTAAGACTATTAGCTCTGTCAAATCCATTGCAAAATGTCCCCTGTTTCTCATTTGCATATTTCTTAGTAAAGTTTTTGATGTAGTACAGTTTAAATTTTAATATGGTCATGTCTATCAGTATTTTCCTATATGGTGTCTACCTTTGGTTTTATGTAGAATTTAGAAAATGTATTCTCACTGCACTAAATATGAATATTCACATATATTTTCTTTTATTTATGGCATCATTTAATCTTTAAATCATGTGGAACTTTTTTGGTGTAGGGTATAATATAAAAACTCTAATATATTTCAAGTAGTTAATAAATTAAGTAAGCAATATTTCTGGAAAAAATATTTTCCCTATGTGAAATGCTATTTTTGTATTTATGAAAAAGACCCATGCATGCACATACATATAAATTGTGCATGTGTATGTATAAATACACACACGCACATACACACACTTGTTTATATACATATAAAACACTTAAAAATATCTTGTGCGTGTAATAAATATTTTAAGCACCTAATTCATTGATTCATCTATCTAGACTTTCATTTATTTATCCCGTGCATATTCATGAATATATTCTACATGTAAGCACATAATTAGATGCTTTAAACTCAATCTCATTATTATTGTATTGACAGGGAAGAGGTCTTACCATTTAATGAGAAGTTCTACTTTTCTCTAAACTCTATAGCACTGATGGTCCCTTCTGTTCATTAGGCACTTAATCATCTCAAGTACAACAGCATGTCTTATTTAATTTTAGACTGTTTTGGTGTGGGTCCATATGAAGAAGATAAGCTTTGTGGAAAAGGACTTTACCTATCATCTTAGTATCCCTTACAATGCTTCAGAAATGTATGCTTATGGGGTCCCTGGGTGGCTCAGTCGGTTGAGCATCTGACTTTGGCTCAGGTCATGATCTTGTGGTTTGTGAGTTCAAGCCCCATGTTTGGCTCTGTGCTGACAGCTCAGCCTGGAGCCTGCTTCAGATTCTGTGTCTCCTCTCTCTGCCCCTCTCCCCCCACTCTCAAAAGTAAACAGTAAAACATTTTTAATAAAAAAAGAAATGTATGCTTATATGCACAGTACATTTTTGAGATAAATGTATTCTCTTAACTAAAAGTTAAGTGTAAATCACTTACACTAATTTTACAAATGAAGCAGATTCAAAGGGGTCAAATGACTTATCCAAGATCATACAGCTAATCAATGATCATATTAGGATCAGGACCTTGTTTTTAAGCTGTCACTTTAGGGACCCTTCTGTCACCACATTCTTTTTTTTTTCTGGCATTTTACTTGGCTCTTCTAGATGGGCTACTCTTCTAAAAGTCTTGGCATAAAGGCAATGCCAGTGGCTCTTGAGCCATGAGTGAGTGTCAAATCATGAGGAAACTCTCCTGGGTTGTGAAACAATTCTGTTCTATATTTTAATATGTGTATACATAAGCATTCTGTGTCTGGTTGACTAAGTTATTAGTAGCATAGAAGAATTAAATACACAAACTGAAAAATTAAATACATATGGCAAAGAGATAATGCTTGTGAAAGCAAATATAGAAATGTTAAGGATGGTTATATCATATGTTGAGGTCAACACTTTCTCAGTGGAAACATATTTGAAATTATAATTGTGCTTAGTGAGAAAAATGACTTCATATGAAAATATTCCTTGCTTTCCTCCTAAAATGAATGTAGAAAAATCAATTAATGTAAAAATCAATTAAATATAAATTTATTCTTTTGATATATTACATTATAATACATGTACTAAGGAATCTATTAATGAGAATCTGCAAAGAATATTCAACAAAAATTTTCTGAATGCTTACTCTATGCCAGCCTTACTCTATGCCAGACTATATGTAGTATTCACTATATAAGAATGAACAGGACATATTGCCCTTTCTTTATGAAACTTAGAGTCTCTTAGGAAAGAACAAGAAGTGACTAGAAGTGTAGTAGGTATAATAAAGAAAAGTTTCAAGTCTAGGACTGAGACTCTTATGAAGAAGTGATGTTGAAGACTGAAAAGGTGAGTATGAAGAAGCTCAAGGGGTTAGAGAGGTTGGGGGCAGGAAAGAACATTCTAAGTATGGACATTTTAAGAAAAGGCAGAAGGTAAGAAGTGGTGCTATATGTAAAAAGTTGGCCAAACGTTATGAAGCTACAGAATTAACATCAACTTCTCTATAAAACAGGAGCTGGAGGAATATAAGGAGTAAAAAAGTGGGGGAGGCTTTAAAAAAGTGTGGTAGAGACCTGAGCTTGCTTGATGACTGATACAAAGAGGTCAATGTGAACTTGCATATATGTGAAGTGAGGAGATGACTCAGCACAGATTCTGGAGAAGGAGGGAGGAGAGAAATGCCGTGCAGCAGGTGCCGGGGTCTGCCTGCTGCATTGTGAAAAGGGAAATGGAATAACCAGGAGACTCAAAGGCACATACGTTTCTAGATTTGATGGTGGAAAGTGGAAAGAGTCAGCATCTCTGCTGGCTTGTGTTTTCTCAATGAAGTAGATTGCCTGATGGGAATGAAGAGAAGGAAGAGAAAGCTGGAAGAATGCAGAAATTTTGAAATAATCATTGATGGTCAATGGAAGAGACAATGTAAGGCTTCTTGTGTGTATACCTGTATTACACAAAATTTAACTTGGCTTTAATCTATGAGGTCATCTGAGAAATTGGGGAGAAAAAATAATACAAAGAAAATCATTGAACCCTGATTGAAAAATCACGTCAAAACAACCCAATGCGATTGAATGTATATACTTCTTGTAAAATAAATCAATCAAACCTCCTCAGAATATAAACGTTTTTTGAGCTTCCACTCACTACCAAACTTCTTGAAACAATATTTCATACATATTTCCAACTCATTCCTCAATCCCTTGCAAGAGCAATTGAAGTTTTCAAAGGATATAGCTGAATTAAATGAAAATTCTTCGGATTCATCCTACACTGTCTTTCCTCAGAACTTTACATCCTTGAAACTCTCTTCTCTCCTACCATCTTGAAATGTCCTCATTGACTCTTAAGATTATTCTTTGGAGAGGGGCGCCTGGGTGGCGCAGTCGGTTAAGCGTCCGACTTCAGCCAGGTCACGATCTCGCGGTCCGTGAGTTCGAGCCCCGCGTCAGGCTCTGGGCTGATGGCTCGGAGCCTGGAGCCTGTTTCCGATTCTGTGTCTCCCTCTCTCTCTGCCCCTCCCCCGTTCATGCTCTGTCTCTCTCTGTCCCAAAAATAAATTAAAAAAAAAAGTTGAAAAAAAAAAAAGATTATTCTTTGGAGAAATTTATGTTTACAATAAAATTGAGAAGGATGTCCCATAACTCCCCCACTCCCCACATTTATAGCCTCAGTCTCCTCCATTATCAACATCACTTACCAGAATGGCATATTATTTCTAATGTTCATTTATATTTGAAAGAGAGAGAGAGAGTGCAAGTGGGGGAGGGGCAGAGAGAGAGGGAGATACAGTATCAGAAGCAGGCTCTAGGCTCTGAGTTGCCAGCACAGAGCCTAAAGCGGGGCTCGAACTCACACACCATGAGATCATGACCTGAGAGGAAGTCGGACACTTAACCGACTGAGCCACCCAGGCGCCACATAGAATGGCATATTTTTTTTTTTTTTTGCCAAGGATTACCAGAATGATTTCCTAAATTACAGGTGTAATCATGTTACTTCCACATCAGAATCCTCCTATGGCTTCTCATTAGTGATAGCTGTCATTTATCAAGCTCTTCCTTTCCTAAGTTCCAGTCAGTTTACAAAGCTTGCCTAATCTTACCATATATTAGTTATCTGCCTCATCATCACCTAATAGTATCATCCCCATTTTGCAGGTGACAGTACTGCAGATCATACAGCCCAATTAATAAGAAAGCCAGAATTAAAACAAAGCATTAGATTAACTTTATTTCCTTGCTCCTAACTCTGACTCTCCTACCTGGAGAACAAAGTAAAGGTAAATTCCCTGCTTCCCATTCAAGGTCTTCAAGATGGGTCTCAAATACACATCTTCATCATTTTGTTCTACTTTCATTCTTCCCAACTTCATTGAGTTTAACTACATTTCTGGCAGGGATCTCAAGCACAGGAAAATCTTTGAGGTGCTAATTCTCCAAAGAACATGTCGTTATTAACCAAGGGCTATGAAACTTCAGTATTCTATGCTACGCCTGATTGAAATAGTGAAGAACTGGTTATACTTTAGGCCAAATATTTTTAACAGTTTATTATCTCTACCTTTTTTATTTGAAGGGATATTCTAAAAGATGGTAAATAATTATTGTAATACTTTATGCAGAGTAATATTATTACACACAATGCATATTTTGTTGGGCTTCAGCTTCCACAGCTGGTAGAATTTGTTCTTCCTTTTATAGATGAATACACCTATTACTCCTTTGTATCAATAAAAATTCTACATGCGCAAGAGGAGTCTCCAACATGCTCTAGAAAATCAAATGCTGTAAGTAACTATACAGATTTTAAGAGTTTTTAGAAATGTAAAAGCATCCTTGTACCTATGTGCGAAGGATACATTGCTTAGTGTCATTTGAACACCTCAAATCTTGGTTGGCCTGAAAAGTGTATTAATATTTTGCATAAATTTGGATGATGAGATTTACACTTTTTTGGGCAAAATCTCTGGAGTTGGAATAAGAGAGATTATGGATGTCATGATGAATCACATCAATAACCAGGAATTAATATTTATCTGCAAGCTTTTCTATACAAAGAAACCTACTATCAGCAGACAAAAGATAGCAGATTTACAAAGGCATTTACTCTGTTGAAATATTCACCCTAAGGAAGTGAATTTATAATTCATTTCTCTCTTCTTGTTTCCACCCATTTATTATAAAATCCTATTTGCTTCTCAAAATGTATAGCTGCAACAAATATTCATACAACACTGCTGCATAATCTGTGGGAAATCAGATATAAATTACAGAAAGACAATGAATGAGAAGCATGCAATCCTCCATGGTGTTCATTAATGGGTGCTTGTGACAAGGTATTGTCAGCTTTAGTTTGCTAATTTTTCCTTGGATGGTTCCTATTTCTTCAGCAGAAGTCACAGGCATTGCTAAGTTAGCTCACCATTGGTAGCAGGAGTGAAATGACTCTCGTCAGAATGGACATGCTACAAAGCTTAGCGGTATAACTGAAAGACATGAATGAGGTCCTCAGGTCTCACTCAATTAGTGAGTAGGAGAAAACTGTATACCAAATAATCCTCCTTACACCTTCAGCCACTTCTACACCATTGAGTATTTCTCATTTTCCCACGAGCATTTGGATAATTACAGAATTAGCTTGGGAGTGGCTCCTAGATAAATCCAGATATAGAAGCTGAAACATAAATAACTCCCGTGGCCTTACATCCTTCCTGAAAGGAATTTGCAACAAACACCTTCACAAATGACAAAGCGATTACAGGTCTCTATCTTCACAGTCTCTTCAGTGTGCTTCCTTCTTTTAGGAGGAAAAGCTGACATTTATTCTTTATTGTGAATTCTATTGCTAATTCCACTGGGTAGAGGTGAGAAGCTCCACAGATCCAGATGAAAAAGAGAACAAAGGCAAAAACAACAAATGAAGGTTCTTTCCCTCCACTTGGGATCTTTGAAAGGTACTGCTGGGATTGTCTGCAATTGTGAGCATTATTTGTGGACTATTGATTCCACACCTGTGGATTCCATGCACAAGTCAAGTTTCTAAAATAACCACAATTTCATGGCTGATCATAAAGCTCTCATTGTTTTCGACAATTTCTGACCTGCTCCTATGCTGCCAATATGTCTACTGCCATTTTTAATAAGCTTTAGAGCTGGTGGATTAACACTGAATGTCAAGCACCACAATTGGAATTGCTGATCGTATGCAGAAACACTATTTTCATATATTAAAAAGCTGCCTTATTCTTGCCATAAAATTCAGCACTCACTTCTGTTGTATTTGATCATTCTTACATGTACTTTTTAGCTCTCAATAACCCTTGTGTGAATACAAGCCTTTGAAAGGGAAAGAGAAAGTCAACATAAATAAAACTGACAATCATAAGTGGAACCTAATTTCCTTTCACTTTTCTAAAGGGCGCATGGACTCTTTAGCTGTTCATTTTTCCTATGATTCATCATCAACAACCACATAACCCAAAACCTATAAAAGAGCACATTTGAAAGCTGGACCTTGACAGAGTACAGTACACTTCCCTAGCATGAGTTGGAGTTGGACTTCTTATATTCTCAAATTATGGAGTATATTTCTCTAGGCAGGGGTGATGTCACTTACCCACTCTACTTCAAATTATTCTAGATACTCATAGAAAACTGTTTCTGCATTTAATCCATATTTTTCTACAGCATCCAGTAGTATAAACTCAGTTTGGGGGAGAACTCAGCATTTTCCAACTATCTCACAAAAACTTTACATATGTCAAAATATTTTTGATATGTGTGAGTGGCAATCAATGAGATACAAATTACTTATGGAGATGTCTCCATGACTAATTTAATGAAAAACAGATTTAAAGCAGAATACTATACTCCTCCCTGAGGGACTCCATTCTCTGCCATTCCAAGTCAGAGGACTAATCAACTTAACAATAGCTATCAAAGAGTTAGATTTCTATTGGATATTTTTTCTTCCCTTTTAATCCATTTTTTAAATACAGTATTGTATATCCACTAAAGAAAACTTAGAATATGCAAAATACTATAACAGAAAAAACACTCATCCCTGTGGCACCACACTTAAATATTAACATTTTAGAAGTGTTTCTACCTTTCTCTCAAATCTTTTCTTATGCATATTTACAAAACAATCACAATTAAACTATACATACAATTTTTATCCTGCTCTTTTCACTTGCATTATGTAAATATTCTTCACGTTTTTGTAAACTATGAAGTATAATTTTTAATGGTGATAAAATTGACCACAATGTGAATAAATTATTAGGTCAATTATCTTAAGCATAGATTTGGTAAAAACTCAGAGACAAAACAAGCATTTCTAATTTTCCTCAGTTCAAATACTGTTATTTGCATGCATATATTAAAGGCTTCTGAAAAGTATCCGTAAGTAAATAATTTAAGATAAATTATTGGAAGGGTGCCTGGGTGGCTCAGTCAGTTGGGCATCTGATTTTGTCTCAGGTCATGATCTTACAGTCCATGGGTTCAAGCCCCACATCAGGCTCTGTGTTGATAGCTCTGAGCCTGGAACCTGCTTCGGATTCTGTGTCTCCCTATCTCTCTGCCCCTCCCCTGCTTGCTCTCTCTCTCTCTCTCTCTCTCAAAAATAAATAAATATTTTTTTAAAAAGATAAATTATTAGAGGGGGGGGTGCTCAAGCCTGTAGTTCAGTATCATAAGAATTAAGTTCTGTCACCAAGAGTGGCCCCTTTTCACTCCTTGCTTTAGTTCAAACTTTCACAAACCTACTTCATTAAGTGCCCATCTTAATATTTACTTTCTTGGTTCTTCCTTAGTATGTAACAATCAATAAGTAACTCACTATTTATTGAGTGTTTTCCATATGAAAAATATGTTAGCCACTATGAGTGAACACTGATGCATGAAGAGGCAACCCATGCCCTCAAAGAGATAATACCAAAAAGAAAGGAGATAAGTGCACTAATAAGTAAGAGGAAATTAAAGTAAATAAAGATGTTCAAAAGAGAGAAAGATCACATTTGGATGATCTAATCATATGAGGTTGTCCTAAAGAGACATCTGAACTGAGCTTTGGAGGATGCATAAAAACTGAATCAGTAGAAAAAGGGAAGACACATATAACAATAAGAGCAAAATTAAACATGATAATTAAGGGAATGTGACTAAATAACTGAATTAGCCTAGAGTGTAGGAATCAGTGGCTGAGTTATGATGTAGCTTAATCATCAGGCAATGATTCTTGGACTCCGTATGTTATGCCATAGGGAGCCACTATAGGTTCTTCAGCACAGATATAAGGATTCATGCAGCAAATTAAGAAACTTAGTATCTCAGGAGTACATACCTTGGATTGAGCAGAGAAAAAGTAACAAGATATTTAGGTCAGATCTATTGAAATGGCCGAGGTCTGACAAGGCCAAGTCATTGGAAATGGTAAGAAAGCAACTGATCTGACTTACTCATTCCAATGCAATTGTTAAATACAAAGGAATAATGTTACCATAAAAGTGAGTAAGTGACAAACTAAAGAAGTTATTTCTTGTAACATAACTCATGTTTCTTTGGCATTCCTAATCACAGGTATTGGGCAAGGTAGAATTTACAGATTAAAGATTTGCAAGGCTGGAGCAGGATCTATAAGTTGTCCCAAGCAGTGCCCTGCACCAAAAAGGCATCCTGGGAAAGATGAACAGGTAGGTACCAAGAGAGAACAGAGCTATAATACCTGAGAAAGGTCACAGAGACTTTAACCAAGTTAAACTAGGGTGTAGCCTATCCAGTCTTATGTGAACTGAGTGGTAAAAGTCTGAGGGAAAGTGGTCTCTATAGAGAAGGATTACATGCTGTTCTCTGAATGGAATGCAAAGATGGTAAGGGCTCCATTTAGAAAGTAGGCCATTCCAGGATGGTCTAGAATGAAACTGAGGACAGGACCACAACATGACCTCTGGAATCTGGAGCTAGCTGAAACCAGTGGTAAACTGGCACTAGACAGTGAGCTATGGTTTGGGTGGGTTTTATCCCTAGGAGAAAAAAGTGTTCAAGACAAGAACCATGGAACTCTGAGTGCCTACAGAAGGGGGCTGATCAGTGCCTGGTTATGCCATAGCTGTTTTCAGGAGCTAGCATCTGCTCAATGGCATTGCAAAAAAAGATGGAGAGATTATTTCCAAACTCTGAGAGGACTTACAATGGAAGACAGATATTGATATACAACTCACTACCCACATCACTATCAAAATACACACAATGGTTTGTAGATGTCAGAGTATTAGTTAGCATTAGCTGACATGAAGTCTCAGGATGGGAGCTCTCAGGAAGAGATCTAGGACAGGCAAGGGTTGGCAACAAGTAGAGTTCTACAACAGTTATGGCTACTGTCTCATTGGCAACTTCAATGGTTGTTTTCTATTGAATATATCAAAGGAGCTTATAAGGTTTTGCCAGACTGAAAAATAACAAAACTTGCACTATGAGAAATTAGTAAAGTTCCCTTATTGCTTTATTAATGAGATAAGTAACTAATCATCCTATCTGTGAATGATCATGGTAGTTTTCAAATTTCATTCCAAGGAAAACATGTGTCAGATACAACATTTCTTTAATGCCTTATCTGCTAGGCACTGTTCTGATTTCTATCAGTCTTCTCAAAGTGTGGCCCAAAGATTGGTGCTAATCTGAAGACTGTTACTTGTCTGTGATAAGATAAGCAGCTTTTCCCAAAATGTTAATCAATGCGCTACTTCTTTCATTGAAAAATCTCATTAGGAAAAGATGTCAGTTAACTATGGCTATGCTTAGTAACCTAATTGATTTATATTCTGGAACAAATTCCTTATATCATCATGAGTAGGTAAAAAATAACTCATGGACATATAGTAATCCACAAACCAAATTTTAAGGAGGTTTGATTTATAAACATTATCCCATTTAGCCAAGTAAATGAGTCAAACTGAGTTGAGAAAAATGCAGGGCAACACAGACTTCTATTTACATTTCTTCAGTCCAATACCAACAATATGAAAATTCCACAACTCTAAACATTTGTTTAGTGGTTCAAGTTTCTCAATTATTTTGAAAACTTGAACATAATCATTGAGTTTCCCAAAAGATAAAAACCAGCAAACAAATGCATTTTTTCTTTTGATTAGGAAGACTAGATATAAAAACTATAATTACTTAATAGAATTATATTGATTTAAGAAGCTTCTACATCCATGACACAAGAACAGAATACTATGAAAAAGGAACAAGTGGGATATAATAAAGAGCTCTTCAGTTTTAAAAATATATAGTCAAAATGAAGTCAACAGAAGGGTTGGAAATAAAGCTAAGAAAATTTCTTGAAGATTGAGTAAAAGGAAAGACATATGCACACATGAGAGAGAGAGACAGAGAGAGAGAGAGGTTAAGTGATATAGTTAACCTGGGTTAAGTGAACCCAAGACATCCAAAGAATGTCCAATAGAGTTGCAAAAATAAGAGAATGGAAAACATGTAGAAATCATCAGAACATAAGAAATTATCAGAAATAAAAATGAAAACTTTCCACAACTAAAGAAACAAATTAACCTTCAGATTGAGAGGTTTCAAAGAATGACTAAAATAATGAGTAAAAAGTCCAACACCATGATACATCTGCATATCTTTAAGAAATCTAAGAAAATCAAGACTAAAAAGATTATCCAAAAAGCTTCCAGATTAAAAAAGAAACACACACACACACACACACACACACACACACACACACACACACATCTACAAAGGAACAGGAATTTAGAAAGCACCAGACTTCTTTTATTAGCAACAGAAAGGCCAAAAACCAATGGAGAATGCTTTCAAAATTCTAGGGAAATATTATTTTCAACCCAGAATTCTGTTATCAGTCAAATGATCAATCCAAAATAAAGAGAAAATAAAGATTTTTCATTCATATAAAGTTAATTTCCAAATTTCTCTTCTGAAGAAGCTAAAGATGTAATCTAGAAAAATGAAAAAGAAACAGAAGTCAGGAGAGTAAAAAAATTATTAAGTCATCCCAGGAGAACAGAAAGGAGGAATCCCACCATGATGGATGTGCTGCTGTCTGAGAAGTGGATTGTTCACACTGAACTTGGTAAGCAGGGCTGCTAGTCTGTATACACTAGAATGCCCTGATTGGTAGTTTATCAAGGTCCTCTTCCTTGATTGGTCAGTGATGATAACATGTTAGGTGTTAAAATAATTTGACTCTAGGATGAATCTAAGAGGGAGGTCAACAGGAAAAGAGGGGTGACAATATGCAATAGATTTCATTTTATATTTTATAGAATGAAAATCTTCAGGCTATGATAAACAATTTCTATTGTCAGTAGGAAAGCAAAGAAGTAAAGGAAAAGCTGTAAACGAAAACATGGAGATTTTATATAAAGCAGATATGAACCAAAAAAAAAAATGTGGCATAATCTTAAGCAGTTAGAAGTAATTTGAAAAGAATCTATTTGACTTTGTGGTAGAAATGCTCTTCTCTGAGTGACTGAACTGTCATGACATTGGTGCTCTAGAGAATGAAATGTAATCATAGTATTCAGTTTATCCATGATTAACATCAACACAGCCATAGTGACCCCAATCTACTTGAATTCTAACTTTTAAAAGCAACTTAGGGGTCAAGCATGAAAGCCTTGGTTACGGTTACAGCACAAAATGTAAATCTTTAGAATCCTGACAATATAAAAATAATTGGAAGGTGATCAATGCAATGAGAGGAGGAAAAGTAAAGAAAGTTTCAGGGCATTAAAATTCTCACATAGGGTTAATTAAGGTGCTTACTGAAGTTGATGGAATAAGAAATCAAGAAATACACATTTTTTTTAAGTAACAAAGATAAAAAATTATTAAAGGTACAAAACTAATCAACCAAAGACTTAAATTAAAAAAATCACTATCAAATAATGGGAAAAAAGAACACTTAGTAAAAATAATGATTTATTATTAGATCTTTATATTTCATAATGGGGAATGAGTAGAAATTGTCTAAAACTTCTAATGAAGAAAGAGAGGTAAGTGCATTTTAATTATGTAGGTAAGACCACCATAAAAATGAAAACAGAAATAATTAAAAGAGGCTGTCTCTGGGTAGGTAGTGAGATAGAATGAATTAAAAAACCCTCAAACTCATGTTTTTTTGGTCATAAACACTTATTTGGATTTTAAAAAGGTAAAATATAAACACAACAAAAGCATTTGTTGAGGATCTACTGCAGAATGGGAATACATTCCCTGAAGGGTTTTTAATCTAATTACATGACACAAGACATAAAACAACTTTAGGAAAAGGAAACCTGTGATTGAGTGCCCAGCATGGTTGTGAAATGTACCTGTATAGGAGTTAAAGTGTGCAAGTACCTAGTGACATTATTTCCTCTTAGTTTAAAAAAAAAAAAATTTGGGCGGTTATTTATTTTTTGAGAGAGAGAGATAGAGTGTGAGCAGAAGAGGCAGACACAGAATCTGAAGCAGCTCCAGGCTCCGGGCTGTCAGCACAGAGCCTGAAGCAGGGCTCGAACCCACAAGCTGTGAGATCATGACCTGAGCCAAAGTTGGTCACCCAACTGACTGAGCCACCCAGGTGCCCCTATTTCCTTGTAGTTTTGTAGCTTCTAAGAGAACAGTTTTGTAGAAAAGGCTTCATAAAAGAGAGTAGTCTACCAGCTCAAGGTATCTTCAAGGAAGTAATGGGTTCATATGGGTTTGGAGGAAATAAAAAGGCATTTTTCAACAAGATGAAACCCAGGAGAAAACAAATCCAAAGAACAAGGAGTGAACATGTGGTTGAGTGTGGGGGACAAGTAGAGTAGATACTGAACAGAGAAACCATATCATGTAGTTTTATTAGCACAACTTTCAATAAGTTCTACCTATATTATCTTGAATCATTTCTTTCTGGCATGAAAAAATGTTATATGAAATAGCAGTTGGGTTTTATTTATTTATTAGACTTGAGGTTGCTTCTAAGACAGACTGGTTTATTTATAAGAATGCAAATTTAAAAAGCCTTCTGGAATTTAGAAAAGGCTTGTCATTTAAAACCTCTATAAATTAGATATGCTCTATTCTACACAACAAACTTTTACATGTTCTTTCTCACAAGATATGCAGCATCAACAATTTGTTAAATGTGATTCTTCTGAGGAAGCCTTTTGAATTCAACCTCTAAAATCCAGCAAACTATGACCTTAGTCAAACATCTACTCACTAGAAACTGCATGTAAAAAAAAAACAAAACAAAGAAACCAAACTCCTTTGATTGTTCTCTGAAACAATTTCCTGTAGTATTTTAAGTTTATTCAGTTAAGAATTTTATTTTTCTCTAAAATGTCAGAATTAGCTAACAGCCGAAGCATACCCAAGACTAAGTAACCTGAAATGTATTTAAGATGCCCAGTGCATTATGTATTGTTCTATTATTTAAAGCCTGTTTCATGTATTTAAAATATGTTTTTGCTGCAAATCTGTAGAAGGGATAAAGAACCATCCCTACTGCATCAAGAGTTCCAAGCCTTCGTGGTCACCATGAAAATGTGGGCTCTCATATCTCTAACTGCAGGGAGTGTGATCAACCAAGAGCCTCAGCTGTTGGGCTCTAAAATCCATCTTTGAGTTTGACCAGGGAGTTTACACTTCCCAAGATCTGCTCCTAGACAACTGAACACAGAGGGGCAATAAGGCAACCAGTTCGTGGGAGATGTAGAGCTCCTCTGTTGGATGACTAGTGACTCAGAGATTCCCCACTAACATTGTTGAAATTTTCTTGGAACTGCACCATTGTCTAAACCTTTTCCTACCCATCCTTCATGTCTTCTCTTCCTCCTCCACAGGACACCTGCATGGTTATCTGACAAGTCTTCCAGCCTTCCCCAGCTTCCTCTCCTTTTCCCTCCATGCAAGTTCTCCCCACTAAATTGTTAATAATAATTAGGTAATGAATATAATTGTTAATAAATGAATATAATTATTATGTATGTTAATTATGCATCCAATAATTATTGATTACTTACTGTGTCAAGTACAGTCCTAGGTGCTTGAGATGCAGAGGTGAATAGGACCTAGTCCTTGCCCCCTACAATTTCACTGGCTGGCAAGGAAGGCCAGTCCTGGATAAACAGTCAATGGATAAACTCTAATGGGAGTAGGTATCCAGTATTATGGGAAATCATATGAAGACACAATTGATTCTTCTAGCAAGAGGAAGGTTGAGGGTAGAGGTTCAGTAGTCTGAACCGTGAAATTTGAGTAGGAGTTCACCAAGCGGAGAAGGCAAGAGGAAACATTTCCAATCAGAGGGTATGGTGTAAGCAAAAGCTGGCAGCCAGACTAGTTCATGTGATATGTGAGATGTGGTGAATAGTAGGTGTGGCCAGAACTTAGAGGGGTGTTTGGGAGGGCACTAGAACTGAGAAAGGGGACACTAATTGTTTGATGGCACAATGACTGACTACTATGCTGAATTCTAGTAAATAAATGTCTTGATACACTGTCTTCCTCTGCACACAAGGGAGGATGCCATTGATATGGACTTACAGAGTCTCCTTAGGATGGAATCAGCAGAGAGTGTTAGGGGCACAAAAGAAAAGGTCTGATCCCTACCCCTGATGTGCATGAGACTTCACAGGGATGTATTTAAATACATACACTCAAGATAACTAGAGAATGAAACAAAATTAGTTAATATCTAGATCTTATTTTGTCCAGAAAATGTTTCATGTGACTAACCTGATTATATTTAACACCTTCTATATTCTAAGCTTCCTACTAAGTTCTGGGGGATTCATTCATAGGAAAATAAGAGAGAAGCTCTTCTCCTCTGTCATTAGAGCTCATCCTTTGTGGACAGAATGAACAAAGGAGATACAAAGGCATGATGAGAGCTATAAGGATGAGGACCTACTGGTTCCTCAGGGAACACAGAGAGGCATCTATCCCACAGGTAGGAGTGGATGGTCAGGAAGCTTCCCAGAGAAAGTGTCTAAGCTGAGCCTTAGCACAGTAACTTCTATATATAATGAAAAGCTAAATAATAAATGCTTAGGATAATGTTAATGTTACTCTAATACCTGCATAGACTCGAGTGTAAATTCCTCAGCCAATGCATCTAGTGCCCTCCACAATTTGTCAGTAGTAAGAGATAACCTGTGTCAAGTGCTTTCTTATTCATTGCCCAGAGAAAGCCTTCATATGGCAGAATATGTTTGATTCTTTCTAAACTTCCTAGATATGGCTCTCATCTGGACAATCTATCCCCACTCTTTGCTGTTCCTCTAAACCCTTTTCTCACTGGCTGGGAGACCTGGACAAGTTATTTAACTGTCTATGCTTCAGTTTCCCCATCTGTAAAATGGGCATACTATGTGCCTGTCTCATAGAGTTATTGTGAAGCATACATGAGTTAATTATAAACAACTGATCTCTGATAAGTGCTATATAAGTGTTTCATATTATTACTATTGCCCTTACTTACTGTTCAAACTCAAGTTCTATCTATGCAACCAAGTCTATCCAAATAACATGCCCACAGAGGCATTTCATTTTTTTGAAATCTGATGGTGCTTTAAACATTCTGTGTGGACACTTAGCATATAACACCTTATAGTGTTACTTGTCTTCCCTGAAGGGGCCTGAAGACAGCCTGCTGGGGTTAGAATCCCAGCACCACCTCCTGTGGCTTTGGCAAAGTTACTCCTCAAGCCTGAATTCCCTCATTTGTAAAATTGTGAATAATAATAACGTCCACCTCCACGGGTTCTTGTGCAATCCAAGTGGTAAAACATACCCAAAGTCTAACAGGGTGGCTGGCACATAAGAGGTCACTAAATGTTTGATATTAATAAATTGTAAGTTCCAAGTGCACAGAGTGTGCCTGAATTCTCAAATTCCCAGCACCTGGTCGAGTTATTGATAATAATGATAAAATTGTTGTAATGGTAACAGGAGAGGAAGAAAGCATTAGGGAAAAAAAAGTCATTGAGAAGTAAGATGCCAAAGGTTGGTCAGTTTATACTGAATGCATTCCATTCAGTTAACAGGTACAGTGAGCACTGACTGGGGCACTCTGGAGGACGTTGACTGTGAGTGATATACAGTCACCAAGAGCCCCACAGACCAACATATGAGATGGCCCGTGTACACCTAAAGCCATTATAAGGAGGTATATAATTCACATTCCAAATTGAGAAAAACATTCAGAATTGTGAGGAAAAAGAAAACTTTACTCATTTTTCAAATATTGTTTCAGCACCTATTAGTCAGAGTTAGAAGGCACTCTCATGGAGATTTCATGGAAAGAAGGAAGGGGAAAGAGGGCAGGAATGGCTGCTGTTCCAGTCCCACAGGTTTTGTGTTTAAAAAAAAAAAAAGCAAAGCAAATACATCCTCTTTGCCACCAAAACATCAAATCAAATCAAAACAAAAAACAAAAAACAAAAACTACCAACAAAAATAACCATGATGCTTTAGATTTTGCACTTCCAAAGGCATACCTCATATAATTTCCTTAAAAATTCTTACAGGTGGGGGTGCCCTGGGTGCCTCAGTAGGTTAAGCATCCGAACCTTGATTTCAGCTCAGGTCATGTGAGTTTGAGCCCCATGTGCTGACAGTGTGGAGTCTGCTTGGGATTCTCTTTCTCCCTCTCCACACTCCCCCCCCCCCGCCCCCTGCTGCTTGCACACACAGGCTCTCTCTCTCAAAATAAATAAATAAATATTTTAAAAATATTCTTAGAGGTGGGTATGAATTTGTAATAACTTTAGGGAGTGTATACCGTGCCCTAATTTACAAATGAATAAATGCTTTCACCAGGATTCAAACCTCCTAATGTCTGAATTCAAGTTCTCCCTTCCAGTTCTATGCATTTTGTTCTACATCACTCAGCTGTTCTCTTCCCTCAGGTCCCTCACAACCTTCCTGCCCTTTTCAGGACTTGCTTGTCTTGATATCTGTCAGCTCTGGGTCACCCCCACCATTTATCAAGGCTTTATACTGTTAAGAGAGAGAGAGAGAGAGAGAGAGAGAGAGAATAAAAAGAAATAACCTTCATAGAAGAAAAAAACAGATAAGCATTTTATTCCTTTACCAAGAAATGGGAAATTATTGATCTTTACTTCTTATCATCATATAAAAAGCAAGCTGCTTGAAATACAATGATAGTAAGGCATATGCTAAGTAATCTTTAAGTATTTATGATGCTGTAGATTAGTTGTGTGCTATAGACAATTTTACTAGAGCTTTTAAGTGCTTCTGACTTTAGTGTTCTAAACTGCTTAAGCATTTATACTTAATGGTCATATGATGATAATGCCTACTCTCTTGATACAACAGCACTGAAAGCCAAATTCATACATTACAGATCACTTTTAAAGACTGGCTTTTCAAGTGACTTAAGTGAACACTATCAAACCTCAACACCATCCCTCAACAACTTTTCCTTAAATACAAATTAACTTTCACTTGCTCAAATATGTACATATGGGGGAAAATGGTTCCTTCTGGGGTTTATGGCTGCCTCTGAGGGTTTCCAGGTATTCCACAGAGCCATGCTAAAACACATAAATAACCTTCCCAAGGGTGAACTTCTTCATCATTTTGCTCCATGTACCTATGGGAATTCACCGTAACAAAATGCCCTGGAGGGCTGATTTGAATACCATTTCCCAGTGGAATTCTCTGTAAAATGCTCATTTATTAGCCACCGAGGACACTGATGCTCAGATCAGTCCAGCAGAGAGCTAAAAAGTTGTGCAGCAAATGCAGACAGTCATTAGTTTGTAATATAAACTCCTCAGGGAAGAAACAATGCCCATTATTCTATATTCTGAAAGGAGCTGCAGAGAAGGAAACATTTTACCACGTTAAAAAATATTCAAAAACAATACTGAGTAACTGCTTTTAGTTCCTTTAAGAATACTAGAATTAGTATCATTATTCAAAAAGCTGGACGACGCTATTGTTGATGGTAATAAGTAACTAGGTCATCTGTAAAGGCACAGAATTGACACTAGGAGGCACTCTATAAATATTTGTTGGAGAGTCCCTTAAAAATATTAAGGGTATTTTACTGAAACTGATTTCCATTTGACTTTTAAAAGTTCTCTACATCACTATTTGGTCAGAAGGGAGTTTTAACTAGAAGAGACGGTTTTAGCTTAAAATTCTGAATCATTGTTTTTAGAACAGGTACTAAACTTGACAGAACAAGGTCTTACCTCCCCATAATTCCTTCTTTTCATTAATGTCATTTTTTTCAATGCATTTAAAAGACAGTGCATGCCCTAGATTCTGAAGTCACTAATATATATTCATGAGCCAAACATGATTGGAGTGTTATCCTGCAAAGCTCTATACCTTATCACGTTCTTGTCTCAGATTAGCAGCACTTTTTTGACCCAAAGATGGGGAAATGTCTATTTAACCAGACTCTGGAGGGTCAACAACACATCTCTGTGTCATGTCCTTGTTCATGTTAACTTTACCTCCATTGCCTAGTTTTAATTAAATATCCATCCATAACAAAATAACTGTTTCATTGGAATATATCAGTTTGATACTGTAATTAAGTTATTTAGGATTCCTAGTCATCAGCAGGTTGGGTTTCTTGAGGTTTTTGGTGTCTGCCAGTTACCAAAACATGCTTTCATTACTTTTAAATACAACCTCTGAGTATCTGGTGTTCATTTTTCATAAGCTGAATCTGTAATAAAATGGAAAAGGGAAATTTGGAGGTTATAAACAAAAGTAATAAATGCTTGAAGAAGATAAATGTTTAGATCCAATTTGTTGATTTCTAACTGGTTTTGTCTGATAATAATGCTTACAATCTCAATTAAAATATATTTTGAATCGATTTATGTTACCTAGAGACTAAACTCATAATCTGTGTTTGTATATAAACAAAGTGATTGTAACCATTTAAATTTTCTTAGTTTTAGATTTATGTCTAAATGTTGTGGTAAGTGATTAGCCTTTCAAATCCTTTTGGTTGAATATGTAGAACATCTTCTGTTGCTTAATCAGTTCTTCAGCACTTGTAATGAAATCACCGGATGTGTAGTCCATTTCCTCATTATTAGAATCATCCTATAAGGTGTATGCTTTTTATAGGTAAAGGGCGCTTTTGCTATGTGAGGGCCTTCTCTTAAAATAAATCATATTTATGCAAGTAAGGCAAACCTAGGAGCATGCTAACTTGTCTTCTTTTCAGAAGACACACTATCACTGAAAAACTTAATTCTTAATTTCAAAGAAATATGTCAGGCCTTGACAAGGAGAAAAGAGAAGACGCTGCATTTTACGGGGTCAAGTCAATGAATTCAGGCTGATAAGCTTCATTTAGGAAGGGAGCAAAAAGTTTGCATTTTAGAGGTGAATGCAGCCCCAAATTAGGAGCTTTTAATAAATAGTCTTTCTGACAGTATAATTAATAATAACAGAAATATTAAAAAATGCATATTAAATACTAGTAAATGCTATATACCATTTATTTCCATCATTGTAACAAACTTCCTCTTCCCATTTCATAAATGAGGAAACCGAATTTTAGAAACGTTACGTAATTTTATGACTTCGCGGAGATGAGAATTCAAAGAGCGTTGTTTCAAGCTGAGATCTGCCTGATGACAAAGCCTGAGCTTTGAAATCGCGATAGTAAATTAGCAAATAAGGCACCTATAGCAATCTACAATGGGATTTTTATATTTTACAAAACTATCTGCAAGAATGATAAAAATGGTTCTGGTTAAAGCATGAAAAACTCAATACAAGTGACAGGTAGAAAAATGTTAAAACATAATACAATAAAATGCGGCTCTGACTGGCTGAACACGTTAAGTTTGTTTTCTGCTTTGGAAAGTTACTTGCTGTTTTGCATCTGTCTTCCTGCTTAAGGTGACTTGGATTTGGTTTTCACCAAATTTGGAACAGTTTGCTGTGCTGAAGCCCAACTTGAGATAAAATGGCAGTTGATGATATTTTTCATATTGGCATACTTTGTGTAATATTCAGTGGCTTTTCAATGGCATTTGGAACATGAATAGAAATTACAGAACCAGCCATCCTAAAAGCAAAACAACTGCTTAGACCACCGTTGTGAAGGCATTAATATAAGGCAGCTTTAAAGCTGCTGATGTCTACATGCTTAAATTGATGAAAGTTCAAGGCAGAAGTCGGAACAAGGAAAGAAAAAAAAAAAAAAACCTCTGTAAAGAACTCAGAGAAACTGCTAAGTATTTTAAAGACATGAAATGTAACATGCCCAAGAGTGTGTACATGCTAGTATATTTGTGCTGCAGAGCTAGAAGGAATGACTGATATACTAGTCTCCCATGGTGAACTAAGGGCCTCATTCATTCATTTGTTCATTCAAAGAATGTTTTTCCAGGGGCGCCTGGGTGGCCTAGTCGGTTGGGCGTCTGACTTTGGCTCAGGTCATGATCTCACGACTCGTGAGTTCGAGCCCCGTGTCGGACCCTGTGCTGACAGCTCAGAGCCTGGAGCCTGCTTCAGGTTCTATTTCTCCCTCTCTCTGCCCCACCCTCTGTCTGTCTCAGACCCTCTGTCTGTCTCAGATGCTCTGTCTGTCTCTCAGTCAAAAATAAACATTAAAAAAAATTAAAACAAAGAATATTTTTCCATCACACTCTATGTACTAGATATTCTTCTAGGTGCTGGGGATAATAATAAATGGGGGTGGGGATGGGCACTGTAAAGGCCCCGTCATCACAGAGTTCCCTTCATGTGGATAAAGGAAGACAATAAACAAACAAATAATGTATCATGAAACAGTAAGTGCTATGAAAAATAATAATAATAATAAAGCAGGGCAAACAGAATTGAATAAGCCAAGGGTAAGGGTGGGAATACTAGTTTACTTAGGTGATCAAATAAGATTTCACTGAAAAGGTGACAAGAAAGCAGAGAACTGTGGAATAGGAGAGTGACCCATGTCAACGTGGGGGGGGGGGGTAAAAAAAATTCCAGGCAGAAAGAGTAGCAGACACAAAGGCCCTGGGGTGGAGGAATGCTTGAGTGTGTAGTCAAAGCCAAAAAGAGGCCTATGGGGTTGCAAACTAAGAAAAGGAGAGATTAGCAGGAGGTAAAGTCAGAGAGGTAGTAATGCCACCATACAGACTTTAACTTTGACCCTTATTTCTTAGAGACAAGAAAAAACTGGAAAATATTTTAATAGAGGAATGGCACATTATGCTTTACATTTTACAAGAATTGCTCTGGATGTCATCTTGGTAAAAGACTATCGGGTAGAAACAGTGAGACCAGACAGGAGGTTACTGTGATTATCCATATGGGAGATGACAGTGGCTGGGACTGTTGGATTCTAGATGTATTTGTTAATAAACTGGCTGTGATAAAGAGAAGAGTCCAAGGTTTTGGAGGTGATGGGGAGAGGTGATTTAAAAAGAACCCTAAAGTTTGGGGACTAAGCAACTGGCAGACTAGAGTTGCACTGAACTGGGGACGTATGTGGATGGAGTGGTTTTGGGTAGGAAGTGAGAATTGGAGTTTTGTTTAAGATAGTTCAAAATGCTTAATAGAAACTAAGCAATAAGAAGTTGGCAGTAAGTAAGTACTAAGTAAGTAAGTAGTAAGTAAGCAGGAATTCAGTGGTGAGGATGAGATTTGAGCTGTTTGGGGATTATCACTCACAAAGGAGAGTGAGAAAGAGTGATAAGAGAATCAAGATAGAACAGGCCAATAAGCCAATGGAAGACAGTGTTTCAAGAAGGGGGTAGTAATCAACTAAATCCACTGTGTCAAAAAATCAAGAGAGGTGAAGCTTGAGATCTTATCATTAAATGTGGCAATGTGGAGATCAGTGGTGATTTTGATAAGAACTGATCTGTAAAAATGGTAGGGACAAAAGTCTAACCAGTGTGATCAAAGAGAGAATGGAATAAGATGTAGAGAGAAACACAGTATAGACAACTTTTTCAAGGAACTTTGTTGTAAAAAGGAAGAGAGAAACAGGATGATGGCCAGAAGGGTGAGACATTAAGTTAAGGTAGTTTCTTTCTTTCTTTTTTTTTAAAGATGGGATGTAGTTTAGCATATTTGCATACATGATGTTAGAGAGGGAAAGTGATGATGTAGGAGAAAATGTAGAATTTCTGGCACAATGTTCTTCTTTGGTGAGAAGGGATGGGATGTATACATGTAGAGAGAAGTTCGTTGTGGATAGAATGGGGGTCAACTCATCATCCATAGTAATGGAAAGAAAGGCAAAGTTTGGGGGTTAGATACAGGAATATTGTTAGACATGGCACTGGGAACTTGTGGAAATTGATGGTTAGCAGAGTGACTTTTGTGCTTATATTGAAGTGAAGGACAGAGAGAGATAAACAGGCAACCAATACTATACTAAAAACTTACTGGAGGAAAAGCTTCTAGGTGCAAGTGTATGTGTGTTTAGTGTGTGCTCAGTGTGGAGAAGGAAAGGTGGCTGGAGGCTAAGTGTTCTATGTTTTTTTTTTTTTAATGTTTATTTATTTTGAGAGAGGTAGAGAGAGACAGAGAACGGTAGGGGGAGAGAGAGAGAGAGAGAGAGAGAGAGAGAGAGAGAGTGAGAATCTCAAGCAGGCTCTGCAATGTCAGCACAGAGCCTGACATGGCGCTTGAACCCACAAACTGTGAGATTATGACCTGAGCTGAAATCAAGAGTCAGATGCTTTACGGACTAAACCACCGAGGTGCTCCCCCCCCATAAGTGTCCTATGTTAAACAAACAGCATGTTCAAAGCCCTTGGGGCAAGACAGTGAGGGACACTGTTGGGACTGAGAGCAGCTAAAGGAATCATGGCTGAAGAGAGGTTCTGGGAATGGAGGGGTACAGTAAGAATTGAGAGGACTATGTAAGTTTGAGACACATTTGGAAGTCAAAATTGATAGAACTTGGTAGTGAATTGAGTATTAGAGTAAGTATGAGGGGAAGAAAGGAGCTACAGTTGATACCTAGGTTTCTAGCTTGAGTACTGGGTTTATCTTGACGATGGTATTGATTCAGTTACCTCTGTGCCTTCTTCATTTATGCTTTACCTCTACGCAAACTTGGCTTCTGCCTCCATATCTAATGCACACTCTAAGTCCCTGATAAAACCCCACACTGACTTTTCTCTTCCTTGGATAATGATCAAAATTGCTACCATTGGTTGAATGTCTTCCATATATCAGGCATCCCGTTGGCGTTTAACATGCATTTCCCATTAATCTCTTTACGGCCCTATAAGGTAGATCCTGTTATCCCTTTTGCAGAGGAAAGACAATGGAGGCTGAGTGTGGACATTTTAACAGAGGTCTACATGTCTTGCAAATCCATGCTGACTTGGTAAAATGAAAGCAGCGGAGGAGCAGTCTCTGAACTTCTACTCTCTCTATTTGTTGTACACCGTACTACAATGGGTCATGACTATAGTCAGACTGTACTTTATGAAGGTGCATCAATGCCCTTTAACTCATCATAGCACTGTGAACATACTAGGAATTCAATAAATGTTAACATGAAGGAAAGGATATTTGTGGATGAGACCCCATATCTTGAAACTTTAGGCAAATCGATAATTTTTGCGGACACATATTAAGGTTAGGGAGGCGAAAGTGCACTTCCACTGGCTAAAATGTTAACATGATTATAATATCAACTGAATAAACATGTTAAAGATCTGAAAGCAGTCCACACATCATCTTACTTTTGATTCTTTGTAACTATTCTCATCTTATAAAATTTTTTTAAAAAAATATTTATTTGAGAGAGAGAGAGAGACAGAGAGTGAACAGGGGAGGGGCAGAGAGAGAGGGAGACACAGAATTCGAAGCAGGCTCCAGGCTCTGAGCTGTCAGCACAGCGCCTGACGCAGGGCTCAAACTCAGGAGCCATGAGATCATGACCTGAGCCAAAGTCGGACGCTCAACAGACTGGGCCACTCAGGCTCCCCTTTCCTCTTCTTATAAATGAGGAAACTGGAATTCAGAAGGCTAAATGGCTTGGCCATGTGACAAGAAAGCTAAACTTGGAACAACTGCACATCCAGCACACTTTTCTGATATGCCATTTTATCTCCCAAATCACCATCAACTGATACTTCTCAGTGGTCCCCATCCCAGCTAACACATACTGGATATTTACAGGCAGAAAAACATTAAAGACATGCAGAACCTCACATTCCAGCAAAGGGAAAAAGATGTGGTTAAAACAGCATTCTGAAATGTGACGAACACAATTAGAATTATCTACAAAATATTACAGACGCACAGAGATTGGACAGATTAATTTTGCTTGGGGCAAGGGAAAGAGAAATGGAGGAGGTTTCAATTTGTCCATTAATTCCAAGATGCATTCTCAAATATATTGATCATTTCCAGTTACTGAATTAAAGAAAAGCACCCAGTAGTAGTAGGCCAATCAGAACACCAAAGAGGAAGCTCTGATTTTTTTTTTTTTTGCTATGCTTTCATAGTTCTGCTTTATTTTCTTATGTATTTCTTAAACAAATAATTTCTGGTACTTCTAACAAAAGAGAAGCATGACTGAAAATCTTAAGACATATTTGGGGCTCATATTTCTTACTCCTCATATTAAAAATTTAACAGAAAGCCATTTGGCCTAGAGTAAGTTGTAAACAAGTGATTTCAAAATAACTAAGGGTATTGACCAACCAAATCACCTAACAGAAAGAACGTGCTCCTTTTCAGAAGTCTCCATGTGATATTCATCTCACTGTTTAGGCTTGCAGCCCTGCAAATCTTAATTCATGGCAGAGAATTTTCAATGCCTTCGATTATTCTGTTAATCATAGTTAGCTGACTACTTGGTTGACTCGCTTTCAAGAAATCTTCCCACTTCCAGACTCTCACCATTCGGAGGAGTGCTGTATTTGAATTTTCATTAAAGAAAATCCTCTAATTTCTGAAAAAGTAATTTATAGAGCCTGGAGGGATGAATCCATAACAGTGTACCAGTCTACAGACACAGAGAATTCTGGGTTCCTGTCCTTGCGCGCCCCCCCCCCCCCCCCCCCGCCCCCGATTTACTATACATTTTCATCAGCTCTGCTCTTCCATAATTCTCCAGGGAACTCAAGGAGGCAGTCTCCTGAGAGAGGGCAGTGAAATCTAATATTGGAATAATGAGAAAACAAGCTATAATCACCACCCCAGGATTGGTCCTTCATGCAACACTCATTCATTTGTACATCCATTCATTCATTCATTCAGCAAATATTTGTTGATGCCTGCTGCACAGGACACTGGAGAGAAAGGTGAGTGAAGACACAGTCAAGGAAGGTGTTCCTCATCTTGTGAAAGAGGTAAATCAGCAAAATTCTCACTGCACCCAAGACACATGAAACATCCTGCCTGAATATTTGATCAAAACCTTTATGTCAGTGGAGGCAAGCCATGTGTAACGGGCAGTGCTTCCCAAGGGAATTTCACAGGTGCACAAAGGGACTGAAGTCTGGACCCAGCCACTGCTTCAGCCCTCCCTTATCACAAATGCGGCCAAACACAGAGATCAAACAGAAAAAAAATGAGAAGGAAGTGACCCAAAGATGCTTTAAACTAATGTAAATAGAGAAAATGTTGAGATCAGCCCAATAGACACAAAATGATTTCTATTTTTAAATCTGCCAATATATAAAGAAACAAGAACAAAGAGCTATAGCCAGGAATTCTGCTCAAAGAATAAAACATGATATGGTATAAAAGTCCAAAGAGTATTTATAAAAAAATGAAAGAAAAATCCATATATAGTCTTTTAACTTCATAAGGAAAGAATGGGGGGCATCAATTACCATAGGATAGTGAAGGATTTTATTCTGTAGCTAAATGGCTTAATCCACTAGAACTCTGGGGTTGCTTTTTTAATGAAGCCATTTCTATAATGAATGGCCTCTTCAATCCTCACAAAGGAAAAAAAAATGGCAGGGAGGAGTAAACCTCCAATAAATTGTGTGGGAGGTAAGATGATCAATAGGACCGTCACCTTAAGGAACAACCAGCTACAGAACTGCGCAACAAGGTGGCAAAATGATATTGGAGGTGGGGGGGGGTGTGGTTAAGGATTCTGAAAAACAGAAGGGTGTGTGTGTGTGTGTGTGTGTGTGTGTGTGTGTGTGTGTGTTCTCCAGGTAAAGGGAAAGAAGGTGCTGTGGATCTGTGCAAACAAATAACAAAGGGATTCTAGATTAATCTCCTGTCATCCACTAACAAATATCAAACAAGATAATTTAGTATCTATAATGCCTTGGAATGTTTGGCAAATTACGATAAGAAGACTCCTAAGAGAAATACTGTATTTTGAAGAAAGGTGTGGAGTTTTGTAATATTTAATTAAGATGCCTTTGGTTCATGATTCATATACCTTACTTCTATTATTTTTCTATGAAATTCCAACAATAATCCTTAAATCTAACCCCAGATTCTTGAATTCTCAAACGTTAAAGTGAATGTTAAAATGGGATTTTTTCAAAAATATTAATAAAGGCAAGTGCCGTAAGCATAACTCTCAAATACATCTTTCCCATAGGGAATATCTGGGACTGCCTCGGGTTATAAGGCTTGTAGGGAGACAAGAAATGCTAAGTGGGAAGTTACACGTACAAGACTTGGGAAGCATTTTTTTAAACTTGCCTTGTTAAAGCTAATTACCATAGATAAAAAGTGCTAGATAACTTAGAGTATTCATTAACTCTCTCACTCTGCCAAGCAGCCATCCCCCAAAGTGCTAATATCTTTCCTACTCCATTCTTAAAAGGTTTCATAGTCACTATTCATGATTCACGCTTTGAAAAGACCAACTTCCTGATTAATGCCTAAATGGAAAGAGTAAAAATGTGCCTCAAAAATTAGTACAGGCCTCAAAGGTGAAAGCCTGCCTATCTTAAAGGTTTCCAGAAAATTTAAAAAAAGAAGAAGAAAGCTAACTGAGAGGTGTTACTAGCTTTCTCCACAGCTGCCCTCCCTCTCATATCCATACACCCATTCTCCCAGGAGCCTTGGCGGCCACGTACTTGAGGTAAACAATTGGGATTTGCCAAAACTTCGGGCTATACCTACTCCCATTCTCCTTGGCAATAAAGGCAACACTGATTCCAAGGCTTTTTCCCCTCCTTGATCAGAACCGTTTGCAATAGTAATTCACACATAAGTCAATGGCCAACTTTGCATTTTTTGTGCTACATAAGGCATTCCAGTCCTTTGTCGCCATATCTTCTAAATGGATGGATTCTCAATCCAGTCATATCTATAGCAGTTCCCTTAATTATGAACATTCACAGCCATAAACACAGTTGTGCACCAGAGAAAGTGTTTACCACCAACAGATGGACTTACAAACAGCCCTTTATTTTGTCTTTTACCTCCTTCCTTTTTGGGGTGAAGGGAGGGATTCTTTTTCCTTCTTTTTTTTTTTTTTTTTTTTCTTAACAGAAGGTCAATATGCTCCTGGGAAATGTGCACACCATATGCTCAAGTCAACATAAGTGATTTTTAAGATCTTCTAATTCATGTGTCTCTTCAAAACAGCATACCTGTATCCCTTGGATAAATACCAGGTCCCAGTAGTTCATTTTTGCTTTTGTTTCCCTTGTCTCCGGAGACGTGTTGAGTAAGAAGTTGCTGCAGCCAAGATCAAAGAGGTTTTTGCCTGCTTTCTCCTCGAGGATTTTGATGGCTTCCCATCTTACATTTAGGTCTTTCAGCCATTTTGAGTTTATTTTTGTGTATGGTATAAGAAAGTGGTCCAGGTTCATTTTTCTGCATGTCGCTGTCCAGTTTTCCCAGCACCACCTGCTGAAGAGACTGTCTTTATTCCATTGGATATTCTTTCCTGCTTTGTCAAAGATTAGTTGGCCATACGTTTGTGGGTCCATTTCTTGGTTCTCTATTCTGTTCCATTGATCTGAGTGTCTGTTCTTGTGCCACTACCACACTGTCTTGATGATTACAGCTTGAAGTCTGGGATTGTGATGCCTCCTGCTTTGGTATTCTTTTTCAAGATTGCTTTGGCTATTCGGGGTCTTTTCTGGTTCCATACAAATAAATGGAAGAAAAATTTTAATTGCCAGCCGTTCTTACATGATGTTAATGAATTAATTTATTGTTATCAAATTGGCTTCTGTAAATTGTCTGGTGTTTTACGAAAATCTTAGATGTTTACATGGCATTTATCACATACATGATTAAGTAATCCTGTATTTATTTGCCTAATGTCTTTATTTTGTACTAGACTGCCCATTCCATGAAGCCAGGGACCATGTATATCCTTATTTCTTTCCATATCTCCAGTACTTAGAATAGTGCCTAGCACAGGCAGGATGTCAGTAAATATTTGTAGGGTCAATGAATTAGGAATGAACAACTTTGAAATATGGAATGAATTAAAGAACAACTAATATCACCAGGACTCCTCTTCTTTGGGTTCTGATCCATTGTCACTAGAGTAACTAGAGTTCTTCAGATGTACTTATTTGGGCTGAGGGTTCTCAAAATCCCTTGACTCACTTTCACGCTCCCCATAAACAAAACTTGGGAAGTGGTGCCAACTGGGACCTCCTTTCTCTGTGTAAAATACTGGCTTTTAAATGGTTTTGTTTGTTTGTTTTTTTCTTTGTTTGTTTGTTTTTAGAGAGCCTGTGCAGGTGGGGGGGGCAGAGAGAAGGGGGACAGAGGATCAGAAGTGGGCTCTGTCCTAACAGCAGTGAGTCTGATGTAGAGCTTGAACTGATGAGATCATGACCTGGGCCAAAGTCGAACACTGAAACAACTGAGACACCCAGGTGCCCCTAAAATACTGGCTTTTAAACACTGACTTCCAGTTACCTGGTCTATCAGGCAGCAGAAGCAGCAGAAATGCTGACAGAACAAACCAGAGCAGTGTGTGTGTGGTTTGAGAGGGAAATCTCAATTGAGTAAGTTCTGGAGATTCCTAATCACCAGCATCTTGACAATAGTGTTGCCAGCTGACAATGGTGGAGATGCTCTTAGTTTGGAGCCTGGAAAAGCTAGACAGGAGGATGTCAAAACAGAGGTAAGTCAGCCCTGGCATTCTGAGCTGTAATGTGTTCTGGAAATGATGGTAGTGACTGCTGCCAAAGATCCTGTTCACAAGTCAGAAGCTTCAGTGGGTCTATTACCAGCTGTAGTTACTTTTGTCTCACTGCTGATGCTCCAACTGAGTTTCACACTGTGAAGGTCATTGTTGCTACTACAGATGTTGGAGGCAGGGTAGACCCTCTCCTCACTGAAGAATGTCAGAGTGAAATGGGGATCTTCTTGTCCACACATTTAGCTTCTGAAGTAAGAAAAGAGGTCTCAAAGCAGCCCCCAAAAAGTATCGAATAAGAACTGAATCATCTTGTCCCCATCCCACAAAGCATCTTTATAGTCCATATTAGTAGAAATTGCTCTTGTCAGGGACCAATCCAAGTAGGCTATTTGGAGAGCTGGGAAGGTCAATAAACTCATTCATTTTTATATGATGTTATCACAGAAAACTACTATTGTGAAATGATCAAATGAGTGTTTTCACTTTTCAACTATTGTTTACTATCATGGGTACATGGCCAAAATTTTAATTTTCAATGTGTGCCTTTTGCATTCCAGAGTTATGTTTCCATAACCTAGAATTTGCATCCAAAAGGAGAAAATGAAGTGTTCACACAATCATAGTTCTGTGGTGTCTTTTTCTCATCTAGCTTAGTTTCCGACCTCAATAATAAGTTTTTGTTATTCTGGAGTTTGAATCAACATGACTATAATTAAAAATAGCAGAATTTAAAATTATATTTCTGACTCAAGATATCAAAAGAATTATAAAGCTTTTAATAATTATTAATAAAATACAGACTTAGTGAAATGAAATCAGTCTAAAAAAAAAAACAAAAAACAATAACAAAAACCCCCCAAAACTCTGGCATCTAAGGCACACACTAGAGAGAGGTAGTTGATTGATATTTGAATGAAGCAAATAGCAAGATTGAGGTTTTTATCTTGTGGGGGACATATAATGAGGGTAACATAGAGGTAGCAAGCATAAATTATTCATTACCAGCAGAATAATAATGTTAGAAAGGGAAAATCAAGAGTAGAACTTAAGGGAAATAGACCTAGAAATGAGTTCTAACACATTCTGGATTTAGATCGATGAAAATTAGGGCACCTGGGTGACTCAGTCAGTTAAGCGTCTGACTTCCACTCAGGTCATGATCTCACAGTTCACGCGTTCAAGCCCTGTGTTGAGTTCTGTGCTGACAGCTCAGAGCCTGGAGCCTGCTTCAAATTCTGTGTCTCCCTCTCTCTCTGCCCTTCGCCTGTTCACACTGTGTCTCTCTCTGTCTCCCGAAAATGAATAAATGTTAGAAAAAACTTTATATCTATGAAAACCACACAAAGCAACAAGTTCAGAGTTCAAATAAATGACTTTAATAAGTGTTTTCTGTGTCTAATTTTAATGAGTATATGGGTTAGTAAATCAAAGCTATAATACATTGTATGCCTTATACAGTATGATTCCTAATATCGAGGGTCCATTCCAGGACCTTCGTCAATTTATTCCCGTTATGGATAACACTGTTTTCCACAATGAACATATTTGTTACCTTGACCCAAGTGAGATTTTAGTGTGAAAGGTCCAGTGATGCACATGGAAACAACTGGAAGTTGTAAAATTGCAATCTGCTTTGGAATTTTGGTTGCATAGAAATATACCAGAAAACAGTGGGGAAAAAGAGAAAAAAGGAAAAGAAAGAAAGAAAATGGCAATAATAAGACTCGTATAAAAATTATTGGTTTCCTTAGAAACTAGTGTTTACAATTTTAATGGCTTTCTGGTTTTTAAAACCCAATGAATTTTTATAGTGCATTATTTTAAGACCAGCATTTCCTAAATATTTTTATTTCCTGTCCCTAATTCCAATCAAATTTTGGTCACCCCTGTTACAGAGCTGATTAGTTTTTAGAGATCCTTTGAAGTATTCCTTTACTTAGTGTCCTTCCCATTTTCCTGTTGGGTTTCTCAGATGAAACATTTTGTGTTCTCTGAATCCTTTTTTGTTGTTTCCTCCATCCCAAGGATCAAACCAAATAAACCATAACAACAACAACAGTAGCAGCAGCAACAGCAAAATGGCTTACTTTCTTTGTACGAAGATGGTCACATTATCAAATGAAAGTCTTCTGCTGTGTAGATCAGGCTTGCCAAAGTGTGCCCACTGCTTGGAGTCTGAACTCTCCCTCTAGGCAACAGGAACTTGGTGAAGCAGCCCGTTGGAACATGTGAGGTGGGCCCCTGAGATGCGATCCCATTCTGCCACTCAGTTGTTCATGAACTCCAGTGAGTTATTTAACTTCTGTGCCTCAGTTTCCTCATTTGGAAAGTAAGGATAGAATAATAGCAACTTTAAATAGGGGTTTCTTGAAGAAGTAAATGCTTGGACAAGTAAATGGGCACATTAAATTGCCATGTGAGTCTTTGCTGTTGTTATAAACTGTATCTGTTTATGCGTGCCCCTGAAAAAATCTAAGTTGACACCCCAATTGTTTCTCCTTTTTAAATAAAATAGTCTATTATGGAGCTGTTTTTGTTTTTATTTTCATTCAATTTTTAAAAATTATTTTGTCTAGGGAGTAGATGAAGGAACATGTTTTAATTCAGAGAGGGGAACCCACATTATTTTTAAATACTGACAATTTTTTCAGCAACATCAAGTGGACTTTTTTCCTCAGCTACTATTAAAGTGGAAAAGAAAAACAAAAACACTTCATAGGGCTATTAAAACATTTCCTATGAGTAGCCCTGAGCAAAGCATTATATAAAAGAGCATACAATCCCAGTAAGAACATTCAACTTAACAAGCGTCATCCTATAAACCCAAATATGGATGATCCTATCTATACAGGGCAACATGGACAGTGCCAAGGTAGAGAAGGGATTAGTCTGACAATGTCTTTCATGTAATGCTTTAATCCCACTTGTCCAAAATTGGAAAATGGGAACGGAGGCCCTATTAACACTGATAATGTCCTAAATAACAAAATATCTTGGGGTAAAAGGCTCTTTGTGTTGCCATAGGCCTGAGGCTACTGAAACAGAGGAAGCATGGGAGGGATGCTGGATTATTAAAGTGAAAATGCAGGATACTTTCTCACTGCTAAGGTCATTAAGAGAATAAGATATTTGGTTCAGTGAAATTCCAGAAAGCTGTGTCTACACCTTTGTTCTCTGCCCTGCTCCACAGGACATTTGTCATACAGCTTTGCTTCCCTCCTTGCTATGTGTCTCCACAACTAACACATGGGAAAGGTTCTTTCAGTGGGGGCCCGGACAAAGAGGGCTCTAATCCTCCCGGACCTGAAATCCTCCACTATCCTTACAGCATGTCAATGGATAGGGATCAAATTGTGTATGTACAGTCAGGCTGGTATTTTGGGATATATTCACAATCACTTCTAAGTCAAGTGAGTACTACAGCTGAGTAGCGACTCAATGTTTTCATTAAGATGTCCAAAATAACTGTATTGATGGCTTCTGGTCTTTTCATTGTTTTAAGTACAAAGGGGGAAAAATTCTCTATTTCTAAAGAGCTGACTGGGACAAATATGAAAGAGATAAGATGCATTCCTTAAATGTAGACTCTTATTTCCTCATCTGCAGTGGAACTACAAAATAAATACCTGAAATGAACACACATCAAAAGACAAATTTTTCTCAAATATTTCTGTAGACCTAGTTGTTTTCTAGTCTTAAGAAAATTTTAACAAAAGTGGATTTCAGTGATATTCTGAGCAACTAAAATATCTTCTGTTTTCAGATTTATGAATTATGACCTATACTGTTTTCTAAACTGATTTATTGAATCCAAATAATTATAAAAGCAGGTAGTTAATATATGAATAGCGTATCATCTTTTTAAAAATCCTGTACAATTATATGTTGAAGCAGATTCACCTTTCTAATTTAACATGGGGAAAGATATCAAGCAGGTAGCTGAGGAAGGAAGATAGAAGTTAGAAATTCAAGCGAGAAAGAAAAATCTCTCTATCTTTGAGATAAGCAAAAACATTTCAAAGTCAAATCTGTCAGAAATGGAAGCCAGCTCAGTTTGGACAATAAAAAATAAAAAACAAAACCAGTTTGGACATTTTGACAGGTAAAGAAAAGGCGTAAAGTATGGCTGATTAATTCAGTTAAAATATGATACTAATTGGACAGAAGTCATTCTCCTGATTAAATCCTTCCTTTGCTCTCCAGTTTCTGCAGAATGAAAACCAAATGCATGGCTTATAGGACCATCCCAGTCTTGCCCTACCTTCCTTTCTTGTCTCCTGTCCATCTTCCTGCTCCTCTAGGTTTAAGGAACATCTCAAGCAGGGTTCTCTCTGCAACTCCAGCAAATGCAACCAGCCCTCTTCTGCCTGGACCACCCTTCCCTCAGCCCTTCCTCTCCAAGAGCTTTTACTATGTCCTCCCCAAGGATGCTTTCGCTGACCTCTCTGAGCTCTGTTAGGCTCATTCCAAACACTATGCAAATTGTTTGTTCCTTTGCAGCTGCTCTCACAAAACCCTGAGTTCTTTGAAGGTAGGGATTATAACCTTCATCCAAACAGAAAATAAAAACATGGGTTCTGGAATCTAGTAAGAATTTAATACATTTATTCATTGACTGAGTGAATGAATGAATGAATGAATGCTGCCCCCAGAAAATACCCAGTAATCTTCAACCTGTTTAGTGTCCCAAGAGATATCCTTCGTTACATGATGAAATTGATGAGAGGACACTGTCCATAAAGGGAAAAGGCAATTAAACCAAATTGTGGGTCGAGAGTAACAATGAATCAATAATGCCATTTTTTTTTTGTTTTGTTTTAAAAGGACAACCACATTTAGCCATCAAATAATTACAGGGATCTTTAAAAGTCTGAGGTGTGACCATAAAGTAATGAAATGATTTTAGTAAACAATACATGGAAATGAGTTTCATTAATTTATAGATACATTTAGCTCTTACAGATACATTTAACATGCTGCTTTTATAATTAAGACAACAGCTAAAACACTCCGGTGAGGTTCCAAACACATATTTTCAATTTCTCAGAGTTGAATAATTCAATAATATCAGCAACTTATTTATTAAAATAGGTCTGAGTTGTGAAAGTTATAATACTATATGAAAAAGACAAGGAAGATATTGGGGATACTTTGAAAAACAGGGTTCATTTCTCAGGATTCCAGTCTATTTCTAAAAATGCTGAACTTAAGAGTTTTCAAACCATGGATAATTTGTTTTAAAGCAACTTTATTCCCATAATAGTCTCAGCCCCACTTCCCAAGATACCAGTCTGTCAGAACTGAGGGATTTGGGGCCTGAAAACTTGAATTACTAGAATTTCCTACTGGACTTAAGAAGGTACCCACAAAGAAACAACAGGGCAGTCAATGAGAAAGGAAAATGTTTAAAAAAAAAATTAATTCTTGTCTAGTTCCAGTTTTCAAGTCACAGAGGAAAAGAAGAATTTAATCAAAAAGGCCCTAAATATATTTTCAGCTGGGCTAATGCATTTCCTCTTATTTCTAGTCTTTGTACCACTGGAGAAAGCCAACCACCCCCCAAACACTGCCCATCTCTCATCATCTTCTCATTTATCAATGTCCCATACCTGTACTCTAGGCTATTTCTCCTTTGGTAATTACTCTACCTTATGGAGGAAAACTATCTTTGCCATAACAACATAATGATTGTGATGTTTAATTGTCTTAAATTCAAAATGATGTGAAATGCTAAAAAATACTTTGTGTTTGCAAATAGCTTGCCTCCTGAAGTCTCAAGCCATAACGGAAGACTGATTGAAACATGAGGCAAGTCTTATTTCATTTTCATTATTTTACTATTGTTTTCTAATTTACCGGGATGCATGTTAAAATGCTTGCTTAGTTTTAATCCATAATATCGCAAGCCTTAAGCACTTTCAGAGGCTTATTTCTAGTATCATTTTTTTTAATTTTTATTTTTTAATATATGAAATTTACTGTCAAATTGGTTTCCATACAACACCCAGTGCTCATCCCAAAAGGTGCCCTCCTCAATACCCATCACCCACCCTGCCCTCCCTCCCACCCTGCCCTCCCTCCCACCCCCCATCAACCCTCAGTTTGTTCTCAGTTTTTAACAGTCTCTTATGCTTTGGCTCTCCCCCACTCTACCCTCTTTTTTTTTTTTTTTTTTTTTTTTGAGGCTAAGAGTCTGTGTTATTGTAGTCGTTTATGATTACAATTAATAGACCTAAATAATAAAGTCAAAAGAGTAGGAAAGAGAGTAATATTCTTGAATCTCTCTCTTCTGGGGAAAGATATAGTATATTCAGCAGACATGTACGTAGCTTCTTTGGGTCCTAAAATTGTTTGTCTAATACAGCCATAGGCATTCAAAGTCACAGATAGGTGTAACATACAATTATGTTCAAGCAATGTATTTTTTGGTCCCCAAATAGACAGATTAGTCCAACCTCCCACTAAACAAAAGGCTGCTCTATTTTTAATCCTTAACGCATTTGTTTCTTTCAAAAGTACTTTTCTATTTAAATTTGTACAATTCCCCCATTGCAACAAAATCCTATTATCGTAAATCCTTCTCTAGTGCTTGCAGTCAGCCCTCGAACACAGAAGATAATGCGTGCTCTTATGCATCACATAACCCCCTGTAGTTTGCTATCGCGAGGCAAGCACCTCAAAGGGCTGCAGTATGGGCTCTTCAGGAGGGACCAGGGGGCTCTCAAGCCCCATTGCAAGGGGCAGACTCGTATAGCAGTAGTACCTGCCATGTGACAGCCACTGGGAAGTGAGGTATATGACCGTCAAAAGGTAAAATAACAAAGTCACAGACCCTGTTTTTTTTTTTTTGTTTTTTTTTGTTTGTTTGTTTTAGCTTACTGGAGACCAAGAACATCCTGGGAAGTGCTTATTCACCTCAATTTTAGAGTCCAAGTGGTGTGCTGGGTTTTCAGATTGTATAGTCTGTATTAACTCAATTTTATCATTGATTGTTTCTCCTGATGTTAAACAGATCTGATGGCTACTCTAGCCACCACTGTAGGTGTTTATTTAAATAACACATTTTTTCCACAGCCTATTCTCCATTTTACAGCTCTACTGGAGCATTCTCATGTCAACCCAGCCCCCTGGGCTTTTAGAAGTGATGAATCCTAAAAGATGTTTTCCCCACAGAAACCACAAGGTAAATGCAACAAGTAATCAATCTTCTGAGCAGCAATCAGGCAACCACTTAACGAACATACGACACAAACAAAATAATTAATCTAAGCACTGTCCTGAATAGTAATTAATCTAATCGGCCCCAAATGATGTGTTTGTTCACGGTACACTATTTGGTTTCATAGTTGTCATAGTTAAAGGTGTCAGAGACAGTACAAATGTGTTAACCAGTTTAAAAGAATACTAATTTCAGAAGGAAAGTGTGACACAAATGTTTATGCAGTGTGGGATGTTCATTCCTTTGTTTGCAGAGAGGAACAACACATATCACTGTCAGACTAAAACAAAAGGGACAAATACTTTAAAATAAAATAGGAAACAGGAGGGACACCACCAAACATCAGGCAAGCCATTAAAGAGCTTAGAAAATTATAATATGATCTAGACCAATAATTGCCTCTTGGGGAAGAACAGGTAAATTTAATTTTAAATCTCCTGATGAATGGAAGTGAAATGAAATGGAATGAAAAATACAGACAGCCAAAAGAATCTCTTTCTCTAAGATCTCTGACACACAAACTGGGAAGAATTTGTTGCTTTTTCTAGGAAAAATGGGTTGCATGCAAACTCATTCTGATAATTTAGAATAAAAGGCTAAACATAAATCCCTTATTAGTGGTTTCCTTTTTTTTTTTTTTTGATCCTAAATTCAATAATTTCAAATGCTCTCAGCTACCTCGTATTGTTGAACTTCACTTTATGTCATGAAGACCAAACCTTTATTGCAGGGTGGCCACTGCAACAGTTACAAGGAGCCACCGGATTTTATTTGTAGCTGACATCTGACCCGGGAGTGTGATATATAGTGGTAGTCAGCCTCACTGTAGGTCAGACTCTCTTGAGTAACAGGGTCTTTCTCAAGACTGTATTTTTAACCTCTGAAAGCTGAGTGAAGCCACCTTCACAATTTTAAGCTGTTTTTGAGAAATTTCCATTAAATTAGGATTGTGGGTTTCAAATGCTCGGTTATAAATCATTTTCCCATTTTAGTTCTTCTTGGTGAGAAAGTGAGTAAAGAAGAGAGGAATTTTAGAGGAAAACACGAAGACATACCTTCCTACCGCAAAGGTGGGAACAGGTTGTATGGCCATTTTGTGGTGTCCATACCACCAATGCCCATCTCTGGTATTGGGGATATCCTTCCCCCCACCACTAACCCGACAGGAGGGCTATTCTAAGTGGTCATATTTGTACCAGAAAAAGCTACAGTTTTGACTATAGCTGAAAAAAGAGTGAACCCTTGAGACAGGGAACCAGACCATAGTCTGATCAGAGCCCTTAAGATACTCTTTCCTAAGAATTTGGAATTCAGACACTGAGAGATTGAGTTTGTTAGTTGCGGGGATCCCTGATGCTAAACCAAGTGGTGTCCAGGTATCAATCAGTGCCTTAGCAAGCTGGGCCCACCAATGTGCAAGGATATCGGGAAACGGCAAAATCGAACAAACAGAGAAAATCAGTCGGCTGAGAGAACTAGGGTAAGGGCCCAGGACCAGACGAAAACAGCATGAAATGCCCCAGAACTGGAAGGAGAAGTCTCATTTCAGTCTAACCCCATATGGTCTAGCTGTCTGTAATTTCCTGTTTTTAGAAGTTGGTGTGATTGCCTGTTAGATCTATTCAGTGAGCGTCATGTTTACATACATTGGCTTCTGTGACTTTCAATATAACATTTCTTGAATTAGAACAAAAAAGAATCACCAAATAGAAAATCCGGGAGCAGGCATACAATTAGCACGTAGCAAATCAGCTGCTAGGTTTAAAAACAAAACAAAACAACAAAACAAAAACAGTGTGTTATGGACCTTCAGTAATAGATTTCACACAAAAAGGTATTTCAGTGAAGAATTTAACTTGGCCTGGAAAAAAATAAAACAATAGCCAACATTCATCGAATGCTTACTTTAAGTCAGGTATGCTTCTAAGCATTTACTTACACGAACCATTTAATCCTTATAATGTCCTCTGACACAGATGCTATTATCCCCACTTTACAGGCAAGGAATCCCCATTAAATTGGCAGAAGTGAACCTTGGAGGCATATAAGCCCAAGGCATCTGTTGTTAAAAGTAGGTAATGCGAAAAAAACACAATATAGAAACATAAATTATGACAACTTTCCCCAAAGTGTATCTCTTAATACATTATACTTACATAGTGTAACTATTAATTCCAGGAGACACTCTTAGTTGTTCTTTTACAGGAAAGGTCTTGGTAGCCAGACAAATGTGGAACATTATAGGTCAAATGATGTAAAATAAGTTCATATATATAATAAATATATGAACTAATAATATATATGAGCTAATAGTAGTGCAGATTTTCAAGAGGGAGATGTTTTATGTAGTGAAAAAATACAAATTTATTTGTCCACAATATTCTTTTTTAGGGTAGTCTCATCAAAATAACACTTTTTTGGGAACCTAAATCTTATAGAATAATTAAAGCAGTAATGTCTTATGAGATAAAGTCCCAATACATGCATAGCTCCCCAAGCTAACTTTCTAATCTCAATCAATATAATGTCTAAACTTCTGATGAAGTAAACCGGGAACATTCTTAAAATTTTAGAAGAAGCTAGATATATGCACAACTATCCCCATTCTCATTCATGAAAGGAAAATACGAAATTCAGCACCGTGGATATGAAGAAACACTGTCTTCCATTTTTAACACTCTCCTGGACTTGGGATGTGACCAGAATAAGAAAACTGAATAATAATTGACAGGTTAATAAAATTGCTTATATTGTGATCATCATTATAGATTCAGTGAACTCAATTTGATAGCCACAAGCAATGAAAACCGCTTGTCTTAAATCACAGAAGACTTGAGGACAAGTGGATAGCGAATATACATATATAATCTTAGTTCCTCGGTAATATTAACCCCTCACTACCTCTCACATCTGCTGTAGTGCCACATTCGTAATGGCAGCTAAAAATCCCAAACTTCCCTAAACCAAAGCTATCTTTACCACTTGTTATGCTCCTCCTAGCAACTGAAGAAGTCACCATGTTATATACTTGAACATCTCAGTACGTACATGATGCTGCCACAGACCAACACTGAAGTGATCACGAATGAATCCCCACCATTCTCCCTCTGGAGGGAAGGCCTCAAACAGAAGCATCCTGATTGGCCAAGTCACAGTCATATGATGGAGCCCTGGCTGCCAAGAGGACTTGAAAAACAAGGTTCATTTTCCTTTCTTGACTTCTGTACTCAAAGTACCATATTTTAATAATATCATACAGAGTGGGATTTTCCCTTTAAATAGAAAGGCATATTGGCAGTACAAAGGCAAAAAATTGACCAAAGTTCATCAAGGTGACCAGGGACCATTCTGAGTGACAACCTCAAGTTCTGCAGGAACCTAGACTATTGACCTAAATAAAGAAACATTTGGTAGCTGAGGTTGTGTCTCAACCTTATGCATGGAGCTGTAGCCTCTGACTTCCTGGTTTTGGCTATACTTGAAAAGGTGGATGCCAGATACATATTAATTGAGCAGAGAACCGCAGCCCTCCTCAAGGCCTGGCTGGTTGGTGGAACCCACAGCTGAGACCCTTGCTTCACTTGGCATTGATACTGTTTCTCTTGTAAGAGATGTCATTTGATAGAAGTAATTAAGATCCTCTTAAATAGCAGATGGTTGGCATTGCAACTTTGACATTTAGGAAGCCAACAAAGAAAAGCTGACCACATGATCTGGAGGGAAGGGACCAGATGAAGTTCTAAGACTGGGACCTAATCCCATAGCACCCAGGCAGAAATCCATGCTTCCAAGTATAGATCTGTCTTGAAGTCATCAACGCACACTGAAAGACACCAAGCTTATAACTATATGTATCATCTCATTTAATCCTCCCAACAGTAAGATTAGGTGGGTGTTATTATTATACCCATGTTACAGAAGAGACTGAGTCTTAGGTACTTGAAGTCACTTGCCCAAGTTGTATAGTTCCTTAGTGGCAGAGATACCTTTCCTCTCCTGATGCCAAGCCCTGTGCTGGCAATCAATGATCCCTTTAGCTCGCTTCTCTCCCATTCATGGTTCTGAGACCTCATTTTAAACATATGACTGAGAAAGAAACAGAGAAAGACAAAGAAATGACCAGCTAATTAAGTAATAATTATTTCTGGTAGGACTGAGGGTGCAATTGTAGTGTGACTGACTAATGGAACAACACTTCGCATTTTGTATTCAGGAAACGACCAGTCTGTGCAGATGGAAAGCCTCAGAGGTATAAGACTGTTCTTATGGAGAATTACCCTTTCAGCTTCTTCCACCAGAGTCTCACAGTGGTCTCCTGAAATGTACCTCAGTGAAAAATCAAGCAGAAATGCAGCCTCATCTCTGAATTCACTGGGTTTCTAGGGTGACAGTCACATCAATAAAGCCATGGTGAAGTGGCAGAAAATGTGACACGTCTTTCTAGGAATAAGCCAATGCCTAGCTGAAAGCTGTAATTCTCTCCAAGAAGGAAGCATACAATAGATTTTACATTTTACGTGTAGGTGTTGTATATTGTGAAAAATTAAACTTACTATACAAATACATTTGCCTCTTATAAAAGGGATCTTGGATTTTATCAAATCCACTCGAAAGCCCTTTTAAGTGGCCAGTTTCTCTATTATAGGTAAATGGGCTTTGTATAACTTAGTACACAGGGGCCCTGAGATAACAAAATTTAAGATTTTATCATTAACTGCTACTGCAGGACAAATTTTAGCATAAATAAAAAATAATACTTTTTAAATTATAATATATAATATTACAGGAAAGAGGAGTACATGAGATAAATCAAATTTAAACTCAGTCTCCCAAGATTATACCTATTCTATGAATTGAGGTTTAGATCTTTTTCCCTATTATAAAACAAGGATTAATAAATTTATAATAGTATTCCTTTATGAACAATTGCCTTTATTTAAGCTTTTACTTCCCAAATGGGCCTTTTTTGGCTTAAACAAAACAAAACAAAACAAAAACTCTAATGTAGACACTAAGATACAAACAAGTTGAATGCACCTAACATGCCCCTAGGTTATCTACCTACACACAAATTTGCATAAATTTGTCATAAAGCCATAATTAAACAGCAATTAGAAAACCAGTGTTTCTAAATACTTTAGAGCCCACTACTAAGAGTTAAATAACTTCCCATATAGAAAAACTTTTTTTAAATGTTTATTTTGGAGAGAGCAAGTGAGCATGTGAGCAAGGGAGGAGCAGAGAGGGGGAGAGAGAAAATCCCAAGCAGGTTCCATGCTGTCAGCACAGAGTCTGATAAGGGGTTGAAACCCAGGAACTGTGAGGTCATGACCTGAGCAGAAACCAAGAGTTGGACACTTAACCGACTGAGCCACCCATGCGCTGGTTGAAATAAATGTTTTAAACTACTAACTTCGGGATTTAGAATTTACTATTAGGCATATAAAATCAATATTGTTTTAATAAGATAATATAAAAAAATACATATTATTTACTAAACACTTAGCATATGCCTAGCTCTAAATTAGGCTCTTTACATTCATTATAAAATTTAACACAACCACTTGTGGAATAGGTAGGACTATTCCCCTTTTGTAGATGAGAAGATAGTAACTTAGTATTACTGACTAATTTACCCAACAGCTCATGAGAAATAATACCATGTGAGAAGCCATTCAAACCCTGATGTGTTTCTATCACCCTCATTCCCTACTCATTTGCTCCTGGCCCTGCTCTACCTAAGTGCAGTGAGAGTATTTTCCTAGGTTAGCATTCTCTGAATCATTCAAATCATTTGATGCATAGCAGCATCAAACTGGAACAAGAAAATAGTATTGATTACAAGCATGGGTAAAAATCAACACAATAAATGTGAACAAAAAGAAATATATATTAATGGTGAAAAGCAAATTAAACTTGAAAAATCATTGCAATTTAAAAACTAAGCAGTGGTGGTATGAGCAGAGATTTTTTTTTCTTATAATAGCTGAGTAGGCTGATGGCTCATTTCATTGTGCAGCAATATTCTGATTTTTCTCCTGAAGCTGGAAATGTCTATTTACCAGAATGAGAAAAATACTTACACTTATGTAAACTGCAGTGGTAAATTATGCATGCTCAATTAATCCGCAAGTACAGCTCTGGGTTTGCTTAAGGTTTTTTTGAGGCATAAGATGCAGGTGCCATAATGATAATTTATCAAACCCTGGATTTTTAGTCATCTATCCAGATTAGGCTGATTGTGTAAGAAATGCTCACTGCTTAAAACAAATTGGACAGGTAAATTCCTGCAGCTGCCCCTCCCCCACCACACAATTCATTATTGAGCTCCATGGATGTGAAAGATGAACACTTCTGGGTCTCTTTTGATATAGTTCTGAGAAAGCACTGTTAGCTAACAAATCCAGTCCATAATAAATCTTTTTTATTTACTGCCCACCTGGCTATGGCTCTATCAGTATCAGCAGGAGAAAAGATAAAATCTTATCAGTAAACTGCGCTGACACCAGATGCAGTTTCCCTTTCAAGACCTGGGGTATGTGAACGGCATACTAGTTCCAGCAGGCTCCAAAGTGACAGCTAAATTCTCCAGCATGAGATGCACTGGCTGGCATGTGCCACACGAAAGGTCCTGCTGCCTCCTCTCCACACCCTTCACCTTATTCCGAAGATCTAAGAACGGCATATGTGTCAGAGAGAGGCTGATAGAGACAGAGAGAAAGACAATGAGCCAGCAAGCAGGAGAAGGAAGAAGAAAGGGGAGAGGGGTAAGAGAGAACAGAACCCCCAAATAAAACAATATACAAAATTACTGAAATAAAGGATCACTTATTCCATAAGGGAAGCTAAAAATGGAAACACAGAGTGGAAAAATTTAAAGCTCTACCACAATCACACATAATGGTCTTGTCTGAGAATAAAAAGGGGTGTATTATTTCTAAGAGAGCAGTATTGGTTTATATGGAGCAGCAGATGTGGGGACATAATACAAGATACCTCACGTGGCACATTTTGAAACAAGTTAAAAGGATGGGGGTGTGAAGGGAAAACCAAATAGCCAACACTTCGCAACTTTTCAGAATTGGGAGTTTCTGAAATTATGAGCAACATAAAAGAAAAAATAGTTCAAAATTTTAAAGTTTTATCTATTTAACTAGTATTTTTATCTCCATAGGTTAACTAAATGTAGACAACACTCACACTCTTATTTACAAATTTATATCTACATAAAGAATATATTTAAAAATAGATGACCTCGGGGCGCCTGGGTGGCTCAGTCGGTTAAGCATCCGACTTCGGCCCAGGTCATGATCTCACGGTCCGTGAGTTCGAGCCCCGCGTCGGGCTCTGTGCTGACAGCTCAGAGCCTGGAGCCTGCTTCTGATTCTGTGTCTCCCTCTCTCTCTGACCCTCCCCCCGTTCATGCTCTGTCTCAAAAATAAATAGACGTTAAAAAAAATTTTTTTTTAAATAAATAAAAAAAAATAGATGACCTCATATATGAAGTTATTAACCTACACCCTATCTGCAATAATAGGTATACCTTTATAATTTATTTATTGCATCAACATATTTTTTTCTTCTGGTAATTATTGCCACGTATTGAAAAATGCTAAATGCTTACCTTCAAGATATTTCCAGAATGGAAGCTGGCAATTTATTTTGCATTTCTAACTAAAACAAAACCTTCCTAACTTGTTATATATCCATACTTCCACTTCACTGGACAAAATGTCAAGTTTTGATGAAATTTGGTATATAAATAATATACTTACAGAGTGAAGGAGGTGTAAAGAATTGAATAGCTCTTTCTTTTATCTATGTATCTATCTTTATATTAAAATAACTCAGCACAAAGTGTCATACAATGAGAAACAACTCTCTGAGTCTCTTGAGCCCAACATCTTTCCCTTGCTCAAAAGCAGTGCTACTAATTTATTATGTAATTATTCCAAATAGATTCTATGCATATGTACACAAAAATATTGAGTGAAAAAATCAAAGTACTTAACAGTGGGGCAGTTTTTTTTTTTCATTCATTCATTCAGTATGTCTTGAGGACTGTTCTGCTCTTTTAAACTGGTAAATAGAATTCCACTTTAAAGATGCACCATAATTTATTTAAGTAGTCCCAATTCATGTTCATTTAGGTTATTCTCAGTCTTTTTTGAGCTTCAGCATTTTTAGAGCCAAGTTTTGGGGTCACTTTTCTATTTCCAAAACTTACTGCTTTTTCTAGAAATGCTCAAATTCAATTCTGATGCTACAACAAGTATAAAGCCTGCACAAGAATAGTTGTAAAGCTACAAGGAGAAGCATACCACATGGAATATAAATGTGAGCAAAAAACATTTTGTATAATTTTTCAAAGGAATAAAAGTCAAGTTCACAAGTTATGAGGATTTTCAACAAACCCCTTGATGCTCTGATCAAGCCTTAGAAATTTAAATCAGAAACCCTCTGGCAACCTTAGTTCTAAGTAATCAAAAGCTCACTTTCCCTGTATATGACATATTGACATATGGTAACCTCTTATTCCAAAAAGTTATTTCTTCTCAAATAAGGCTTTTCATTATTTTGTTCCCTAGTTGCATTTAATCCTTCACTACAAAATCTCTTTTCTCCTTTAATTTGGAAATTCAACAAAACAAAGGTATTTCTGAAGCACAAATGTTCACTGAAGTAGCTCACTAAGATCCAGACCAGACACAACATTGAGTAGATGAGGTGGTCAGGTGGCGAAAGGAAAAGATCTTTTGTTTGCTGTAGAAAGCAAGTCCTACTTTTTATTCATTTTTGACACAAACGATACAGCAACCAACTTGTAAGTACCGAGCAAAGTTAGGATCAGAGTGAATCCAAAGCTCGAGATATGTTCATCTTGTAGACCACATACATAGAAAGCACAGGCTGGCTTGTGTTAATTAACATATCTTACATTTTTTACAAAAGCTCTTTGGCTTTTGTAAAACGCAGAAGCTGATCTGAATTTGTCATATGTTTAATACAACCATGTGATAGATAAGACTTTCTCTTGCCACAGATTTCTAAAGCCTTCGAGTTAGATGTGATTTGGATATTTGTCATAGTATTTTTTTTTATACCAGTTATGTACATGACAATATACAACTACTGTGGTGCAGGCGGTCAAAAGTTCTTTAAGTCCATTTAGACTTTTAAAGACAACTATATGAATCCCTTCCCCTTTTTGCCCTAAAACACGTTCATGGTATCAAATAATCCCCCAAACTGAGTCAAGCAATCGGTCAAATCTACTTAGGGCATGCTTGGAGTAGTAGTAATAGATGGAATTTTCTTGAGGAAAGAGGGTGGGTCTTCTCTGGAGAAATGTGGTACATACTGATATTTTGTTGGTTTGGTCAGTACACTGCTTTGCCCTGTGCAAGCTGTTCTAGTTATAAATGCCGGGTTTAGTGTGAGGCTCTCCAGACGACTTTTAGTATGGCTCAAAGACCGTGGTTTACGGTTTGCCTGGCCCTGCCTCTTTACTGATATCCTATCACAACCTATCCTATCCTATTCAATTATATTTGGACATTCTTTGTATAGAACCTTCACCGAAGGCAATTTTTTTGCATAATAAACATCACTGCTTCACCCTTGCCATTTATACTCAGGCTCAGCTGTTCCAGGAGGTCTCCTGTCCAAGAACCCATTAATTCATCAAAAGAGCAAATGTCATTATGCAGGAAGCCACGGGAACTACTTTGCATTTGATTTCTGGTTCTGATAGCATTATTATTGATTTAGTATTCTCCAGCATGACATGGGCCAGACACAACAGATCACTGTATTTCTGAACTGTCAATCACAAATGATCCAAGGCTTTCCAAAATATTTGAACATATGAGAGTCAAAGGTCCATCTCACAGCCTGAAAATGATCAAACTTTGAAATTCTCCAGCCCCCAAAGGATTAGTAACGAGTTGCTTTATTTTCTGTTAAGAAAGAAAGAAATTTTTAAAAATGAAATCTCAATAGTAGTTTCTAAAAATCTTTGAAGCAAATGAAGAATAAAGTAAGAAACTGTTGGAAGAAAAACAATGCAATATAATTAGTTCTTTAAAAAGATAAACAACAACAAAAAAAGTGACTTTAAGGATATTTATTTTGAACTTCTTATCTTCCTAGAGAAGAAACTAAAAACAGAGAGGGCAGGTGAAAATTAAGGCACTTCACATAATTTCTAAATTAGTGAGAAATTGAGGAATTTTCCCACTATTTGGTAGTAAATTTATTTTTAATTTTTAGTTGGTCAAACATACCTCAATTTCAGTTATTAAAAAACAAAACTCAATATTTTTATATTATACAGAGTTTTCTCACTTTTTTTCACAAACTGAACAATGAAAAGCAAATTAGACTCATGAAAATCAAATGTTTAGCTGGGTATTAATGGAAAGCATTGAATGGATATGACATTTCACAAAGATCAAGGTGATGTGAATGTCCACATTTTTGATAAAAGTGATATTATAAAATATCTAACAATTGCTGGTGTCCAAGCAGAATGCTCAGATGCTGGCTGTAAACATCTAGAGGTGCCCATGCCCATACCCACTGGTGGCCTCTCAGTCCTGGAAATGGCTTTTAGGGCTATGTTGGAGTCCAAAGGTCAAGTGAACAAACTTTGGAACTAAGCACCCTGACTTCAACTCCTGATTCTACCATCTTACTACTAGTATGAAGTGACTTGACTTCACTAAAATTAAATTTCCTCATCTATAAAAATTAGGATATTCCATTCCACTTGAAAGGGGGAAATACCCCTACAGATATTTGTTGGTAACGTCAGACAATTATGCTGTAAGAGCTCTACTAAGCTTTACTCCTCACTGCCAAAATAAAAAAAAATTTAAAGCTGTTTTGCAGTTGTTTCTGGGAGATAATAAACTGCATTTCTCTGTTGTGTCATTACATCCCACACACTTTGAAATACTACCATTTAATAGAACTTCCTGAGTGGATGGAAATGTTTGATTTTTCTGTGCTGTTCAACATGGTAGCCACTAGAGATATGTAACTATTGAGCACTTGAAATGTGACTAGTGCAACTGAGGATGTGTTTAAATTTATGTAGTATTTTAAAAATGTTATTAAGTTTTTAATTTTAATTCCAGTATAGTTAACATACAGTGTTATATTAGTTTCCAGTGTACAATATAGTGATTCAGTAATTTTATGTCATTTTAATTAATTCAAATTTAAATTTAAATAACTAGTGACCATGTTTTTTGACAGCACAGTTATAGACAGCCTAGTATTACAGGGCTAGACTCAGTTTCCCTCATATTGAGCTCCTCCTCCACAAAATCAAATATAATTTTTGCCCTTTTACCATCTGTCCCTTAAATAGATCTAAATAAATAAACAAGTCTGAATCTTGAGTGCCCATCCCATCTCAACTCTAACCCAACCTGATTGCCATGTCATTAGTGGACTCTTTCTCTCTCTCCAGTCCCATGAAACACCAAGCACCAAAGGTCACACACCTATTATTAGTCTCTGGTCTAATGGCCCTACTAACAGATGATGAACTCTCATTTCACTGGATTTCAGTTTACACAATTGAGAGATTTTTTATCTGTCATCACTGTGGTTTTCAGAAGGATAGGACTCACTCCTGGCCAAGAGTTAATGTTCCTCCACAAAATAGACTTCTAACTCCAGGATCAAGAATGCTAAATTGTTTCCATCTCAGATGGTAATTTTTAAAAAAAATGGTAGTATCAACATGAGTAGGTCATAGTACTTAAACTCAAAATGATATGTCAGGACCTGTCCTACCCTTTCATTTCTATTCTGATCTAGTTTTCTTATTGTGTGATCTGGCCTTTGGGCCCTGAGCTACATAATCCTTGGGACTGACTTGAGACAAAGTATGAAACATTCATACAGTTTGCTAAACCAGAAATTGCTAATGCTCCATGTCTGCCATTCATGTTGCCTGTTTAGGTTCGCATCTGACATGTTCTATTCCTCCTTCTCGTCCTAAATCTCATGGAGCTTTCCTTCACAATCTGAGACATGACTATTTGCTCTCTCACTTCTTATTTTATAGCACTTTCTACACTTTATTTCAGCAATGATTACATTGCCTGGTATGGAGAAGGTACTCCGGAAATACATGTTGAACAAATAAATGAACTTAGATGTGTTTAACTATGACTTCCTAAATGTATGGACCATATTATGTATTCACCTTTTTATTCCTAATAGGAAACAGTGCATGGAACACAGTGAACATTAGAAATCATCTTTTCACCTAAACGACATGCAGGGGGTTCCAACACTCTTTTCTGTTCCAACTACTATCTGACTAGGTTCTTCAAGTCCTAAATGTCTGGACTCTACTTTCTGTGCTTTCAGTGCCCTGGTTTCTAACTCTCTGCCCAGATCTTTAATGGCTTGAATGTCTTTGTCTGTCTGCCTATGTGGTTGCAAACCCACTGCCAGACCTTATTCAATAAGAATTTACTAAGCACCTACTTTTTGGACTTTGCCTTACTAATCATAGTTAAAAAGATATATTTGCCTAGTCATCTTTTAATAATTTTTAATGTTTATTTATTCATTTATTTTATTTATTTTTTGAGAGAGAGAGAAAGAGAGAGAGAGAGAGAGAGAGAGAACATAGGAGGGGCAGAGAGAGAGGAGACATAGAATCAAAATCAGGCTCCAGACTCTGAGTTGTCAGCACACAGCCCAATGCAGGGCTCAGACTCACAAACAGTGAAATCATGACCTGAGCCAAGGTCAGATGTTCAACCAACTGAGCCACCCAGGAGCCTCTCTCTTTTAATAACTGTATATTTGATTGAGCTCAGAATCTTAGTTCTGTCATTTTGAGCTTTTAGGGAAACAAAGTAGAGACATCAGTAATGTGATTAAAAACACACCTTTAATCTTGCCTCACACTTCCTCATCTCATCTTTTTCTGTTTTCTATCCTCCTAACATATCAATTATATTTACTTTAAAATTTTTTCTAGTGTGTTGTCCATGTTTCCAACAAATCCATCTTCCAATAATACGACATACACTTAGCTTCATATGTAGTACAGGTACCTACTTTACAAGGGGGCTTCCCGATCCCTCCCTCCCATCCCTGATGACATTGCTGCCTTCATTCCATTTATCCACATGCTATAATCACTTGATGCACTTAAAACATTGTTACTATTATTACCTTGAAGTTAACTTTTATATTAAGAACAAAAACTGAATATCTTTATTTTATCTTTATTTATTCATTCGTCAACACTCTACCTTTGTTTATGTAGAATGTAGCTTTTGACCTGTAGCATTTTCTTCCTGCCTGAAGCACTTCTTTTACTTATCCTGCAGGGCAAATCAGTTGGTGATAAGTTCTCCCAGTTTTTGTCTGTCTGAGAAAAGTGCTTATTTCTCCGCTACTTTTGGGGAATAATTTTGATGGATACAGGATTCTAGGTTGGTGGATCTTTTTTTTTCTAGGAACACTAAATATCTCACTCCATACTCTTCTGTCTGGCATGACTTCTGATTGGAAGCTTACTGTAATTCTTGCACTTGTTCCCCTGTAGGTAGAGGCAAAGTATATATCCCCCTGTCTTTTTTCATAATTTTCTCTCTTCGACTTACTGCAGTTTGAACATAAAATGCCTAGCTATGCATGTGTTTGGCATTTTTTTCTACTTGGTGTTCTCAGGCCCCTGGGTCTACTATGCCATTGGTACTTCAAATATGTTTTTTTGATCCCTCCCTTCTCTTTCTGGCATTCCAATTATGTGTATTTTCCACCTTATGAAACTATCTCACAGTTCTTGAGTCTGTTCTGTTTTTTATTTGTTTGGTTTGGTTAATTCTTTTTTCAATGAATTCTTTTTTAGTTTTTGTGTTTCAGTTTGGGAAGTTTTTCTTGATCTATCTTCAAGCTCACTGATTCCTCAGCTGTGTCAAGTCTATATATGAGCCCATCAAAAGCATTCTTCACTTGCATTATAGTGGTTTTTATTTCCAGTCTTTGATTCTTTCTAAGAGTTTCCATCCCTCTGCTTGCATTACCTATCTGCATTACTATTCTATGGTTGCCTTAACTAACAAACTATATCAAACTTAGTAACTAAAAACAACACAAATTTATTACCATACAGTTCTGTAGGTAAGAAGTACAACACAGATCTCACTGGACTAAAATCAAGATGCAAGAAATGCTGTATTACCTTCTGGAGGCTCTAGGGAATAATCCCCTTCCTTCCCTTTTCCACTTCTAGGAGCTGCCTGCATTTCTTGGCTCATCGCCTCCTTCCTCCATCCTTAAAATTAGCAGTGGTGGTCAAGTACTTCTCATACTGCATCACTCTGACTTCCTCTTTTCTCTCCCTCTTCCACTTTTAAGGATCCTTCTGATCATATTGGGCCCACCTGGATAATGTGGGATAATCTATTTCAAGACCCTTAATTTACTGACTTTTTTAAAGTTCCTTTTAACTATATTCATAGTTGCTGGGTATTAGGATGTAGACACCTTGGCATGGAAGGAGGGCATTATTCTGCCTCTTCTACCATCTGTTCTTGCATGCCATATACCTTTTCCATTAGAGTACTTCACATATTAATGATAGTTATTTTAAATCCCTTGTCTAATAATTCTTGTATCTGTGTCATCTCCAAGTCTGGTTCTGAAGAATACTTTGTCTCTTCAGACTGTTTGTTCTTGCCTTTTGGAATATCTTGTAATTTTTTTGCTGAAACCTTGGATATGTTGAATCACAATAGGAACTGATGTAAATCAATCTTTAGTGAGAGGATTTATGTTAATCTGGCTAGAAGTAGGTCTGTGTTTAATGTTTTCTATAGGTGGCATGTGAGTAAAATACATTTGAGTGCCCTTGTTTTTGTGTTCCCTCTTGACTTTAAGAGTTTGTGTCTTGCAGTTTTTTCACTTGCAATCCATGGTTATTATGCTGGTTGGTGTACTGGCAGGGTGTGGGGGAGGGAGAGCATTATGTAACATTCAATTACACTCAGTGTTTTAGTGGGGTCTTCCCACTTGGGCTGTGTCATTAACCCAGTAGCCTAGCTTGTTTTCTCCCCTTTTTCCTACATCCTACTTTGGTTGCAGTGCTCCTAATATAGTTCCTTGAAGACTTGACCCCAGCAAACAACCTCCCCCCCACACACACACACACACACATACCCTTTAGATGAGAATGGAAGGCTAGAAGGATCTGGGATGGGAAGAATGCCCTCTCCTTAGCTGAGCCATAGATAACAGCCATTGTTATGGAGAAAGATCTTGGCATATTTCACAATTACTCCCTGCCAAAGCAATGACGGAATGTTCACTATGAGAGTCCCATGGGATTTCTGGAGGTAAAGTCCATTGGATCTGTGTAGAACTATCTGAGATTAAAGTCCCCCAGAATTTCTCACACTCATGCTAGTCCATAGCTCACTCATCAAAATGGTCATTTAAGTGTTCCTACTGGCTTCTGCTGTAAGTATGCAGATCTTCTATGTGTCTCTCTGAATGAACTTGTCTTTTTAAATTTGGGGGTAGCAATTGGTCCTGTAACTTCATCTCTTATGAGTTCAAGAAAACTCACTGATTTTCAGTTTGTCTGAATTTTTCTTATAAGGACAGAAGTGATGACTTCAAACTCTTTACTTCAGGGTTAAACCAGAAGTCCTAGCGCAAAGCCCTCTGAATTCAGACAAATTGAGTTCTGCCATTGTCTTTCAGCAGCTATGTAATCCTGGGAAAACTGCCTAACCATTTTAAACCCCAGTTGCTGCATTGATAAAATTAGAATAATTATAAGAAGCTAACATTAAATAAGGCATTACATTACATTGGGTCTAGCACACAGAATTGCTCAATAAAAGTTAGCTGCTGTTATTTCCCAAGGGTAGCTTTCATTTGTGCTTATCCATGATCCTTTGCTGGAGGCCTTGCCCCAACTTCTTGCAACCTGCCTCTTTGTCCCACATGTGAGGTTTGATACTGCATGAGCAGTTTCAGTATAGACAAATTTGGAAGCTGTGGGCTCAGTAGCAGTGTCCTCATTTTAATCATTAGCTTTCATCCAATGGAAGATAGTAATTCCTGACTATCAGTGTTTTATCTATGGGGACCCATTGACCTTGGGCTTCTCCAGGCATTAATGTGCTGTTAAGAGTAGGTGGAGAAGAGAGTCAAATATTTTTTCTGTCATTTTCAGCTATATCACCTTAGGTATGTTACTTAACCTTTCTTTATACCAGTTTTCTTGTCAGTACAACAGGGTGGAAATAGAGCCTACTTTATGGAATAACACTACGGATCAAAAGATGTAACAAATACTGAATTTAGAACTGAGTAAGAACTCAATAAGCATTAAGTATTATTTTCATTGACCATATACATCTGAAAAAAAAAGTAAGAAGGCTTTCTTGAACATCTAACATTCCTGGACTATTATTTCATTATGTTATTAAACTTATAAGTAATTCCTTCTCTATTACAAACATTTATCCCATATAAAGATAAAGATCAATTACCTAAAAGGCCTATCTACAGAGTAGAGAGTGACAGAACAACATAGACAAAATTAGCATAGATAGTTCTTTGCCCTTTGACCTAATGCACCTCTAACTCTGAAACAACCTGTACTTCTTTAGAATACACAGCAGTGAGGACAGGAATGTAATATGGAAAGGTGGTTCTCATTTGATGGCTTCCAGTGAGTAGAACTCCCAGGAGCAAAAGAATGGGAAAAATGCCGAAAACCCAATGCTCATATCCATTAACCATCCTGAACAGGCAACAGACTATTAAGTAATTAATCTGTATGATGAGTACACTCCCTAACCACTGTATTTGAACACTGTCTGGGGAGGAATTCTTGCTTCCAAGTGTAGGGAATAGTAAAAGACTATGATTGTCAGGGAACACACTAAAAGAACTTGACTACCATGCTTAATGTTTTCCAAAGTTCCATGAGCACATTTCTTTTCCAATAGAGGATGTATTTTATCAATTGTTGATATTGATTTTCTCAGTACAGCTCCTTTTTGGATGGACTTTGAAATTATACCCATCACATTTCTTTTTCAAAACCATAATCAAGGATGCTTGCTTAAGGACCTAAAATTTTGAATGCCAGTAAATGATCCAAAGGCTACTTTCAGTAGGATACCTGAGTTTAATAGACTTCATATAAAACAACAATCAGTGTGGAAATATTTAAGCTCAATGAAATTTTTTTTCTGAGACCCATAAAGCATAATAAATAGGGAAGTGCAAATGTTTAAAAAATAGTTGATGAAGTCTTCTACTTGCTGGTAATGTTTCTTATCTTTTATCTCCAGGGTCTTGCTGATTTATACAAACCTGAAATTGAAATCTGTTATTCTCAGCACAGGTCTATATGCTTTAATGTTTTCATAATCTCATATTGATGTATTTTAGGCAAATGCATTAGTCATATCAGAGACAATCTTGAAACAAAGGTAAAAGTGTGTGAGTGGTCCCTGAAAGGATATGTAATTAAAATGATAAAAAGTTAATAAAAATTATATTATTATCCATAAAGTAGTAAAAATACATAGTCTGATGAGTTTTGTGTATAAGCTTCATCCTAAATAAAATAAAGCCTAATATTTGAGCTTCCAACCTTAATTTCTGCCTCTGTAATCTGAGCTATACACAGTCATTATCAGATAATGTCTATGCAGCTGAATGCTATTAGTACTCTCCATTCTGACTAGACTATTATATTATAAAACATGAGATTGGGCAATTTTACATCTACTCCTTTTATTGATTCTGACTAGTAAGTAGGCAATCAATGGTGATTACAAGATGCAAAGCATTCTAGAGTAGAAAGAAAATTAAATTTGGCTCATCACTTCTGTTAACTATACAAATATAATACCTTCAAGATGAACAGCAGGCAGACTTTAATATAAATAAATATACCATTTAAGATCCCAAATCAGCAACAAGATTTATGAGACCACTTCAAAATGATGATGCATTTAAAAGGAGATTATATTTTCAAAGGAACTGCTCTCTTTAAACTGTTAGCAATATAGGCACATGGTGACACTAATTAGTGGGTGAGAGAACGCAAGGAATATTTATTAAAAGAAAAGAGAGAAATCAGGGGAAGCACAAGACCCAGGGCTTCTGGTTTCCACAGAAGTAGGAGAAGATATGCAGAGAAGAACTGGTTTCAGCAGATCATTCAGGGCTTCCTCTAAGAATGAGAAACAGCCAACATATTGTTGACTGTTTTTCACCTTTAAGAATTCTGTTCTAAATTAAATATCCTTTATATGTTGTTTCTCTGGATCTGAACTTTGTTTCACTTGAAAATATATTCTTACAGTAAAAAGGATTTTATCTTAAATGTTTTAGTAGCTATGAAATGAAGGTTACATATGGTAGCCCTTTATTCCACTCACCTTGATTTAATGGCAATAAAGACCAGATGAGACTAATCCCGAAATTCAGTCTGTTGAATGTTCACACAATATAAGTCTTCCATCCAGAGTTTCTGAATCAAGAAGCCATTATTCTTTCCTTCTATAGGAAAACTGTCCAAAGCACAAATTACCCACAGATATATGGAAAATGCCTGGTGAGTCTTTAGACTGAGTTCTTTTAAGGCTTCCTAATGAAGGGATCAATCTATAGAACAAATGTGTTTCTTCTATGATAGCCTTATATTAATTTCATCTCATCTTCTTTGGTAACAGTATGCCTTCCATGACATAGCAGGATCCCAGATGGAACAGACATCACTGAGGAGGACCAACTAATAGATATTAGGAGTCTGATCTACTTCAATCTGCACAGTTCATTGGCCTGAAGTGGCCAGGTACCACTCAGGGGTGAATCTGTTTATTCACCTTCTGTTTATACACTTCTGTGTAAGGCACCATCATTTAACAAGAGGTGAAGTTCTCAGAATTGATTAATTTGGTAATATAGGGTAACTTAGTGAGCTTAGTGAGTTAATGATTAGCCATGTGAAATGAATTAGCCTCTAAATACAATAAATAATCCTAGAAAAAAGTACGTGATCCGGTGTAAAAACACACAGAAATGTATTCAACATAAATAACTTATCTGAATTAACCAGCATTTACCAGTAGTAAATGCCAATCAGGAGCTGAAATCAGACTGCTGAAGCCTAAAGCCTGTTTATTCACTTGACCTTTGCATTTCAAGATGTGCCAGAAGGGCATATCAAGGATGAAGAGGCTGGAAGTGGGGGTAGCGGTGGGCATCTCTGGTTGTTTATGCCAGCATCGGAGCTTACTAAGTAGCGTGAACTTTCATGGCCATCATCATGGCCATCATGGTCCTTGTATTCATCTTTTATTATACAGGTAGTTTATGTACATTATCTCTTTTAAAAATCTGGAAGATAGGGATATTTACCTTTTTTTCTGCAGGTCAGGAAATTGAGGTTCTGAGAGTCAAGTACTTTGTCATACATTCAATAATTACCAAATCTGGTTTCAAACCCATCTTTATTTGATCCCAAAGTCCAAACTCCAGTGACTCCAAAGTTCCCACTCAACGACAATACCTCTTTCATCCATTAGAAGTCAAAATATGTATAACACATTAAAAGTTATCCATTCTAGGAGGCATCCCATATGGTACAAGGAAAGCTGGACTCACTGATTTTTGAAATTCATCAGTAATTGTACCATAATGCCATGTTATCTACCAAGGCCAACTAGTGGGTTAATGTTAACTAGCCTACATTTCTAGATTCTGAATATTAAACTAATATGTGTTCAGTTTTTCACAGACCTGGAAATAGTAACTCATTTTTTCTGATACAGTTTAAAAAACATATTCTTAAAAAATATATAATTTGAGTATCACAAAAATTCATCAATTATTATCATTAACAACAATGTTATTATATAATATAATATAATAACAGGATATTATTACTAATATCCCCATTTAAAAAATTTTTAATGTTTATTTATTTTTGAGGGGGGGAGGGGCAGAGACAGAGGGAGACACAGAATCTGAAGCAGGCTCCAGGGTCTGAGCTGTCAGCACAGAGCCCCACGTGGGGCTCAAACTCATAAACCATGAGATCATGACCTGAGCCAAAGCTGGACACTAAACTGACTGAGCCACCTAGGCGCCCCTAATATCTCCATTTTATATATAAGGAAACATACTCAAGGCAAAAAGAAAAAGAAAAAGAAAAAAAAAGTGGGGACCCAGAATTTTAGAACATTTAACTCTAAAATACATACAGAGTCAGTACTCAGTTCTACTCTACTGACTCAGTCATTCCAGAATCCTAAAAATGCCCAGCCTCCAGATGCCCTGTACCCACTCTTCAGCCTACTCATTCTCCTAGAGCCCTCCCTGGTCTTCCACATGCAACAAATCCTACAAAGACGCGGACTTTCTAGGAGTCTGTCTGCCGGATATAGGCAGGCCCTCAGTGACTGACTGGAGCCTGGAAATAAAGGATACCATAGTTCTCTTTTCTTTCTGCAGTAATACTGGCACCTTATATCATTGTGAGGCCCAGGGATGTCCAGAAGTAAAAATGTCTTGTGATGTCACTAATTCTTAGGGATTTGGGCTTTCATAACTTACTTTATAAGGGCTTGTAAAACTAGTACAATAAACAGGTGTAATAATCCAACAAATAATAAGAATCAGAATAAGAAACTATGCATATTGGGATCAGTACTGGCATTATCACTCGTGTTTCATACTCAGTTTCCTTAATTTATATTCCATATTTTGCCTTAGTGATGAATTCTAGGATGAGTCTTACCATTTTTACAAATAAACCAAATTCCCAGAGACCACAGAACAGTGTTTCTTCGGAAACAAATTCACTTTTCAGGGTCATTAACATATTCCCATGGGTCTGCAGAGCAGAGCAGCTCTAAGGGAAAATGCATTTCCTTCCTCTAGGAGAGAAACCACCATATTTTTTTCCAGCCCCTTCTCAGAGGATCATCATCATTTCCAATAGAATTCACAGCAAATGCAGAAATACACAATATGACGTAAGTGAAGGAATCACTTGGGATTCTAAAAAGAGTATTTGTTCAGCCAAAAAAATAATCTTAAAAAGTTTCTGCAAACTGTCATGGCAGAGAAAACTTTTTAGCAGTGTAAGGAAAGGGGAGATATTACAGGGCTCAGCTTCCCCACTCCTCACAGAGCAGACCAACACACCAATACCTCCACCTCTGAGCCTTTTTCCAATTGCTTCTTCTTTCAGAGCAGAATCCTTTTCAGAAGTTCTCATTTGAAAATGAATGAAAACAACTTTGAAATGTACTAAACACACCCTAAGTTCCTGCAGTATAAATAAGCTGCTTGGGACAGGTAGGATTAAGAGCCTGTGAGGCCAGCAAAGGGATCCTTTCATTGTGGCTTCTGTACTACTTGCTATCTTTGATTGCTCGAGAAGGCATATTTGATGAGAGAATGACATCAAGTGTATACAGATGTGGCTGGAAAGGCCAACTCTGGATCAACTGAGGACATGCTCCTATTGAGTGAAGTATTGATTGTCCTTCAATCAATTAGTAGTGGGACTGCTAATCTAAAATGGGGCTGCCATCCAAAGAGCCCTTTTCCGTTTGTAACATTTCCACCTCCTGGACTTGCTGCCAAACCCCAAGTCCTTGCTCAATACGAGCAGTTCCATTCTGTCTGGCCTCTTGCAAGGCTGGTTGTGTAGCGACCCTTCCTTTTATCTAGCGCAAAGCCCGTCTGAGCTTTGGTATCACTGCATCCTCAAGGCATTCTTACCAATTCGCTAGTTAGAAGGAGGGTCTTGCTCTACTCAGGGAGGTTACTTGGATAGCTCGAGCCTTGATCTGCCCGACAAAGGTGCACTGGGGAAGCAATGCTCCCATGCCTGGTGGGCTGACCAAGGCACACGACCTCATTCATTACACTGTACTCCGGCCACTATGTCTATGTCCCCATGACACCAAATAAACTCCTCATGAGAGTGATATTTTTGGTTGCTCTAGACCTTACAGCCTCATCAGAAGCCACACCTGTGCCATATTTAACTTCCCTAAGCCTAGTTTCCTCATCTATAAAACAGGAATAATAACACTACCTGCCTCATTAGTTTATTGTGAGGTTATTGTCAAGTATTTAGCCCAATGGGTTGCATGCAGTAGTCACGCCGTCAACAATAATAATTATTATTGTTGTGTCTCAGCTTCTAAGAAATTGTGCTGGCTCCAAGTGGCTGAGATAACTTAACATGGAAATTATAGCCATACTTTCATAGGAATGAATTTTCTATACACATGGAAGGGGCTTACTATAACCGAGATGGCAATTTTCACTGATGTGTTCATCAAAAGAGATTGTATAGATACATTTTATAGTCCACGAGATAACAATGGAGTCTGATCACACAGATTTAAAATTTCCTAGTATGTAAAAAAGCAAGCACTGAAACAGTGCTTTCTCAAATTTAGAGAGATCAAAAAAGTAAGAAAGAGAGAAAGGAAAGAGATTAATACCTAGGTTCAAATGAATTACTGGTGAAGGGGTTAATGTTTCTGTCTTGGAGGTGTTGCTTCAACTTTACTCTTAGAAAAGAATCCTTGTGATCATGTCTTACCGAGAAAAAGAAATTAAATTAAATCTTTTAAAGTTGATGGAAGATTAGCTTATATGGATTACCTGCTGCTTACTTGAATAAGAACATGAGAAGCATAGATTATCTACTATCTAGAAGCCATATAAATAAGCGTTCTTTAATAAACAATTGAAGTACATGTTTTCATTAGCCTTGAATTCTGGCCTCAGGTAATTCAAGAAGAACCAATTAACAACAATGACAGATTATTTGGGAGGTTTCATGTAGGAGACTATCATCTCACAATGATGTTCTGTTGAAACTCCAGTGACAAAGTATCTTTGAAAGAAATTTAAGAAGTCAAGTGTACAAAGTTGGTTTAATAAGCAAATTATAATAGAAGGTTTCTGACCTGCTGAAACAATGTTAAGTCTTTGCTTGTATATGAGAGTAGGGGAGAGAATGCTGGTTTGCGCCTTGAACCAAAAGTAACTTTAGCCAAGAATTCAAACATACAGACTTATCTTGGTCTATTTGGATGCCTGCTGGAACAGTCCCAATAGGATTGATATGCTGAAGGGAACTGGGGAGCTGACCAGCAAGGGAGAATCACAAGGAAGGAACAGTAAGGCACACACACATAATTTAAGGTTAGTGCCACAGAGTTGGAGAGCAGGGCATTTCTGAATAAAGCCAAGTGCTTCCTACTTATAGCATCTTCCAGTTCATCACTGAGTCCTAAGGAGAGGAGCTACCAGTACAAATTGAAATAGCAGATTAAAATCTCTGCACTATTCTGGGAGCCTAAACCAGTTTGAGCCCAATAGGACCAACATGTACTGAATCTTTACTCTGGACTGGGCCAACCCCAAGAGGTAAGGACTATTGGTAGCCCCACTCTATGAAGTGAAGAAGAAAACCCAGGTGAAGAAACCTGGGCAGAGAGAGATTAAATAATTGCCCCCAGTCACACTACAACCTGAAGGAAGGGCTGACACCCAGACCCAGGGAGAGGGCAGTCTGACCCCAAACACCTACTCTAATCTACTACAGCTTATGAAGCAAAATCTTCAAGTGGTGAACTGGATTTCCTGCATTATCCAAAACATACAGAAGTAGTTTTAAGACTTCAGAAATTCCAGAGAACACAGGAAACCATTGGTGCTTCTTAGTTGCTGGGCTCTGCAGTACTCTTAAGACTACATGTCTTTGCTAGAGGCCCCAAGAATGGAGACAACCTCAGAGACATCCCCAACCTTCATAGAGCCATGGCCTCAGGAAGTCTGAATATACGAGGAGAAAACCAGTTGGCAATCTGATATCAGAGGAGACTGTGAGTAAATCTCCTTGGAATAACTGAAGGAATCCTTACATAGAAATGGAGGACTAGAAATAACGAATGGGCAGATACACCAAGAAATACTGTTACTAGTGTCCCAACACTTACTTCACCTTTAGTGTGATAAGGCCTGGTGAAACCTATTTAGGTGATAAGGAAAGTAAGGTTACTACAAATACAGTCGAGGAGGAAATTGCCATTTGTGTGCCTGCTGGGTGCTGAACTCCACATCAGCACACAATTGCCCTAGAGGCATGTGAATCTACCTGTCTTTTATTCCTGAGAAATAAAACTTTTGTCACATTAATGACAAAATTTGTCTCTTACACAATGAGAGACGGAAGAAAAGGAACACGAACATGGCATTTATCTCAGATGCAACATTTTACTTTCTGTGTTAATGATTGTATTTGAATAGCAGGGGGGCGGGAAAGACCTAAAACAGTGCATGGCATTTAGCATTTAACATCTGGGATCAATTCAGTCAAATTGAGACTCACAGAGTTCACTGGGATATCATGGTGGTTCTGTTGTTGTTCTACAATATAGTCATAATATATTACATTTGTATTTCCTACAGCATTAACAGTGGATAAAAAGTGGCTTTAAAGACAACTGACTCTAGTTCAAATCCTGCCTTCTCTTGCAAGCTGTATAACTTTGGGCAAGATACTTTATGTCTCTGAATCCCATTTTATTTGCCGATAAGGTACATATGATATTTGCCTTTCCCATAGCATTAATGTGAGGTTTGCCTCAAACATTACTTGCCCAGTGCTTAGAACAGTACTGGGTCAACAGTGAGGGGTATGGGAATAGGGTAATGAGTGTCCCTTACTGTTTCAAGAATATAAGAATACTTAACCACATGGAAAAACATTATTATATGTTTTAAGTAAAATACAGTATAAATCACCATGATCCTATTTTTTTGTTTAAAAGCATTTGTGTACACACAGATAAGGGATTGAGGAATATATTCTAAAATAATACATAGGTTATATCTAACTAGTTGCAGTATGGTGACAATTTCATCTTTTTGCTTTAACATACTGATTTTATACAAAAATTAAATAATAAATGTTGCTGTTGAATAGTGTAATGAGTGAGAAAGATTGGTATCTCTGGGATAAGGGGACTAAAAGAAGGTCTTTATATATTTTTATTTTTATTATTTTTTTAATCTTTATTTTTGAGAGAGAGAAACAGAGTGCAAGTGGGCAAGGAACAGAGACAGAGAGGGAGACACAGAATCTGAAGCAGGCTCCAGGCTCTAAGCTGTCAGCACAGAGCCTGACGCAGGGCTTGAACTCATGAATCCCAAGTTCATGACCTGAGCAGAAGTCAGACGGTCAACCGACTGAGCCACCCACCCAGGAGCCCCTTATTTTTTTTTTTAATTACAGAATACGTCTACAGCTTTTAGACAAGGCAGAGGCAGAGTGAGCTGGGGATAAAATGCTGGAAGAATCAATTTGGAATTGTGTCAGATTAAGTAGTGAGCCTTGGAATGGAGAAGAAAGTCATCTTGTGAAGGAATGGGAGGAAAATAATAATGACAGCTTGCAAAATAAAGGCATTATTTATATCCAAATTTTGAAAATGATAGTTCAGTTGTTTTCAGATGCTTTTATTAGAGAACAAAGTTATGGATTTGATCCCCTAATGGGCCAGTTAACTTCTCCCTGTTCCTAGAGGCTAAATAATTTACCCTAGTATCACCTGCCTGTTTTGTAGAAAGATGCCAACTACCCATTGTTAACGTGCTTCAGTCTGACACAGCAACAAACCTTACCTGAAGATCTGATGACTCTGGGTTTGAGGCTCATGGTCTAGAGGTTGCTCTCCCTGAAAAGCACTGCCATCAAACATTTGCCCAGACCTAAGAAACACATCTTCCAGAACACTGATGCGTATGTAGACTTGCACTGGTCACTGATTTCTAAGGGTGGCAATTCAGGACATCATTTCCAACATAATGAACCTCAGTTTCCTGGGTATTTAGACTGCCTCATCTTTTCTACAGCATCACCACACAGGGAACTCGTCAAGAGGATCACGGAGCAAAGCCCCCTGAGAAGCAGCTATTTTGGGAAAGCTTCTGTGGTCAGACATTTGTTGGTCCCCAAAGATTTTACTAAATGGGATTTGATTCAGTTTTCTTGCCTGGAATGCTGCAGATTTAAATGCTCCCTACTGGATTACTGTCTGCTCTTTTTTCTGAGGTATTGTGTGGTATTTAACAGAAGCTGCAGGATTGCAGTGTGCTTATTTAATTATGCAAGAATAATGAGAAATTAAATCGCATCTTGGTTTGTATTTTACAACCGAGGAGAAATCTATAGCACTTAAAAAAGTATGGATGTTTATGTCCTACAGAATCCAGCTTGAGACCCACTTCTGCAAATTGTTAGCTCTGAGACTGTGGCTCAGTTTCTCATCCAGTGTCTAATAGCCACTTCCCTTATAAGGCTACAGCGAGTAGTGAAGGAAATAACACATATTTACCAATTAGTATAGCACCTAGCAAACAGTAAATGTTTCATAAATGTTAGCGATTACTGCTTTCACTTCTACTACTGCTCTTAGTGGATATATCTAGAGAATGCCTCTGAGAAAATAAAAGAAGACTGTCCCAAGGGAAATACTAATTTACCATTTAACCAGAACATAAGATTTAGAGGGGATGAAAATGGAAGAATTAGAAATTTCCTTTAGTGGCCCAAGATTCTGGATAAAAGCTTGATTTTGGAAAGGGTTTCTCAGGGGCATTTCAAGGATCATCAGATACCACAAAGATATTTACATCCATCTGTTCGGTCAAAGGCAGGTGAGAAGCTCCTATATATAGGACAAAGGAAAATCGAGTGCATATTAAAAAAAAACAAAAAACAAATCTTGTCTGTGTTCAGTGATAAATTCTGTGTAAAAATATGTAAATATACCAGGGCAGGCTTCTGGGGGGTTGAGACAACATGGATTAAAGTTTCAAACCTGATTTTGGAAGTAAACAGATCTGGGTTTGAATCCCAGGTAAATCACTGTACTAGCTATAAGCCCTTGAGCAAGATATATAACCTATAGTAAACCATATCTTCCTCTTTTTGTGGGAATTAATTTAGATGCTGAAAGCAAATTAGCAGAGAGCATGGCATGAGCTAAACAATCAATAGATGTTAGCTCTATTTTTCCATGTATGAGAATGGGACATTGGTGTGTATCCAAGCACATAAAACCTTTCTATCCCAAGAAAGTTATCACAGGTGTCAAGATAAAATTAAGAATTTGTATTTTAATCCTCAATTACTCACAGCTACATCTTCCCCATTTCCACAGGCATTGTTTCAATCATCCAAAAATATGTGGCACATCTATTATGTGCTCAGTAGCATATGGTGTGGGGACTCTGGGGGGCGTGACTGTCACTACCAAGCAAAGTTTTAATGGGTGCTTATGATGTTTTCATTACATTACAAGCCTCGTGCTAAGAACTTTAAATTAGGCTTTGTTATTATTCCCATTATACAGATGAGGATGCTGAGAGTTAGCTAGATAAGGTAAGTTGTCCAGCGTCAATCAAGTATTAAGGCTTACATGTAGCTCTCAATCCCCACTTTGAACCAATAGCTTATTTAGTCGTCACTCTGCCAGAGCTTTCATTCTGCAGTGGTTAGGAGGTGGGTACAGAGAAAATGAAGCGGAGGAAGTGTTAGCATGTGGGAAATATGGGCTACCATGGGAGTACCCAGGAGAGACATGATCCAGACTTGGTGGATGATAAGCAGTCAGAGAAGGCTTCTTGCAAGAAGTGATGCATCAACCAAGATGAATGATGAGCAGGGGTTGACTAGTGCTGAGGAAAAAGATATTCAGGGCTTATGTAACCACGTGTAGAGACATTTGAGACTCGAGGAAAAGCTTGGCAAGTTGTAAGAACTGAAATAAGCTTAGCAGAGTTAGACCTTAGTGTAGGGGGGTGCATGGACGCAGGGGAGGAGGAGAAGGAAAGGCAAGAGATAAGGCTGGAGAGCTTAGAGGGAACCTGATTGACAGTATGCACAAGTTCAAGCGCACATGGGTTCGAGAGAGTTCCAGATACTAGCCATGGGCCAGGCACTGTACTGAGTGTGAGACCCATGCTTTGCATTTTACCTTCCACCTGCAGTCCTCATGCACCCTAAGTTCTAACCAAGTAAATTACCCACTCTGTACATTCCCCCCACTCTTTCTTTGCCCCAAATGTTCTCTCTACCTAAAAAGCCTTTTCCTTGCATTTTGATAGGTAGACACAAGGCATACCTCGGGACCAAGCACAGGTGTCACCCTGTCTGGTAGCAACCCTGGATTGACCAGACAGTGGTGGTCCACCTCTGCTGAGATTATCCGCCACTTAACCTGTGCCTTCATTAGGGCACATATCAGTTTTGTCTTACAGATGTTTGTTTGCTTGTTTTTAAAAGAATGTTTTCTCTTGCCTAAAGGATTGTGGCCTCCCTGCGAGCTAAGACCCCAGGGTATTCTGGAATTCATCTAGGAACCATCACAGCCTTGCCCAGCCTTATCATCAAAGCTAATACAAATTGACTCTTCTCATTCCTCTGTCTGTATGAAAGCGACTTAACTCAAATATGGTGGATATTGGCAATTTCATGTGGTTAAATTCGAATATAGGCCAACTACTGAATTAAGCAATTTGCATGTGATATCTCAATTGATCTTCACAACAGCCATATGAAGTAGACACTATAATCATTTCCATTTTACAGACAACGCAACTGAGGCTTAGAGAACTTAAGTGATTTTGCTCAAGGCTATACTGACAATAACCGGAAGAGTTTAATTAAGCTAAAAACTGATTAGAATAAAACTGCCTCCTGCTGGTGGGAGTAAGGGAAATATATACTGTTTTCACTCAGTTTCTGTATTTTTCTCTTCTCCATAAGAGGAGTATAATGCCTGATTGTAAATAAGAATGCTATTAAATTAACTGAAAAATGCATAGTTGTAATAATTATTTTATTTTATTCAGCACTTACCTTGTGCCAAACACTACTCTACATACTTTAAATCATTTCATGCTTATAATAATCCTATGAGACAGAGTCTGACAAATGAGGAAACTGAGGCTAAGAGGGCAGAGACATTTGCCCAAGGTCATACAGCTGCTAAGTGGTGGGGCCAGGCCTCAGCAGGAGTCTGACCTCAATCCCGTTCACTCCACCTTTATGCCATGCAGACGTACAAAAGCCCGCACCATATATAAAGGAGATATTTTAAATGGCAAGAAACACAAACATATGTTAATCTAAATCAAGGTTTAAAATGCATGCAAAAATGTGAATGAATTTGATACTTTAATTCCCCCTTGCTATGGCTGGCATAAAATCACCGGCTGGCTCCTTTTAAAATGTTCCACTTTCAAAGGCAAAATTACTTGTTTACTACCCTCCTCAAAGAATAATGATTAGAAAAAACATAAAGGCATAGAGTCATACTGAGGCACGCTTGATGGCTGAGAATCTTGAATACAGAAGTTATTTCTAACTCTGCCACAGGAATTTGTCCGCTAGACCTAACTGGGTCCAAAATGTCACGAAGGAACTAGTCATAGCTAATTTAGTAAGTGGCCTAGGAGGATAAACCAGGCAGGTGAGGGCAAGAGAGGGCTTAGCGGGTACCTAGAGAGCAACCTGTTTGGGGGAAAAAGCAATTCCCAAGTAGGGCTTTAGGAACTACCTTCCATGCACATTCCAGCCCTCAGTCTGTATTTCTGTCTGAGATGTGGAATACAGAAACAGAGAAAGCAAGGCTGAAGTTTTATAGCTTATGGTTAGCCAAGTCTTAATATATGTCCTTTAACATGATTTCTTGTGGCAGTCTCTTTAGACAAGCTGTTGTGCTTTTCATAGCTTCCAGATGTTAGAGCCATGATGCAAAAAATTGAAACAAGTGTAATGGGCTTGATTGTGCAAAATCAGATCGATTCAAATTAATGAGCCCACTAAACATTAACAGTCAATGAGTTTACAAGAGATTAAAACTGAAAACAGCACTAACTACAGTATTTCATGACAGAATAAGGAATGTAACAGCTAAAATGAAAATATTTTATTTCACTTTTATCTAGCAGCAATTTTCAAATCACTCCAGAATATGCTCCACTAAGAAGCATATTGGCATTCACCACCATGTCTTTTAAAAGCAGAATCCAAGGTAAGCGGGAGCATTGCCCTGGGATGTTCCCAGTAGGCATTGCCTCTGAAGGGCCACCTTCATCACCCACATAGCTTGCTTCAAGCGAGTTAATACATGCAAAATGCTGAGCATATAAGGGGCACATAGCCAGTGTTCAATATGTAATGTTTTCTTTCTCCTTTGCCTTATACCACAGAAGCTAAGAAGCCTTTTCCTACTTTCTGTAGAAACTACTGGACACAAACAAATATATTTCAGGTTAAATGGAATCATACGCAGCTGGAGTTTTTCTTCTGTAAATTCATGGGAAGGTGATTGTTTGGGCTAAATCCAGAAGCTTCAATGAATAATTCACTGCTCAAATCTCAATAACGTCAAGATTTTCTTTTAAGAAAACAAGATACGTCTATGGACTTTTCATACATTCAGTGACATTGAATTAACCAGCAGAAAAATGGCTTGACGTTACTGCTCATATAACAAAATTAAATGAGCATGGATTTTAGAGCCAAAAGGACTTGGGTTTGAATCCAGATTTCAACACTTACTAGCTATGTGACCTTGAATAAGTCCCTTAATCTGTCTGGAAGTCATTTTAAAAGGGATAATCCTTTCCTTGCAGTGTTGTTATAAGGATTCAAGATAAAATATGTAAAGCACAGTATAGTCTCTGGCAAATAATCAGCACTCTTAAATGATATCATATTATCACAATGGGTATTTAAGCATACTCCTTACTATTAACTTCTTAATTGATAAAACAGCAATATCACAGATTTAAAAGTTTTCAACAAAAATGTGTGGGTTATTGTCACTGAAATAAGAACAAATGGGATTACTTGGTCTAAGGATCTGACCAACCCTTAAGCCTTCTAGTTCTCATAGAATGCTTTCCTCCAGGAAAACAATAATATCTAATGCTGATTTTCTCCATAGAGATTTATGAGTATTAAATATATTTTAATATATCTATAAAGAGATTTAAGCTCTTTTTGGAAATAAAGCTGAGGGAGCCATTGATCAGAATTTGACGTGGGAATAATTTCACTGCTGGGCTGCCTTTTTCCAAATACATTTCTCCCCATAAACTGATGGGAAATTCAGTCTTTCATTTTCTGAATATTGCCCAAATGAATTGTGGAAGTCCAGCAGAAGTGCTTGATTGTACTTTCATTAGACTTCTTTTCCTTTAGGCCATACAGGTGGAATGAAAGAAGAAAGAAAATTAATTAAATTTATGGGCATGTTTATACCCTCCAGGTGTCATAAAATGTACTGGCTCAGACATTTTTCAAGTAATTAAGCAGACATCTCTGTGTTTCCTAATGAGTCGCTGCCCTTCCCTTTTTAATCTGGTGAGAGATCTCATCACCTGCCTTCTGTCAGCTGATGGGCTTATTCCCTGGACAAGCTCAGCCTTTTCCTCACGCTGCAATGTGCCAATGGGACTCCATGGATATGAATATGAGATCCTCTTTTCCACAAAAATCTTTCCTAGGGTCAATTAGTGGCTTAAAGATATTAAAAGTTGACTGGTTTGTCTCTTATATGTATTATTAGAGATGCTGGTCCAGATTATTTGAGAAATAATATGAATGAAATATGTTCATATGTTCAAATATATACACATATATATGTGCTCAAATATGTATTATAGATTGTATTATATGTATTACATATTTTATATATGTGTATATGAAAAAAGCGTGACTACTATTTCAGTCTGGGCTTAGATGAGACAAAATTTAAACTCCAACTTAGAGGATTTATTAATTTGGACAAAGTGAGAGTTTGGCAGGATTCTAGTAGAGGTGAAGACCACATATAACTAGTTTGTTTGTTTGATGTTTATTTATTCATTTTGAGAGAGAGAGACTGAGAGACCACAGGGGAGGGAGGAAGAAAGACTCCCAAGCAGGCTCCGTGCCACCAGCACAGAGCCCAATGTGAGACTCGAACTATGAACCGTGAGATCATGACCTGAGCTGAAATCAAGAGTCGGATGCTTCACTGACGGAACCACCCAGGCACCCCCACATGTAACTAGTTTATATGATGCTCTGTAATTCACCTAGCACTGTTCCAGGCACCAAAGGTCTTTACGGAGCACTAGGTTCAGTTGCGAAAGCAAACTAACAAACATAAAATAAATAAGGCTGTAAGTAATAGAGAACATGCATAAGTGACAGCGTTTCACAGCGATTGTTGAGTCCAAGTGGATGTTTGGAAAAGATACACAAAGGCTACAGAACAGAGGACGGTATGGAGAAGGAAGGCACCCCAAAGGAAGGGAGGTTGAGCTGAACTCAGCCACTGGATAAATAAAGAAATGGGAGAGGGCATCCCAGAATAGGGAGTATTATGAACTTAGCATCTTCAGGGGCATGGAAGGTACTGCTCTCCCTAGAACAGAGTGTGGCATGGGAAGGAGCTACAAATAAGATTAGGGAGGCACAGGGGGCCATATTAAAATGGAAGGCTTAAGAGCCAGGAAGAGAGGTTAGAATTTGAACCTTTTGTGTGGATTCCTCGGCAGTGACATATAATCAATTCTTTTAAAAAAAAAAAATCACTTGAAGAAATCTTAAAGATCAACTAATCTAAACCTATCCTCCCTGCACAACCTTTTCACAGATGAAGAACTATACTGAAAATAGTGTTTTATTAAGATTCATCTGGCAGTGACAGACGCCTGAGTTCCTGGGCACTCATCGTCCTCCAGACCTTCTCTATTTCCGGTATTCCCCAACTTAGCCAAGGAGCACCTTCACCCAGGGGTACCCCAGTCCTCCTTCTCCCTCTACCCAATGACCCTACCCTAGAAGTGTTATCCCTTTATTCCCTCTTACAGCTGTCCCTCTCCTCTGTCCCCAGGGCCACTACCCCAATTCAGGTCTTCATCATTTCTGACTGAAGTGCCACAGGAGATGTTTACCTGTTCTCCTTGCCTTCAGTTTCGTCCCACTCCAGCTCGTTCTACAGATGACTGTGAGTGAAACAAGATTAGGGTGCCTGAGCCATACTTCTTTTGTAAAAATGTATATTTTAATAAAAACTCAATATTAATGTGTTCAAAATGATGATTTGATATCCATCCACATAGTGAAATGATTACTATAGTCAAGCTAATTAACAGGTCATCTGCTCATATAGTTACTATTTTTTCACGTGTGTAATGAGTGCACCTGAAATCCACTCTCTTAGCATATTTCTAGTGTTCGATACCAGATTATTAAGTATGGTCACCAAACCATCATTCTTAAATATCTTTTTTTTTTAAGTTTATTTATTTATTTTGAGAGAGACAGAGAACAAGTGGAAGAGGGGCAGAGAGAGAGGGGACAGAAGAACTGAAGCGAGTGGGCTCCATGCTGACAGCACAGAACCTGACAGGGGGCTCAAACCCACAAACCGTGAGATCAGGACCTGAGCCAAATTCGGACACTTAACCAACTGAGCCATCCAAGCTCTTTATCAAGCCATCATTCTAAAATGCATTATTTTATTATTGTCTTCAGAGTAAAACTCCAAACTCCTGTGCTTGACTGCCCCTAACTGCTCCTCTTACATCCTCTCAACCGATTTCCCTCCCCCATCAGGAACGTCCCCACTGTTGATGTTTATATATTAATGCAGCCTTTGCTCAAAGGGTTTCTCCTTCCTGGAATGCTCCTCTCCTCCTCCTTGAACATGAAGCTCTGGCATCAGGTCCTTTAGGGAATATTTAAATCACACCTCTTTTAGTTGCGAATGACCAAAATCCTAACCTATCCAACTGAGAAGCTCAACCAACTTAAACAACAACAACAAAAGGGATGTACTGACAGAGAGGACTACCATGGACAGGGCACAGGCATTGCCTGATCTAATGACACACCTCTTATCAGATCCCTCTCTGGACCTGGGACTCCTGCCCGATCCCCCATTATGGGAATGGTTTCATTTTATGCTCCTACAGGCAGGCTTTCTTCATGTGGTAGCAACACAGCTATAATCAATTTCTTCTTGAACAGAGATAAGAGAGATTTCTAAGGAAAGTTCCAGGGAAATGTGTTCAGTTGGCCTGACTTAGGTCCTATGTCTATTCCTGGGCTTATTACCGTGGGAAGTTGGATGGGGTGCACGAAATCGGCTCAACCAAGGTTGTGTGTTAGAGGCTGTCACTGGGAGGTGATGAACAAATGAGTACTGAGCACAGGAAAAGCAAGAGCCAACACAAGAAGCCTTTCTTACCTGTCCAGGCTGAGTCACCCCCATAGATGCCCCATTCACACCTTTTCCATTCTGACATGTCACCATTATATCATGATGCTTCCTTTTCTGCCTCCCCCAAGGATATACTCTGAGGCATATCCTCACATGACTGCAGTGCTTAGCATACAGTAGTCTCTTGAAAAAAACATTTATTGAATGGACCAAAAAAATGTCAAAATTTGTGACTAAAAGAGAATAATTACCACATAGTGGTAATCAAAGCAGTAAATAAGGTTTCGAACAGAGACAGACCAGAACAGAGGAGCAAGGATCCAGGACTAATGGCATGAGGGTATTTGCTGTTGAACAGAGTGAGGAAAAAAAGTGAATTCACCAAAGAATAAAGCAGAAAGTTATTAAAAAAAGAAAAAAAGTAACAGAAGAGTTTGTGATATCAAAAACCAAGCAAAAAGCGTGCAAATACAAAATGTAAAATTTTTAGGTTTATTTGTTTGTATCCTGAATAACTGGGAATGTTTTCTAATTTCCTTAAGCAGCTGTATTTCCTGGCTAGAACAAGAATCTCACAAATCAGTTGGTGGCATGTGGGCAGGGGCATGGAGGCAGTAGTGGTGGTGGAGTCCCAGAAAAAGCCTATAGAGGCTGCAAGCGTTGTTGATAGCGGGCAGTCTGTCAGAGGAACTAGGGGACAAACCCCCACAAGAGACCATCTGGCTGAGAGACTTAAGGCGCCTTCTAGGAGTGAGATGGCCCAAGGGATGGGGAGGTGAAGCAGACAAGCCTAATCCAGGATGAAAGCCTGGGTTGGTGGAAGGAAGAAAGTCTGGGTCAGCACAGCATAGTGCTGGTCACTTACATGCCTCTCAGGCAGCTCTCTGGGAATAGGGGATAGGGACAACAGATGGAAAATGACAGAGTTCCCTTGCTGTGCTGCTTGGGGACATACATGATAAAGGTTAACGTTGAAGTGAGCAACGAAGCTCTCCTGCCACTTCCGCATGAGTCAGACTCTGATCTTAACGCTTTGAGGTCTTGAGACAACACACAGTCCTCTGGCATCTTCGGGACTTCAGCATCAGCTCTGTCACCCCTCCAGTCAAGGTGAGGAGGCGGGCAATGGGATGTCCTGCAGAAACCATTCTACTATGGATTCCAGAGGCAATGACAGCACAGTCACTGGAACCAGAATTATATCTGTTGATACCCATTACCTCATTTTCAGTAGGCAAAGTTTTGAACCATTTTGAATATTAAAAACAAAAATTAAAACAGGGGTGTCTGAGTGGCTCAGTCGGTTAAGCATCTGACTCTTGATTTCAGCTTAGGTCATGATCTCAGCTCAGGTCATGATCTGGCAGTTCGTTGGTTCAAGCCCCACATCAGGCTCTGTGCTAACAGCCTGGAGCCTGCTTAGGATTCTCTCTCTCCCTCTCTCTCCACCTCTACCCCACTTGTGCTCTCTCTCTTTGTCTCTCTCTCTCTCTCCAAATAAATAAACATTAAAAATGAAAACAGCTGGGGCACCTGGGTGGCTCAGACAGTTGAGCATCAGACTTCGGGTCAGGTCACGAACTCTCAGAGCCTGGAGCCTGCTTCGGATTCTGTGTCTCCCTCTCTCTCTGCCCCTTCCCTGCTCATGCTCTGTCTCTCTCTGTCTCAAAAATAAATAAATGTTAAAAAATTAAAAAAAAAAATTAAAACAGCTAGCATTTATACCCCAGACACTAAACATATGTATAGTTTCTCCACAGAAAAGTTCATTTTTGTCCTTAATTTTTGAAGAAGTTGATGGAAAGAAAAAGCAGAATCAAGAGACTCTTAAAAATGAATAATGAAGTACACGATGAGAACTCTCGCTAAGCACCGTAAAAACCTTGGCTTCATGCCATCTCCTTCCCAGTTACAGTATTCTTCCTTTAGAAGGTGGTGATTCACAACTGGAAAGCATTTCTTTAGCATGCATACCTACTGTAATACGTATCTGACTCCTTAGAGGAATTTTTCACAGATACAGGAGGAAAATGGGAAAGTGTTTCAAGCAAAATGAAATCTCTAGGTCTCATAGTTACTGCTAGGAAGAGTGTCTCTTCAGAGTGCAAGCCACAGAACTACTATTATAGAGGATAATAAAGCTGTGTCGGACAGAGAAGAGGATTTCTCTCATAAAACCCATACTGACACTTATGACTGTCCAGGATACCTGAGAAATTAGGAACCAAGTAATTGGATGTTTCATCTCCAAAACATGCTCCATACCACTTTTGAAAAAAATGTCAGTGAAAAATCTTTTTTCTTCCTTCTAGAAAATTACAAGACATAAATCTCTCAAGACCAAATTTCAAAGTGGCTGCCATGTTCATATGCTTAAAGTGCTATGTATCAGCTTCTGCCCATCCAGTTGCACCAGAAAGGTGGGAAAACAGAGCCAAGGAATTACACTTAAGGAAGGTTCATCTGAAACTAGCACTTAAGCTAGGCTGGTACATGATCTAAAATCTCCCTGAGTAAAGGAATTATCTGATTCACTCATATGATCTCCCACAACCCAGCCTTACATAGTAGCCAATACATAGCAGGTGTTGAACAAATACTTATTAATTTTTTTTAAATGGTTAAAACCTAAAACTTATATACTTGATTCTCCAGGAATAATGTTTGAGATGGCTACCAGGTGCAACCTCTAGCAGGTCTAGAAGCTGAAAGCCCCATATTCATTCACTTAAGCAGGCATCTGTGTAATGCTGCATGAAAAGCATTAGAAGACTTTGTGGCAGACTTTGTGCAAAGGTGAATGATACAAGTCTTCTCTAGACAGAATTCCCAGCCTAACTAGGAAAACAGACTTGATTAAAAGTTCATCATAGGGGAGCCTGGGTGGCTCAGTTGGTTAAGCTTCCGACTTAGCTCGGGTCATGATCTCATGGCTCAAGAGTCTGAGCCCCACAACAGGCTCCATGCTGACAGCTCAGAGTCTGGAGCCTGCTCAGATTCTGATTCTGTGTCTCCCTCTTTTTCTGCATTCTCTGTCTCTCTTGATCTCTCTTTCAAAAAAAAAAAAAAAAAGTTCATCATTATAAATGGCACCTTCAAACGGCCAGAAAACATAAAATGCTCAATTTTATTACCCACCAGGGAAAGGAAAAGTAAAACTACAGCAAACTATCACGATACACTCCAGAATAGCAAAAGTGAGAAAATATGAGATATTGACTGTTGGTATAGATATGGAGCACCCAGAATTTTCATGCATTGCTAGGTGGTGTGGGCAGGGTGGGAGATGAGGGAAAAATAGGTGTGGTCACTTCAGAAAACCACCTGTCTATATTGAGGAAAGCCAGAAGTAAGAGTAAGTTATGACCCAGCAATTACACTCCTAGGTATACACATGTTCACCCAAAAAACATGTATTAGAAAGTCCCAACAGCCCTGGAAAACTACCTAAGTCTTCATTCACTGTAGAATGGACACATAAATTATCATATAGTCACAAAATGCGCAATGAGAATGAACAATCTACAACTAACACAATAAGGCAGATTAAATCTAAAACACATAATGTTAAACTAAACAAGTCAGATGTGAAAGTATGCATATTGTAAGATCCCATTTCTATGAAGTTCCAAACAAGCCAGACTCATTTATGCTGTAAGAAGGCAGATTAGTAGTGAATAGTAGTTATCTTCTGGGACTGGGGGCAGTTAGGAAAGTGTTAAAGGCAGTTGAATGGGGAATGAGAGGTATTCCTGGGCATATTGGTAATGTTCTGTTTATTTATCTGGGTGATAATTGTGTAGGTGACTTTTTGTTTGTGAAAATGCATTGTTCTATATGTGGTTTGTGCACATTTCTGTATAAATATTAGACTGATACAACAATTTAGCAAAAAGCCTCTTTTATATACTGAAAGAGAATTATAAAGAAAGTGCTCAGGGGGTGTGGTTCAGTCAGTTAAGTATTGACTCTTGATTTTGGCTCAGGTCGTGATCCCAGGTTAATGGAATTGAGCCCTGCATTGGGCTCTGGCTGAGTGTGAAGCCTGCTTAAGATTCTGTCTCTCTCTCTCCCTCTGCCCCTCAATCCCACTCTCTCTCTCTCTCTCTCTCCCCCTCAAAAAAATAAAAAATAGAAAATAAAGTATTCAGGATTCGTGGTCAAGGGGGTATTATAATTTCATACTTTGGGGCTCAATATCCAATTCGAAACATTGGACAATAACAGATACATTATAAAAATCATTATAAAAATTTTAAATAAAAAAGGAATGACTGACCTGTGATTTTAGCTCTCAAAGAGCTTAGAAGTCATCACTCCCATCCTTATAAAAGAAAAAAACTGAATAAATTAAAAACCTTTGACTTTTCTTGGATCTGTCAGAGAACTGTGGTTGCATGGGAAACCACCACGCTGAAATTTCCAGAAAGATACTGCTTAGATCCAGAAAGACACTGCTCAGATCCACTTACCTGGGGCAGAAATCCCTGAAGCCATAAACTGATAGAGGCATTTAAAAGGGATTGTTGATGGATGTCTGGAGGCCAAGTGTGGACTAGCATTAAGACTGAGACAGTTCTGGGGGCCAGAGCCTTAATGGGGTCTCTACACTTCCGTAGGCTTTATCTTCAGAAATCCCACCAGGTTCTCAAGATTCTCTCTGACTCTGATAGGGGAAGGGAAGATAATCTTTGTGCAATGTGCCCAGAACCTGCCCCATAGAATACTTAATGTTGAGGAAAAGACTGCCAGAGCATTACTCCAGCTGGAAGAATGGCATTTACTCCCACGCAGCCCTCTCTAACATTCCCAGATTACCTGACAGAGGAAAAAACATAGTCAATAGGGGCGAGGACTTTGTGGAAGTAGATTGGTAACACTGCAGCCAGCAATGGAGCAAGAATGGGGGTGGGGAAAAGCTATGCCATGAGAAAAACCCTTCTGAAGGTTACAACCCCAAAAGACATAGGCAATGAAAGACACAGATTTAATCAGAAGATCAGAGAATTCCCTTTCCCTGACACTTTACGATCACAACAGTGCTGCTGTATAAAAATGGTGACTCTTAGTTGAGAGAGCTCCAAGATTCAGTTTTTCTCTGAGAAGGAGTAGTTAGGGAAGCCCAAGATCAAGAGGGGAAACAAAAACAAGAACACTAGAGAAATCTGAAGCTTCTAATTCCTACTGCTACAGCAAACATTAAACACAGCCCAAGTCCTAGACAGATTAATGTAAACACTCACACTAAAGAACTATTTACCTCAGTTCTTATTACCCAATGCATCAAATCTGGCTTTCAACAAAACAACACATGGCATACCAACAAGGCAAAACACAGTCTGAACAGACAAAGGAAACATCAGAATCAGATTCAGATATGACAGGAATTATCAAAGAATTTAAAGAACTATGATTAATATGCTAAGGGTTCTAACAGAGAAAGCAGACAATGTGCAAAAACAGGCAATGTAAGCAGAGAGAGTAAACTCTAAGAGAAGAAAATAGAAATGCTATATATTCTGAAACCACTACACAGGTATCCTAGAATGCTAAAATTAATTCTAGTTAATTTTAAGATTAAGAAAGTGTAGAAGCGCCTGGGTGGCTCAGTCAGTTAAGCATCTGACTCTTGATTTTGGTTCAGGTCATGATCTCATGGTTCGTAGGTTCGAGCCCCCGGTCAGGCTCTGTGCTGACAGCGTGGAGTCCATTTGGGATTCTCTGTCTCCCCTTCTCTCTGCCCCTCCTGCACTCACTATCTGTCCAAATAAATAAGTAAACATTAAAAAAAGTTTGTTAATTAAGAAAGCGTATAGCAGATAGTGGAAGACAGGTTTCTCACCAGTAGAGTGGGAAATTACAGATAAGCAATGGGAGAATGCTAGTGGGATTTGTGTGCTAAGAGATTAAAACTGGAAACATTAGGGGATCCTGGGTGGCTCAGTCGGTTAAGAGTCCGACTCTGATTTCGGCTTAGGTCATGATCTCAGGGTTCCTGAGTTCGAGCCCTGCATTGGGCTCTGTGCTGTCAACGGCAGAGCCTGCTTGAGATTCTTGCTTTCTTTCTCTCTCTGCCCCTCCCTTGCTCTCTTTCTCTCTCTCTCTCTCAAAAATAAATAAATAAACATAAAAAAAAAAGAACTGCGGACATTAGATGAATTCATGTTTAGCTAATATAGATATAGATGGTTTCCTACAGAAATAGTTATGAATACGTGTGTATACAGGGGTTACTCTATACATGACAGTTTCATCGCTTTGTCAGCTGAGACGGCCTTGAAGCAAAAACAGTCTAGTAGCAATAAACATACCTTAGCACACAGATCTTGGTTTCTAATACCATTCTCCAGCAAAAAGGGCCAGGCTGCTTGGGGAAATGGTTGATTTTAGGGCTGGAACTGGAAATACACTTTAAGGCATCTTGTAGTGTCAACAAGTAAAGAAATGTTAATAAACATGCCATACACACACACAATGATGAGTGTATGTCAAAGGAACCTAGGAGCCAACTGAAGGAGCTCCCAATGGTCACACTTGTACCAATTTATGTAAATACTTTACCCTCAAAGAAGTGAAACAGAACTCCGGGTGCTTAAGCAGGGGCTATGCGCAGTTAGTTTCTTTTTTTTTAGTTTTTTGTTTTTGTTTGTTTGTTTTTTAAATGTTTTTAAATATTTATTTATTTTTGAGACAGAGAGAGACAGCATGAATGGGGGAGGGTCAGAGAGAGAGGGAGACACAGAATTGGAAGCAGGCTCCAGGCTCTGAGCTGTCAGCACAGAGCCCGACGCGGGGCTCGAACTCACGGACAGTGAGATCATGACCTGAGCCGAAGTCGGACACCCAACCGACTAAGCCACCCAGGCACCCCTAGATTTTTCTTTTTAAGTTTATTTATTTTGAGAGAGACAAAGACAGTACGAGTAGGGGAGGGGCAGAGAGCGTGGGAGACCAAGAATCCCAAGCAGGCTCTGTGTTGACAGCACAGAGCCCAATGCAGAGCTCAAAGTCACAAAACTGCAAGATCATGACCTGAGCTGAAACCAAGAGCCAGTGCTTAACTGACTGAGCCACCCAGGTGCCCCCTGTTTTTTTGTTTTTTTTTTTTAATTTATTTAGTATTTTTGAGAGAGAGAGCACAAGCAGGGGAGGGGCAGAGAGAGAGGGGACAGAGGATCTGAAGTGGGTTCTGTGCTGACAGCAGAGAACCTGACTTGGGGTTTGAACTTTTCAACTGTGAGATCATGACCTGAGCTGAAGTTGAATGCTTAACAAACTGAGCCACCCAGGTGCCCCAGTAAGTTTATTTCAAAGAATACAGTATAAAAGAGGGATCAAAGAATAACTTTATAGTACAGAAGTCTGACAAAGGCTACGTTGACCAGGTGATCAAGGTTAACAACAGCAGTGATAGGTATGTAAAGTACGTAGTATGTAATCTTCATATAATGTGATCAGAATGGTAGTTTATCTTTGTGGTCTTCCTACCAAAATACATAACCCCAGTCTAATAATGAGAAAATTATCAGGCAAATCCTATCTGAGAAACAATCTATAAAATGCCTCACCAGTATTCCTCAAACTGTCGAGGTCATCAAACACAAAGGAACTGTGAGCAACTGTCACAGCCAAGAGGAGCTTACGGAGACATTGACCACTAATGTAATGTGGTATCCTAGATGGAATCCTGGAACTAAAAGGGACATTCGGTAAAAACTTCTAAAAAATCTTAATAAGTTATGAACTGTAGTAATAATTACATACCAAGACTACTTCATTAATGGTGAGGAACTTCTCTCACTAATTAGACATGTTAATAAGAATGAAAACCAGATACAGATATATAGAAACTACCTTCTTTACAATTTTTCTATAAGTCTACTCTATTATTCTAAAACAAAAAAATTATTTCAAAAAAATGAAAAAGAAATCATATGATAGAAAGGAAAAGAAAGAGAGAGAGCACAAAAAAAGAGATATGGCTAATCTCCCAAATAAGCTAAACTACTGGGGTCAGAAATGAAAGAAACACAAAGAGTAAATGCGACTGAATCTGAGAGTTTACTGTGTTTCAAGTCTGGAAACCAGCACATGTAACTGCGCAGGTTTCTTGTGTGGTGGCTGGAAGTAAAGTGCCTACACAACAAGAGAGACTATACACAAGCATGGCTCCCTCCATCTTGGAAGGTGGCTCAAGAATCAAAGCTGGTGCTCACATGAAGTTGAAAACCTAAGGAGTCAGGAGGAAGCAAGCACAACATGGAAGCCAACTCCTGGGCCAAGCTGCTTTTGGCTCAGTGGCTTCATCTGCAGTATCTCCAGTATCACCTGTAGACAGGGACCTGAAAGCCTAGGGGTGGACTGGTGGAGTGCAGAAATTTAGTGGAGTATCCCCTAAACCAGTGGTCATGATGAGTGTGTACAGAGAGTATGGGACAGGGTAGGAGGCAGGAAAAGCCAGATTCAAGATAAGTCATGTTTCCATTATCTATTGCTATGTAACAAAGTACTCTAAAATTCTGGCTTAAACCAATTAACATTTTATTGTATCTCATAATTTTGAAGTTTAGGAATCTGAGCAGGCCTCAGCTGGGTGATTTTTCTGCTCTACCTGGTATCAATTATGGTCACTTGATGATATTAAGATGGTGGCTAAGTGACAGGAGGGTCAGAGACAGCTTTGTTCACATGCCTGATTCATTAGGAGGGACACATCGAAAACCAGAATACACTCCCTTTCCACATAGTCTCAGGGCCTTTCCACACAGTCATTTGCATGTAGTTGGACTTCTTACATAAAAACTCAGATCCATAAAAGGACTATTCCAAGAGATAGAAAGTACCCAGAAACTGGCTCAGTATTACCCCCATTGCATCTTGGTCAAAAGAGTTACAGATCCCACCAAATTAAAGAAGAGATATATATCCACCAGTTAGTGAAATCTGTGACCATCTTTAATTGACCATTGTTCTCGATCCAAAACTCTAAAACAGGTGATGACAACTAATGCTAAAAATTTCAACCAAAGAAATCAACAAGTAGGCTATAAAATGTGTTCCAGATGAAATGAAAACAAGAACATCTGATAACTTCAACATAAAAATGTTTGGGATATTCAAAGAGATACAGGAAAATAGCATCAATAAAAAGAAAACCTAGGGGTGCTGCGATGGCTCAGTCAGTCAAGCATCTGACTTCAGCTCAGGTCATGATCTCACGGTCTGTGAGTTCAAGCCCCGCGTCGGGCTCTATGCTGACAGCTCAGAGGCTGGAGCCTGCTTCCAATTCTGTGTCTCCCTCTCTCTCTGCCCTTCCCCTGCTCATGCTCTGTCTCTCTTTCTCAGTCTCAAAAATAAATAAAAAAATTAAAAAGAAAAAGAAAACTATATCACAAAATACAAAGTAGCTAAGAAGAGTAAGCAGATTAGAACACTTGAGTATTAACCTTGTTTAGTAGAATAAACTTTATAAATCTTGTTTAGTAGAATAAACTTTATAGAGTAAATGCAAAAATTAGTGAACTGAGAGATACTATTGAGAAATTCACCCAAAATGCAATGCAGAAAGTTAAAAATATTTTTTAAAAAGTTTGAAAAAGCAGTTAAGAGACATAGATCAGTCGAGACTCTCTGACACTTCAAAAAATAATTCAAAGCATAAAACAAAAAGAACGGATAAAAATTTCCAAAACTGAACAAAAATAAATGCTCTCATATTGAAAGTATGTGGCCAAGCTGACAAACTAAAAATAAAACCATATTAAATAGAGCTTATCAAAATTGATGAAGAATAACTATAATTATATACATATATTCCATAGGGAAAAAAATCATTGTCTACCAAAAAACCCCCCAAGATTGATAAAATTTGCAATAAATTGCATTAGTAACAATAGGTGTCAAGAAACAATAGAGGGGCACCTGGATGGCTCAGTCAGCTGGATGTCCAACTTTGGCTCAGGTCATGATCTCACGGTTTGTGGTTTGAGTTCCATGTCGGGCTCTGTGCTGAAAGCTCAGAGCCTGGAACCTGCTTCGGATTCTGTGTCTCCCTCTCTCTCTGTCCCTCCACTGCTCACACTCTGGCTCTCTCTCAAAAATAAACAAACATTAAAAACATTTTTTTAAAAAAAGAAATGATGGAAAAGATTCTTCAAAGATGGATGGAAAATTAATGTCAATTTGGAATTCTATCTCTGGATATATTACTAAAGAAATAGAGGGAGAAAAGACTTATTCAGACACAGGCTACAAGAAATTAGTACTCATAGATTCCTACTGAAATAATTTTTAAGGAATGCATTTGAGTTTCAAAAAATTGTAAATTCATGGATACCTGCGTGGCTCAGTCGGTTGGGCGTCTGACTCTTTATTTTCGCTCAGGTCATGATCTTACAGTTTGTGGAATTGAACTCCATGTCAGGTTCCTGCTCACAGCATGGAGCCTGTCTGGGATTCTCTCTCTCCCTCTCGGTCTCCCCTCCCTGGCTCTCAAGCACACCGATGCTCAGCTTAAATAAATAACCTTTAAAAAAAAATCGTAAATGCAGAAAGATAGAAGGATGAAAAAATGAATATAAGTAGTCAAAGGAATTGGCAAACTCTTGCTAAATTTAATTACCTGCAAAAACAAAGAAATACTATTACGTTTTAAACTGCACAATCAAAATTCTAGACAATAGCAAAAACAGAGAGAAGGATGAAAGGTCAGAGGGTAGGGATCTAAGATCTTTTTCATTTAAAAATAGTGTGGACATATTGAATAATTTTTTAAAGTTTATTTCTTTATTTTGAGAGAGAGAGAGAGAAAAAATGTGTGCATCCACGAGCATAAGCAGGGGAGGGGCAGACAGAGATGGAGAGAGAGGATCCCAAGCAGGATCTGTGATGTCTGCATGGAGCCTAACACGAGGCTCGATCTCACTAACCTCCAGATCATGACTTGAGCAGAAACCAAGAGTCTGACGCTTAACAGAGTCACCCAGGCACCCCATATTGAATAATTTTAAATTTGGATTGAAATTTTTGCAATTAAGATACATTTGATGTAGCTTCACATGCCTTCATAAAAGGCATTAATCTAAGTGAAAAGGAAGCCAGTCTCAAAATACTACATGCTGTATGATTCCATTTAGATGAAAAAGGGAAAACATTTCAGACAGAAAACAGATTTGTCACCTTAGATGGTGATAGGAAGGGCTCATGGAGGAAAGACAATTGATTTTTGAAATGAAAAATCAAGCCCTCCTTCACATCAACAAATTATGTGAAGAAGCACTGCGCTATTAGAAAAAGGCGCAACCAGTTCTTCTAACTTTAAAGAGGCTTTGAAAATTTCCTCATCAAAGAGTATTAAAAAGACAATGAATTACAAAGACAAAGGAATCTTCAAAGTGCTGGCCAAGAAAGAATGGAGAATGATTTGGTCAAAAAACTCCCTTGGAGGATATGGGGGAGGAGCCAAGAGGGCAGAACAGCATGGAAGATTTTTGTGTGTCTCGAGTCCATGAAATACAGCCAGACCAACACTAAACTGATCTGAGGATTAACACAACTATCTGCACAACCTAAACACAGAATTCAGCAGGTGCATGGCGCCAAGAGGTGAACTGGGGGAGAGGCCGCAGAGGGCAGGGAGTTGTTTTTGCCTGTGGAGAGAGGACAGAGACCGGGGGCGGGGGGAGAATACGGGAAAAGCACCCCCCCCAAAGCAGCTGGAGAGAAAGTGCAAAAGTGGAAACAGCCGCAGAGACTGAACTAAAAAGAGAGAAAGGAGGAAGGAGAGGGTTTAAATTCTATTAAGACTATAAACAAGGGGAGCACAGAGTCTGAAACTCTGCAGCACACTACCTGGCAGTGCTCTAGTGGGAAGGGCGAATCCTCAGGAGCACAGTGGAGTCCGGGGTTCTTCAGGGCACATGGGGAGAGGTGGTTCCCCTGGTAGAAGAATGCCTGGTAGAGGCTTTGTGGGTTCCCCAAAGGCAGGGCCCCCGTGGACCCGGGAGAACAACCACATTCGCTGGTGCTGGAACAAGGTAGTTAAGGATGAAGCCTGTGCCAGATGTGTGTTGTGATTTTCCACAGTCCCTGAAATGCTGCTGCTACATTATCGCATAAACTTTTTCTATGGCAGGCTGGCACCTGGCCGCAGTCTCTGGCTATCAGCAGCAGCACAGTCCCACAAACGTTCCTGGATGCGGCAACACCCGGCCATTGCTAGGTGAGACCCTCCGGCAGAGGGGCAGAACGCGTCAAAGCCGCAGTCCCTCAGAAGTAAGACGTCGGGAAAAACAGCCGCATCTGAGACAAAACTCAGGAGGTAGGTGCTGCCTGGGGCTTGGTCACGGACTGTGTAAAAGTGGGGAGTTAAAGGAAGCCGGAGACAAAGGACGGGTGCGATATTGCTGATCGGTGAAAACAGAGTTCTGATACTGAAGACTGGTTGGCTGGCTGCAGCCATTTTCACCCTTCCCGCGCATGCGCATATGCACCTACAAGCGCCGCAATTCACCCCAGTAAGCTAAGCAGCGCCACCTAGTGGAGAAAGGAGCTATTACACAAGCCCCGCCCAACTTGGCCAACCTTGCTCTTAAGGAACACAAGTCTCTCCACCTGCTTAGTTTATGGACTATAAAGCGCTTCATAGTTTGACTTCTGGGGGAAAACGAAATAATTTCAGTAGTATTTCAGTCCATTCACTGATCCATCTATTTAATTTTCTTTTTCATTTTTTCTTTTTTCTTTTTGCTCTTTTTTGTTTCTTTTCTTTTTCTTGAATACACAGAGAAAGAAAATTCGTTTTTATTTTCAATTTTTATTAAAAATATTTTTCTTTAATTTTTCTACTATATTTTTTATTTTGTGTAAATTTTTTCAAATTCTATTTTTCTTCCATCATTTCATTTTAGTCTAATTCAATGTAATCATTTTTTCAAATTTTCAAATGATTTCCTTTTTTATTCTTTCCGCTTTTTTCTCTAACAGATCAAGCCCCTGTCAACACCCAGACCAAAACACACCTAGGATCTGGCATCATTTATTTGATTTTTTTTGTGTGTTTGTTTTTAATTTTTTAATTTTAATATTTTTTATTTTAATTTTTTTACCTCATTAATTCCTTTTATCCCTTCAAAATGATGAAATGAAGGAATTCACCCCAAAAGAAACAGCAGGAAGAAATGACAGGCAGGGACTTAACCAACACAGATACAAGCAAGATGTCTGAACCAGAATTTAGAATCACAATAATAAGTATACTAGCTGGAGTCGAAAATAGATTAGAATTCCTTTCTGCAGAGATAAAAAAAAAAAAAAAGTAAAACCTAGTCAGGATGAAATAAAAAATGCTATAACTGAGCTGCAATCTCAAATGGGGGACAAGGCGGCAAGTATGGATGACGCAGAACAGAGAATCAGCGATATAGAGGGCAAACTTATGCAGAATAATGAAGCAGAAAAAAAGAGGGAGTTTAAGGCAAAAGAGCACGATTTAAGAATTAGAGAAATCAGTGACTCATTAAAAAGGAACAAAATCAGAATCATAGGGGTCCCATAAGAGGAAGAGAAAGAGAAAGAAAAGGGGGTAGAAGGGTTATGTGCGCAAATCATAGCAGAAAACTTTCCTAACCTGGAGAAAGACACAGACATCAAAATTCAGGAAGCACAAAGGACTCCCATTAGATTCAACAAAACCAACCATCAACAAGGCATATCATGGTCAAATTCACAAATTTGAGGCAAGGAGAGAATCATGGCAAGGAGAATCATGGCAAGAGAATCATGAAAGCAGCAAGGGAAAAAACTCCTTAACCTACAAGGGAAGACAGATCAGGTTTGCAGCTGACTTATCCACAGAAGCTTGGCAGGCCAGAAAGGAGTGGCAGGATACATGCAATGTGCTAAATCAGAAAAATATGCAGCCAAGAATTCTTAATCCAGCAAGGCTGTCATTCAAAATAAAAGGAGAGATAAAAAGTTTCCCAAACAAACAAAAATTAAAGGAGTTGGTGACCACTAAACCAGCCCTGTAAGAAATATTAAGGGGGACTCTCTGAGGGGAGAAAAGAAAAAATACATACATACATACATACATACATACATACATACATACATACCTAAAGCAACAAAGACTAGAAAGGACCAGAGAACACCACCAGAAACTCCAACTCTACAAGCAACATAATGGCAATAAATTCATATCTTTCAGTACTCACTGTAAACATCAATGGACTAAATGCTCCGATCAAAAGACATAGGGTAACAGAATGGATAGGAAAACAAGATCCATCTAGATGCTGTTTATAAGAGACCCACTTTAGACCTAAAGACACCTTCAGATTCAAAGTCAGGGGATGAAGAACCATCTATCATGCCAATCGTCAACAAAAGAAAGCCAGAGTCGCCATACTTATATCAGACAATCTAGACTTTAAAGACTGTATCAAGAGATGCAGAAGGGCATTATATCATAATCAAGGGGTCTATCCACCAAGAAGACATAAGAATTGTAAACATTTATGCGCCAAATGTGAGAGCTCCCAAATATATAAATCAATTAATCACAAACATAAAGAAACTCATTGATAGTAATACCATAGTAGTAGGGGACTTCAACACCCCACTTACAACAATGCGCAGATCATCTAATCAAAATATCAACAAGGAAACAATGGCTTTGAATGACACACTGGACCAGATGTGGACCACTTAACAGATATATTCAGAACATTTCATCCTAAAGCAGCAGAATATACATTCTTCTCTAGTGCACATGGAACGTTCTCCAGAATAGACCACATACTGGGACACAAATCAGCCCTCAACAAGTACAAAATGACTGAGATCATACTGTTCATATTTTCAGACCACGATGCTATGAAACTCGAAAATCAACCACAAGAAAAAATTTGAAAAGGTAACAAATACTTGGGGACTAAAGAACATCCTACTAAACAATGAATGGGCTAACCAAGAAGTTAAAGAGGAAATTAAAAAGTTCATGGAAGCCAATGAAAATGATAACACCACACCCAAAACCTTTGGATGCAGGAAAGGCGGTCATGAGAGGAAAGTATATAGCAATCCAGGCCTTCCCAAAGAGGGAAGAAAAATCTCAGATACACAACCTAACCTTATGCCTTAAAGAGCTGGAAAAAGAACAGCAAATAAAACCCAAACCAGCAGAAGACAGGAAATCATAAAGATTAGAGCAGAAATTAATGCTATCAAAACCAAAAAAAACAAGAACAGATCAATGAAACCAGAAGCTGGTTCTTTGAAAGAATTAACAAAATTGATAAGCCACTAGCTAATTTGATCAAAAAGAAAAAGGAAGGGCCCAAATAAATAAAATCAAGGGTGAAAGAGGAGAGATCACAACTAACACAGCAGAAATAAAAACAATAATAAGAGACTATTATGAGCAATTATATGCCAATAAAATGGACAATCTGAAAGAAATGGACAAATTCCTAGAAACATACACTACCAAAACTGAAACAGGAAGAAATAGAAAATTTGAACAGATCCATAACCAGTAAATAAATAAAATCTGTAATCAAAAATCTCCCAAAAAGCAAGAGTCCAGGGCCAGATGGCTTTCCAGGGGAATTTTACCTAACATTTAAGAAAGAGTTAACACCTCTCTTGAAGCTGCTCCAAAAAATAAAAGTGGAAGGAAAACTTCCAAACTCTTTCTATGAAGCAAGCATTACCTTGATTCCAAAACCAGACAGAGACCCCACTAAAAAGGAGAACTGTAGACCAATTTCCCTGATGAACATGGATGCAAAAATCCTCAACAAGATACTAGCCAACCGGATCCAACAATACATTAAAAAAATTATTCACCATGCCCAATTGGGATTTATACCTGGATGCAGGGCTGGTTCAAAACCCGCAAAACAATCAATGTGATTCATCACATCAATAAAAGAAAGGACAAGAACCATATGATCCTCTCAATAGATGCAGAGAAAGCATTTGAAAAAATACAACATCCTTTCTTGATAAAAACCCTCAAGAAAGTAGGGATAGAAGGATCATACCTCAAGATCATAAAAGCCATATATGAATGACCCAACACTAATATCATCCTCAATGGGGAAAAACTGAGAGCTTTCCCCCTAAGGTCAGGAACAAGTCAGGGATGTCTACTCTGGCCGCTGTTATTCAACATAGTATTGGAAGTCTTAGCCTCTGCAATCAGACAACACAGAGAAATAAAAGGCATCCAAATCAGCCAGGAGGAGGTCAAACTTTCACTCTTCGCAGATGACATGATACTCTATATGGAAAACCCAAAAGATTTCACCAAAAAACTGCTAGAACTGATTCATGAATTCAGCAAAGTTGCAGGATATAAAATCAATGCACAGAAATCGGTTGCATTCCTATACACCAACAATGAAGCAACAGAAAGAGAAATCAAGGAATCGATCCCATTTACCATTGCACCAAAAACCATAAAATACCTAAGAATAAATCTAACCAAAGAGGTGAAAAATCTATACACTGAAAACTATAGAAAGCCTATGAAAGAAATTTAAGAAGACACAAAAAAATGGAAAAAGATTCCATGTTCCTGAATCGGAAGAACAAATATTGTTAAAATGTTGATACTACCCAAAGCAGTCTTCATATTCAATGCAATCCCTATCAAAATAACACCAGCATTCTTCACAGAGCTAGAACAAACAATCCTAAAATTTGTATGGAACCAGAAAGGACCCCGAATAGCCAAAGCAATTTTGAAAAAGAAAACCAAAGTAGGAGGCATCACAATCCCGGGCTTCAAGCTATACTACAAAGCTGTGATCATCAAGACAGTATGGTCCTGGCACAACGACAGATACTCAGATCAATGGAACATTATAGAGAACCCAGAAATGGACCCACAAATGTATGGCCACCTAATCTTTGACAAAGCAGGAAAGAATATCCAATGGAATAAAAACAATCTCTTCAGCAAGTGGTGCTGGGAAAACTGACAGCGACATGCAGAAGAATGAACCTGGACGACTTTCTTACGCCATACACAAAAATAAACTCAAAATGGCTTAAAGACCTAAATGTAAGATGGGAAGCCATCAGAATCCTTGAGGAGAAAGCAGGCAAAAACCTCTTTGATCTTGGCTGCAGCAACTTCTTACTCAACACGTCTCTGGAGGCAAGGGAAACAAAAGCAAAAATGAACTACTGGGACCTCATCAAAATAAAAAGCTTCTGCACAGTGAAGGAAACAATCAGCAAAACTAAAGGGCAACCGACAGAAAGGGAGAAGATATTTGCAAATGACATATCAGATAAAGGGTTAGTATCCAAAATCTATAAAGAACTGATCAAACTCAACACCCAAAAAACAAAGAATCCAGTGAAGAAATGGGCAAAAGACATGAATAGACACTTCTCCAAAGAAGACATCCAGATGGCCAATCGACACATGAAGAAATGCTCAACATCACTCATCATCAGGGAAATACAAATCAAAACCACAATGAGATACCACCTTATACCTGTCAGAATGGCTAACATTAACAACTCAGGCAACAACAGATGTTGGCGAGGATGCAGAGAAAGAGGATCTCTTTTGCATTGCTGGTGGGAATGCAAGCTGGTGCGGCCACTCTGGAAAACAGTATGAAGCTTCCTCAAAAAATTAAAAATAGAACTACCCTATGACCCAGCAATTGCACTACTAGGTATTTATCCAAGGGACACAGGTATGCTGTTTCGAAGGGACACATGCACCCCCATGTTTATAGCAGCACTATCAACAATAGCCAAAGTATGGAAAGAGCCCAAATGTCCATCAGAGGATGAATGGATAAAGAGGATGCGGTATATATGTACAATGGAGTATTACTCGGCAATCAAAAAGAGTGAAATCTTGCCATTTGCAACTATGTGGTTGGAACTAGAGGGTATTATGTTAAGCTAAATTAGAGAAAGACAAATATCATATGATTTCACTCATATGAGGACTTTAAGACACAGAACAGATGAACATAAAGGAAGGGTAGCAAAATAATATAAAAACAGGGAGGGGGACAAAACATAAGAGACTCTTAAATACGGAGAACAAACAGAGGGTTACTTGAGGGGTTGTGGGAGGGGGGATGGGCTAAATGGGTAAGGGGCATTAACGAATCTACTCCTGAAATCATTGTTGCAATATATGCTAATTTGTATGTAAATTTAAAAAATAAAATTTAAAAAAAATCTCCCTTGGTTACACCTTCCCTTAATATACTGATGGGAGTCCTCATGAAAATAATCCACATGAAAGCACCTTCAGAAAAGAACTACAGACACAATGAGTAAGACCATGCATACTGTTTGAATTCAACCACACAGCATGTGATTAGTTGATATGCTACCAAGGATAACCAGATTTCATGATATTATGTTATTTTGAAAGTAGAGGTTGCTGAGATTATCTTTCTTACTCTTGCACTCACCCAGCACACAGTGGATTTTAAAAATATCACACACAAAAAAGGTCTATTGAATGAATGAATGAGTTAGCTAACAAGGAGCCACAGTAATGTGTCAGAGACAGGAGTAAAAGAAAGAAATGGTTACAAAACGAGTGTCCAAGAACCTGACATGGTTACTGGAGTACATATCTGACTAAAAAAGGAATGGATATTACTTGTCATGTCAAGTACTTCTAACAGGTTGATGGAAGACCCCATGATTCCACCAAGATCAAAGAGAAATTAACCCTGAAAGACTCTGGATAAAAGTATCATTTCACAGACACCATACACACAAATCCTGGTCCAGAAGGTTATTGATTGATAAAATGGATTATCACAAACATATTGAGTAAGCAGAGAACATTTGTTTTGAAAAGCGATAATGGATTTCATAAAGATATTCCATTACGGCTTTGCTGAAATAGTCACTTCACTTTACGAGGGCCTGAGTTGGGACTCTGAATTAATTATGGTAATTTTGAAGTATCTGTGCAAGAGGAAGACTGTGTGTATGAATAAGTAAGTGTCTCTTAGTAACATTTTCTGATGAATAAATCAGTTTAAAATTGGAAATCTGTGTCCTCTGGTAATTTGTTCTAAGCCTTCTTTCCTGTGAGATCCCTTTTCAAAATTAACACACCTAGAAGACATTCATTAAACATTTGTTGAATGGATGAATTTTGATGTGACATTGAGATAATACTTTTAGCATCACTATAAAGTAGTGCCCAGTGCATATTTTTCATAAGCAGATGTTTTGCAATGATTATAGGACTGCAAAGAAATTGAATCCTTGGGTGGAAGTTACAAACATACAGGTTTGCAGTGAGTTAGGGTTGCACTTCACATATTCAAAAGTCTCACCTTTGTTTGAAAAAACATGACATAAATACAATATGCATAATGTATGCCAAACTATGGAACTAGGAGCAGTTCAAAAAAGAGACAATAAAATTGGTGAAGAGGGCAACGTCCTGCTACATGAGAATATATAAAAGATTTTTTCAAAAAGGCTAGGGACATAGCTGAATGTAATACAATCATAAAATGATATATAGACAGTAAATATGGGATTATCCTGGAATCCTAAAATGAGGATTTGAATTTTGAAAGTTTATCTAAGCACCACACCAAGGATATTGTTCAACCTTTCAAAGTGGAAAACAATTTCTATAATTCGTTGACTAGGTAATAGCAGTAAAAAACATCAACCAGTATCAGCATGACTTAAATAATAAATTCATGCACAGGAAGCATCCATAGGAAGCATATAATATTTTAGTATCCTATTCCTAATATCTTTCAGTTAAAATCAGTGGTTCCCAGAATAGAGCCCATTGCTCCATTACTGGGGACAGAATAAAGGTTAAACACACCATGAGCCAACTTAATGGTGGACTTGGAAAGCCTGCATGTGATATCATCAAGTCAAACAATTTTAGAGCTGAACACCCTAAGAGACTACTGCAATGTTTTCATTTCACATAATGAGAAAACTAAGGCCTGAAGAGATTAAGTATTTTGCCTGAGGTCACATAGCTAACAAAAGGCAGAGACCTGTTAGGATTAAACTCTTTTGAGTTCCCACTTCTAAGTTCTTTCTATTACTGTGACTCTCCCAAATGAACATGAAGGGTAAAAAAAAAAAAAACAAACAAAAACAACAAACAAACAAACAAAAACAAAAAAAACAAAGCAAACAAGTATTGGACATTAAGGCAAATGTTATTTCTGTCCTCTCAATATAGTCATTAAAATGGCTCAGTCGGTTAAGCATCTGCCCCTTCATTTCAGCTCAGGTCATGATCTCACAGTCATGAGATTGAGCCCCACATTAGGTTCCATGCTGAGTGTGGAGCCTGCTTGGGATTCTCTCTCTCCCTCTCTCTCTGCCCTCAAAATTAAAAAAAAAACAACAAATCTTTGATTTTGTGATACAACTTTATTTAATTTCTGTATAATCAATCTAGAGATTGGGAATCAGGAGTCTAGTTTTAACTTTTTATTATGCAAAATTTTGAGCATAGATAAAAACAGGCAGAATAGTATAATGAAAGCTCCACGTACCCTTCATCCACCTTCAAAAATGATCTCATGGCCAATCTCATTTTAGCTATTTCCTACCTAATCCCACCTCCTCTCACAATGTAATTTTGAAGCAAATCCAAGAGCACATTCATAAGTATACCAGCATGTGCCTCGAAATGTGACTACAATTACATTATAATACCTAAAGAATTTCTAATAATTCTTTAACATCATTTTAAAGCTAATGTTCAAATTTCCACTTGTTTCATACATGTCACTTTTAGAATTTGTTTTGAACTAAAAATAAGTTAAATTTTACTAAGTTATTAAAAAAAAGAATAACTAGATAAGCTATAGTCATGAAAGTCACAATAGAATCTATCTTTGATAAAAATAGTATATCACTGCACCTTGAAAAATGGGGAAATGTGTACTATAAGGGTCTGGGAATAAGGTCATTATTTTTGTATAATCAAATTCAGTGATCCAATTTAATGCATAGAAGAGTATTTTAATAGAGATGAGTATATGATTAAAAATGCAGTGGCCAAATTGATGGCAATGTTTACGCACTATGGTGCACCAAATTATCAATTATGTCCATATATCCAAATGATCCCAGGCAAGGTGCCATGCAGAGAAAATGAAACGGATCCTACCCTGTCACTGCATGCATGTGTATTCTAACAAGTCATGGTGGGGATTAGTTAGGGTACACTGCAGGAGAAACTCTGCAGGAGAAAAACCTGCTGAAGTTGGAATCAGGGGGTTGAAATTCCAGCCTGGGCTCAGCCAGGATGTAGTTGTGTGCAAATCTGTTGAATTCCTTGGGGTTCAGCTCCTTATGGCTATATAACAAATAGTCAAGATGACCTCTGAAGTCCCTTCCATGTATAAGAGTTGATGATTTTAAGTATCGTCGACTTATTCCTATGTATTATGCTGAATTCAGATACCATAATACTACTAAATTGAACAATGAAAAATCACTTCATTTAGCACACAGTTTCTGAAGAACAAATCCCAAAGCGGTGACTATTATGATCTCTCATTAGATGGTTTAATGGCAGGGAGTCTATGACTATGTAATTTGCTGAGGTAGAGGGTGGCATTTGGGAGTAGTAGTAAGCAAGCCGAGACTGACTCAGTTTCAGCATAGCTGACCACTCTAGCTAAAGGCTGCAGAAGCAATGCCATCCATCATATTTCCTTTATCACACATCTCTGGGTATCATACAGATATACTCATGCCCCCTGCAGGTTTGCAAGATTTAGCAGATGAAAATACAACATGCTAAGGTAAATTTAAGTTTCAGATAAACAATGAGTATTTTCATACTAAAATTTTATATACTAAAAATGCCCATTGTTTGCATGGGTTTCAAATTTAACTAGATGTTCTGTATTTTACGTGGCAACACTAAACCCCTAACCCATGCCCTTGGGAGGATTTATCTTCATTTTACAGATGTGGTGATGGAGGCTTAAGTAAACTATCCATTAACAGGGAAAAAATAAATGGTGGCAATGGAATTCAAATCCAGATCTGCCTCACTCTAAAACACAGGCATTTTTCACTACCTCTTCATTATTCCCTAAGCACCTAGGGAAAACAATTTAAATTTCCTGTAAATATGCAAAGAAACTTCAAGAAATTCAAATGTAAGAAGACCACAGCTTGCATAAGGGCTATGCCTCAAAGTCTGTAAGGCAGCTATTTAGAATTTGGAAGGCATCTTTCCCACAGAAATTCTGACAAATGGTTGTTAGCTTCCAGGTCAACCCATAAAGCCCTGTATAAACCACATTCTAGCTGAATCACCATAGATATTCTTAATCAAAAACACAGTAGAAACTAAGTATGTTAGTAATAGCCATATTAGTAACTAATAAGTGTGAATTAATAGGAAATATGTTCTTATTTATGTTTTAATAGTGATGTAGGAAGTAAAGGAAATCATACTGAGACAGAGAAGGTAATGAAAATATTGTGGAGACTTGAAAGAGCCTTCTAGAAAATTTTAAACACATTGCAGATGGATGCTGTTTGTGTACTCTGCCAGTGTCACTTTTCAACACATTAGATTTTCTTTTCTTGGAAACAGATGTTGACTTGCACATATGAACTGTAACTGGGGCTGTCTCTGGACTCAGATGAAAGGATACGAGGGGAAGAGAGAAAGAAAGAACAAGAACACTGACAAGTATTCTTCCATGTGCCTGAATTAACTGGAAAGAGTTTTAGGAGAAAAGGGCGGACTGGTACATATTTGTGTTTCTGTAAGGTGGCTTTGATTTAAAATGTAATCAGTTAAGGAATGATAAAGAAAAATCAGGACATTGCTGTGAATGCCACAGGGGAACAAATTTCAAATCAAAGTATTCCTTGCACTGGTCAGCACCTGACATCATCATCCAAGAGTATTTGGTTATTGAAGAAGCTCAGAGTATCACAGGAACAGAGGGTAGGGGTGGGGGTGCATGGCAGGGTTAGGGGACTAACCCTCCAGAGGAGGAGTGACATTCAGGTTGAGTTCTGAAGAATGATAGTAGTTAGCCAAGAAGACAGGACTTCTGGGCAAAGGAAGAAGTATGTGCAAAGGCACAAAAACCAGAATGCATGATCTATTGACAACTTCAAGCAGTTTGGTATACGTGGAAGCTATGTGTAAGAAAATAAATGATGAGACACAATCCTGGGCAGGATTTCGGGGACCTGACCATAAAGGGCTAAGGAGTCTGGATTTGACTGGGAAGCCATGGTGGAGCCTTTGAAAAGTTTAAGCAGGAGAGAGACAGGATTGGTCCTTTTTTCTTTTCTTTTCTTTCTTTTTTTTTTTTTAATCACTCAAAAAGGAAGGAAGGAAGGAAGGAAGGAAAGAAGGAAGTCTCGTAGCAGTAAAGAAAATGAATGTATGTGGTCAAATTGAAGGCATATTAAGTGTGGGAATATTCCAGGTGAAACTTTGCTGACTTGAACTAAGATAGTAGTAGAGGAAATATAAAAGAGAGATAAATTCAACAAACATTATGATGCCATAGGACTTAGAGACTATTGGTAAAAGACAACATCGAAGATATGAGCCATGTGGTCTTAGTGCCAGAGCGTCTTCAACTGAAAGTCTTAGGCAAGCTACTTCACATCATTCAGAGAAGAGTTCCTCAACCGTAAACTGAGGATATAATTAAATACACTTCCAACAGCTGTTTTGTATAAAAGTGCCTGACACAGAGTGAACACTCACTAATACTAGTTACGACTTGCTTTTAGTAGGAGCGTAAGGAAGGCCAGAGAAAGATAGGGAATCCAGGAAAAGTGGGCAACAAGGAGGAAGAGATTGAATTCAGTTTAAAGTATCCAGAATTTCAATGTGTCCTGAGATGGAAATGTTTGGTTGGCAGTTGGTAATCAGGGCTTGGAGAACACAAAAAGGTTGAAGTGGAGGAAATAATAGCAACTAGGCAGAACTTGTAATCATAACAGTAAGACTGTGAGAAAAGAGAAGAGCAGCGAGAAAGAAATTTAATATGAGAGATAACAGCACTGAAGAAGCTGTGGAAGAAGTTCTCAGAGAAGTAAGAAGACTACCAGGGGAGAAAATTATCCCCCCATTCAGGAAAGTTCTATCAACAAAGGAAAAGACAATTTGGCCACCTATGAAGGTACTTTTAATTTCTGAACATAAAAATTAAGCAATTAATATATGTTTAAAGGCATTTGCCTTATATTTAATACCAGTATATTTTGAATTATAATCCTCCTATACCTTATCTCATTTTACCTATTAGTCTCAGTTTACTTTGTTTATGATACACATGGAATTTAAAAGGAAGAAAATTTAATTCTTTGAAAAAATTGTCAGTGGTTCTCATTTTTCAGGAAACCACTGTAGTCTAACTCCCATTATTCAGAATTAGTCAGATTTTATTGTATAATGTGAGCCAACTGAATTAAAGTGAACATTAGAACCAAATCCCATGGCATCGCCGGTAATTTCCGAGCATGCAAAATGTAGTCACACATGTGGAATAGCAATTGTAACAAAGACCATTTCATCCATCCAGGAATAGCAATTGTATCTTAAACTTTAAAACTAAATACACATTTTGGAAATAAAAGGAAAACAAGATGGGGAAGATGTGTCAGAAAAAGAGTAAATACAAGTAAAGAGAGGGAGATTACAGGCTAATATATGTGTCTCTAGACCCCTGAGTTGGAAGGAGGAGGGCTAACTTCCAGACACTGACCTTTTGGGCTAATGGTTGGAATCTGGGTCTCGGGAGTTATGAAGACTTCTGGGAAAAAAATATAGTGAAACACACTGGAACTGAAGTCATTCCCTGCGATAAGGCTTTTGCACAAAGTCTACCCACTTTCCTCTTAGGAAACCCCAAGTGATCTTGTCCATCCAGGATTGGTGTCTGAAAAGAAGGAAGCCAGCAGCACAAAGTGGGAATCAGACATGAGGGACACAGACTGAGTAGAAAGTGAGAACATACAGAAAGATAATCGTGGACTCCTGACTTCTTCCAAGGCACCTTTGTTGTTGTTGTTGTTGTTGTTGTTAATTGTGGCAAAATATACACAGTACATTTTAATCATTTCTGAATGTACAGTCCAATGGAATGAAGTACATGCACCTTGTTGGGCAACCATCATCATTATCCATCTCCAAAACTCTCATTTTCCCAAACTGGAGCTCCCTATCCATTAAACAATAGCTCCCCACTCCCTGCTTCTCCCAGCATCTGACAGTTACTGTTCTACTTTTTTGTCCCCATGAATTTAACTATTCTAGATATTTCACATAAGTGCAATTATATGATACTTGTCCTTTTGTGTGCAGCTTATTTTACTCAGCATAATATCTTCAAGGTTCGTCAATGTTGTAGTATGTGTCCAAATTTCATTCCTTTCTGATCATATTCCATTATATGTATATACCACATTTTGTTCATCCATTTCTCTGTTGGTGGACATTTGGGTTGTTTCCACTTTCAGCTACTATGAATAACACTTATAAATATTGGTGTATAAAAACCTGTTCAAGTAAGGCACTTTGTTTTCTTAAGTTTTGACTTGCATTTACCTCCTTGGTCATAAGTGTTTGCTCCCACTGTCTTAGGACATTAAGAACTTTCCATTTTTAGATGTGTTCAAGCTGGAACTGTCTATCTGTCCAGGGTGATATATAGGAAATTTTTATACCAGATATGAAGCTGGAAAACTGATGAATTATATGCCTATAAGGTTCTTCTAAAAAACATATAATATTGCAATCTCTTATGAACCTACCTATACTATTAGAATACTATGATCAAATGGCACAGACAAAAAAATTGATATTCGAGCAGCAAAGAGTAATTTGGCAGGGCTGGGAAATTTGACTCCCATTTTTATCTTTAGAGACTACTCATTGTTTATTTTCTTTAAAAAAAAAAAAAAAGCTAAGAATTACAACTTTGTCCTTAAGCTCCATTTACATTTCTAAATTCACCCAAACTGTTAGAGGCTCCAAAATATGACTGGCTATCAATGTCCATTCTGTCATAGGAAGCCCCTCATATGGGATAGAATTAATACTCTTAAAAATTTCATTGATTTGTATGCCACTAACCAAAATGAGATTACCAGAAAGGACCATTTTAAATTTAAATGAATGCTGCCTTAGATGGAATAACTTACTCTTGATCCTCACATTTGTAATCAATAGGGAACTCTTCGGCTGCATCTGATTTTTCACATTTTTCAGCTAAGTCAGGAATCCTAATGCAAAAATCTGCTCTGTTATGTGGATTTGTGAACTGTCTAGAGGGCTCTGGGTCCATTAACCAATGGATAGATTACCATGAGACATAAATATAATGTTTTTGTCTCCAACCGAGACAGTCTTGCTCCAATATTATTCATGCGATTTCAAGAAAAGAGGTTGCTGTTTTCTTTAGACTCACACCTGGAAATTAATAAAGAGCAAGGCATTTCTCTTGGTATTAATTCAAATTACTAAAACAAAATTAATTACACATGCACTTTTAAAACTCTGCATCGTAGAGCTGGCAAGGAGAGCATCTTAGAATATATTCACTCAAAACCCCAGAATGCATGTGCGTAATAGGAGGTATTATTCCTACAGGGTGTGAACCAATTAGAGCAAATGGGCCCACAGTATAGACTTGTCAGTTAAATCAGAGACACATTACATCCTGGCCATGACCGAGACAAGACATCTAAGCACCGCCCTTTGTCTGAACACCTAGTGTTGCAATCAGCCAACACGTCAGGACTTTCATACCCAATGTGATAAATAAAATCCCACCAAATGCTATGAATTCATTTGGATCTATTGCCAGATTCACACCAGTGTGGGACTGCTGATCAAAAAAATATTTTTTTTAAAATTTAAGAATTGTCAAATAAACTACTTTCAGCAATGCTGAAAGTGGCAGATATTGATTTAAAAAATAATGCCTATGTTATTCCATATTAAACACAGAAGTAAATAATTGGACCAATTATAAATCAGTCTTTTGTGTGATCATTCAGCATAGAAATCTAACAAATATTCTCAAGGAGATTTCTCTTCCTAGCCAAAGCTGTAACTGAGCATTTTTACGCCTAATGTGAAATATTAATGGCTTTTTTCCCATCTCCTTTTTTTTTCACTCCTTCTTGCTCCAACCCCTGCCATCCTTTCCATATAAAGGATAAAACAAAGTCATCCTGCCCTTGCTTCTGAATCATATGTGTCCTCGCCAACACCTGAGGCAGAGGAAAAAAAAAAAAAAAGATGAAGAAATGACAGTATCTGGTCTCAGTGTTTCTCACTACATTGTTGTAGAGATATCTAGTATTTCAGATACAGCATTAACTCTTCATTGTCCTTGTGCAGCTGTGAGAACAGCTTTGCTCTGAAACCTCACCAATGTGCATGATGATCTTTTTGGAGCTAAAGCAACAGGGGCTTGTGGAGAGAAGGAAAGCCCCCGCCCTTTTGGAAACCAGTTCCAGTGGGGGAGTCACCATGTTCTTTGCAACATTCATTCATTCATTTAGCCATTCAGTGCTTAACTTTCCGGGATCTTATGAGTCACTTGTGAAACTGCCGACTGAAATCAGCCCTGTGGTGGCAGTATGAAAATTCAAAAGAGCTATAAATCAGTCCCCAGCCCCTACCCAAACCTAGTGGCTAAACATTTACCAACACTTGTGTAGGGATACCAGCATAAGTGTAGGGATCTACACTTATTTATCAAATACTTATTAAGTATCAGATATGTGCCACACACTGCATTGGATGCTGGAACACAACTATGAACAACAAAAAATTCTTTGATACTGGTGAGAAAGATAGGCAATAAATAAATAGACACATACTTAAAAAATTACAGAGAGTGATCAACAAAATGAAGAAAATAAATAGGTTCTATGTCTAAGAATAAAATAAGGGACACATCTTTCTGGAAAGGCAGCAGGGTCTAGTGGTAGAGAGGGCAGTCTCTAGAGTCAGATAGTCCTGGGTATAATTCTAAACTCTATCATACCTGGTATATGTTACACAGCAGATGGTAGTATGATTCTGGGAACATTATTTAAACTCTTAACCTAAGCCTTAGTTCTCTTATCTGTAAAATAAGAATGATAATAGTACTTCTTTCAAAGGCTGTTATAAAGATTTAAAGAGATAATTCAGATAGAATGACTAGGGCCAAAGTCTGGCAAATGTTTTGAGATAACTCAAAAGAATGCTAGCCATAATTATTATCATCACTATTGTTTGAAGAGGTAACATATGACACTTGGAGTGTGCAATATGTGAGCCCTAATGAGGAACCAAAAGAGAGAGATTTCAGGTAGAAAAAAAGTACATGTGCAAAGTCTTTGAGATGCCAATGTGGTTGACTTGGTCAAAGAATGGTTAGAAAGCCTGGGTTGCTGGAGATAGTACATAGGGAAGAAGAAGTTATCATACCTTTTTACTGAGGCACTTGGAAAGACAGGTTAGGGAAATATTATGCACAGCCTCTTAGGCCACTAGGAGACATGTGGATTTTATTGTGCATGCAATTGGAAGCCTCCAAGGATATTTAAAAAGAAGATGATATGAGTCAATTTATAGTTTTAACAACTCTCTTCTTGTATATTGGTGGTGAACGGATTAGAAGAGGCACAAGTAGGTACAGAAAGATTGGATAACAATCTAACACAGTAATTCAGATGGAAGACTATGCTGCTTTACATGAGTGGGTGGCAAAGGAGGTAAGTGGACAGATTAGGGGTGTATTTTGGAGGTAGAATCAATAGACTTTGGTCATGGACTAGATAAGGACACGGCAGAGTGTGTTTTTTAAAGATGAACAGAACAACACCTCATAACCCGCCTTCTTCTACAATGTGGTCCTCCTCAAAGTCTCTCATTAATAAGTGTAGTCTAACTCTTCTACCTTTAAGCCTAAGTGAGCATTATCGTGACTGTGTCAACCAGTTGAAGAACAGCACAAGTGATGCTATGTAACTTTCAGACAATGTTATAGAGACAGCATAATTCCAGTTGTACTGGGTTGAAGAGTGTCGCACAAAAATTCATATCCAACTGGAACTTCAGAATATGACCTTATTTGGAAATAGTCTTTGCAGATATACTTAGTCAAGATGAGGACATCATGGATTATGGTGGACCTTAATGCCAATATAGCTGGCATCCTTCAAAGCTGAGAAGACGCAGATACACAGAGGGAAGAGGCTCATGTGGCAAAGAAAGCAGGGATTGAAGTGATGCAGTTGGAAGTGAAGGAACACCAAAGATTGTGGGCAAGTACCAGAAAGCAGGAAGAGTAATGGAAGGATTCTTTCCTAGAGCCTTCAGAAAGAGTACAGCCTTGCCAACATTTTGATTTCAGACATCTAGACTCTAGAACTGAGACAATAAACTTCTGTTTTAGGCCACCTGTTTTGTGACATTTTGTTATAGCTGCTACAGGAAACTGGTGCACACTTTGTTGGCTATGACGCTCACTTTTGAAGCCCTGAGCTTTGATGTAGAAAGTTCAACTACGCTGTGTCAACCATGCAGTAAGAAAACTCTAGGCCATACAGAGATCCCATCTCTCTCCTGGAGAGATCTCCTATGTGAACAGCCCAAGAGGTCCCTACTGCTAGCCAGCATCAACTGCTAGATATGTGAATGGAGACACCTCAAAACGATTCTAGCCCCAGCTGTGAAAATGTGCCCAGCTACTGAAGACTCCCAGCTGAGATCCTAGATATTGTGGTATAGACAAGCCGTCTTTATTATACCCTGTCTAAATTCCTGATCCACGCAATCTTTAAGCATAATAAAAGGTAAATGGTGCCACTAAATTATGTGGTGGTTTCTTACACAGGAACAGAAACTGAAACAGAAATTTCATGTCAGAATTGAGTTCTGCCACATCAAAAGCTTAAAACATATGGCATTACCTTTAGGACTGGACAGTGGGCAGAAGTCCTTAAGGAGATAGTAGTTCAGAGTAAGTGAAAGCTAGTGAAGCAAACAGATGTTAAAAAGGACTTATGGGGGGGCACCTGGGTGGCTCAGTTTAAGCGTCCGACTTTGACTCAGGCCATAACCTCACAGCTGTGCTGACAGCTCAGAGCCTGGAGCCTGTTTCAGATTCAGATCTCTGCCCCTCCCCCGCTCACGCTTTGTCTCTCAAAAATAAATAAACATTAAAAAAAAGTTTTTAATGAAAAGAAAGGACTTATGGAGTCCAGTGACAGCTAGGATGACAGAGAGGAAACTCTTATTGGAAGCTGGGAAAATACTGACCTCTGCTTTACAGCCGCAGAGAGTTTGGCAACCCCATTGCCTGTATTAACATAGAAAATAAAAAATGTACCTAATAGGGGCACCTGGGTGGCTCAGTCAGTTAAGTGTCTGACTTCGGCTCAGGTCATGATCTCTCAGTCCTTGAGTTTGAGCCCCGCATCAGGCTCTGTGCTGACAGCTCAGAGACTGGAACCTGCTTCAGATCCTGTATCTCCTTCTCTCTCTGCCCCTCCCCCACTCATGCTCGCTCGCTCTCTCACTCTCTCTCTCTCTCTCTCTCTCAAAAATAAACATTAAAAGAATTTTTTTTAATAAAAATAAATGTACCTAATAAACTGGTGAATTTGTCTAAGGATACTTCTCAGGCAGGATACTGAAAGTGTCCATCTATTTCTTTTAGCCATGTGTAAGGCACAGATGCAAAGACATAAGGAAAAAAAGTACTGGACAACTTCTAAGCAAGCTTTAAAGAAAATATAAAAAGACTTAGTGGGTTTGAAAAAAAAAAACAAAAATTGTTCTTTCAGTGTCTCTTAGTAGAAGATTCTCAAAATAAGAAAGGGCCTCAGTGCAAAGATCAAATCAAGACCTATTAGGAAAATGTCTCATCGTTAAGATGAAGACAAGAGTGTGGCTGTAAAATTTTTCATTAAAACCTCAGGAAGATGTAAGATGGTGCCTCATAAACCTTTCAAATACATACAAAGCTTCTGGATTTAAGGGCATGCCTTTTTAAACAATAGACACCTAGACTCTTAAGGGTTTGTCTTATGGCAGCTTCACAGGGAGTCCATGGCAGAAAAAAGCCTATAAACTGAAGAGATTTCTAGACACGTTTTTTTGTTTGTTTGTTTGGTCTAATATGATAGATTTCTATATTAATACATTGGAAGTCGAAAAATTTTAAAGGAAATGTATCAGCTTGGACTGAAAGGAGTAGATACGCCATAAAATAAAAGGGGTTTGGTCTTTGGACCCATGGACTACTTTGGGCAGGAAGCAGGATGAGAAAACTACTCAGCTGCAAACATGGAAGGTGGAATAACTCAGGGAGTGAAACCAAATGCTGAAGAAGGTGGATTCAGCAGCTGGAGAAAACAACGGCTAAGAAGTAGATTCAAGCCCATATCAAGGAACTGGCAAGATGTGCCCAACCAAATTTCAGAATTACTATTGGACACTGATTCTGTGTGCTTCCTGCTCCTCCTCCCTTTTTCAACAAGAATATTTATAGTGGTTATCCTGCACTGCATATTGGGTATATGGAAGGAAGATCATTGGAGTCTCTTACTCACAGCTCTTCAGAGAGTGAAAAGAACCATGCTAGAGGAATTGCATCCAAAGAGCCTTGTTGGCACTTGGAATTGATTTGGATGACCACGTCCTGGACTTCAAGTACTAAGATGAGACTTCGGGAATTTTGAGGGAGGGGTCAGATGTCTTTTGCATGTGGAAAGGATGTGAATAGCTGTGGACAGAGGATAGACAACAGTTGATAGTATTTTCCAAAAATGGCTACAATATCTTTCATCCCCTACTCTCTTCTACTTTATACAGCAATAAAGTGATTTGTTATACAGCAATAGTACTCAGACCATAAAGATGAGAGAAAAAGGGGACCAAGGATGCCCACTAGCGTTTTGACTTACACAAATGGGGGAACGGTGATACCACTTGCTGAGATGATTAGTGATAGTTTTTGAGTGAGGGGAAGGGAAGTGGGCAGAATGGTAAATCACAGTTGTCTTTTGGCCATGTTAGTTTTGAAATGTGTATGAGATATTCAAATGTAATCTCTTTAGTTCATTCAGGATTGTGAAATCACAGTAACACTTCTACAGTGGAAATAGCTCACCAGTGACATTTTTATGAAGCATGGCACTACAACCCTATTATGACATTAACAAATATAAAAGACTGATGTCGTCCAAATGGCATAATCATCCCAAACTAATACAACTAGGTATAAGCTGCCCCAAATTTTTAATATTAATGTTTGTTACTTTAAAGGTCACCATTTGGCCCTAATGAAATAAGTGCAAAAGAACTTCATTATTTGAAAACGTTTGAGTGCTTGAAGTGGAAAAATATCTTTCAAGAATCATGCTTGCAAGAAAAACACAACTTGAAGTTGACCTAACTGGTCACTGGCCAAAAATAAAATCTTGGCCAGGATTCCAGTTTCAGTCGGATGTAAATGAGGGCTATTCAAAAATGGTGTTCCTTAAGGGGATGCCAAAAAACCTTAAACATTGCAGTACGCCAGAAACAGCCATAAAGGACAGAAGTAGTTGCTTTCCTTCACAGCATTAATCACAGGAACCAGACAAGAATAAACAGCAGTTGGGGGAAGGGGTGCCCCATGAACAAGGATAATAAATGCTTGTGATGACCTCTTCCACCAGTGAATTAAAGGCCTTGAGAGACACCAAAAAGTCGAGCAAAAGAATCAATTTAATCTCTTGGTACCTGTGTTGAAACAGTGTGCAATTTGTATGAAACCTCTACTCACAAACAAACCATCCCAGCTGCCAGACACCGTGCTCCTGGTTACAATGTCACCCTGATACCATAGAAATTCTACTTCATTTTGGGATGTTGTGATTGATCCATGACACTAGATTTGCTGTAATCTTCTACAGAATGCCATCACTTGCTCAGGGGGCAACTGAACAGCGATAAATCAGCAAGTGAGAGACTGAGTCTCTGACTCCTCTGTTCCCATCTCTCCTGAGAAGGATAAAGGAGGCTGCCATCCACAAGATGCCATGTTTCCCCTTTGTCAATGCACCAGTGGTTCAAACTGAAGGTGAGATTGTGGGTCAGATTGCACCCCAGAATCCTGAAGAATCGCTCAAGTGCATAAATAAAGCCCTACATCACCCCTGCCAAGGAAATGGTGAGCGCTTGGAAGATTACTATGACTATGGGATATTAAGACTATAGGCCAAGGAAAGAAGGATATTTTATTGTTTTTCTTGTTCCTATCACAGGAACTCTAGAGACCGGCAGAGCTCTACCCACAGTAGGACATCATCAATAAACTTTTTTTTTTTTATAATGATAGGGCTATTCTTAATTGGTCATTGCTTCTCAAGAGAAAATGCAAGGCAAAATTTCATCACTTGGATTTGACCATCAAGTAGGGAAGAATTTATTACCAGCAGTATCTTCTAATCTGTGGCATGTTCTGTTGCTAGGAAATTTCTCTAAAATGAGATTTAGGGAGACTCAAACGTTGTACTTGTGCCTGTATTTTTTTCCCACTCCCTCCTCCTTCTCATTCCTAATGTTAGATATAGATCATAAATAAATGTCTCATTTTGCATTTCAATAAAATATATTTATGTATTCAGATCTTTCATCAAATGTTAAAGCTTTAAATATTTTAAACACAAAGGGGAAAATCACATTGGTTTGGGAATTTGGGGGTGTTTAGGATTTTTTAAAGAGGAATTGCAAATGGTGCAGGACAAAATCTAGGACAGCAATCAAGCATAATTCCCCTAATAATTATTATTAATATAAAAAATTGGGGGAATGTGGAGAGTTCTTCAGTATTTTTTCACCTAAAGGAGACAACCAGAATGAGATGCAAATCAGTGCTCTTATCTAATGAATAATGCAAATGAGTGTTCTGCATATAGCAAGTCAGTCTGCAGGAATTCTCTCTGCCTCACCTCACATTTCTTATGGATTTAAGCACCGTGTGTCACAAGAAATTAGAGAAAGGTATTGCCAAGTAATGACAGAGGTTTGGAGCCCCAAGTCAGTGTAGACCGCAAGGACATTAAGATGCATGGTACAGCAAGGGAGGAAGCTGACATCTCAGTAAAATGAAAATGTTGCTATTTTTCCTTCACCTGGTTAATGGAGTTGTATGACACCATAATCTGTGATTATTTGTGTGGCTATTACTTAAAAGAATCTACAACAACACTTCTTTGGAAGGGTTCTGGAAAACTCTAAAAAGCAAGCCACTATCTTCCCAACCCCCAGTAGAGGTAGAAAAACCTAGAAGTAGTTTACTTTCTCTTTTGTGTAAGTTAACCAACACTTAAGATTTTTCAGTAACATGACGGAATCCACTTAAAACTGTGCACTTTCTGCAACTTTTCTTGCTACTTGAAAGGTACTCAATTCCCCAAATAACAATTGAAAACAAACCCTCATTTACTCAACACATAATCAATTGATGTTAACCATGGGTGTGCTCACAGTTCCTTTTCGGTCATGGGTTATTTCACTGCAATGTATTTTTGATTTAGAATTCACTGCCATTGTCTCTGGTTTTCTAAGAAAGCTGTCCTGAATACAGAGTTATTTTCCTTGTATAACATAACACATGCCTCATGTTTTCTGTTGAGTCATTTGCTCTGCCAGTCCCAGATTTTAATCAATCTTAAAAGAGTGCTCAACTTAATCTTGTGCAAATGTGATACACTTTTTTTTTTTTACCAAAATATTTAGGAGAGGTTCAGCCACAGCCACCTGGCAGAGGGGAATCTGTAGCACAGTCCTTGAGCTATTTGTTTCTAGCCATCCTTACAGCTACCTCAACATATAGAAGTGGACCAAAATTGAGCAACAACACTTAAATCTTCTTAATGAAAATTGTTTGATGTATGTTGCAAATCCCATTGTCCCTCAAACAAGCAACCTGATCATACAATATCCCAATTAAGACAACGACCACATATATTCATTATTACACTAAGCAACCATTGGGGTCAATTCTTCATTTTAGTTTTGTAGGTTTTCCTTTAAGTTTGAATTTTGGAGAAAATACACAGATAACAAAGCTTGCTAAGAATTGTTATGTTAAACACACATAATAAGACTCTGAGCTTTAAGGGGCACCTGGGTGGCTCAGTCGTTTAAGCATCCAACTCTTGATTTTAGCTCAGGTCATGATCTCATGATTTCCTGAGTTCAATCCCCTCATCAAGCTCTGTGTTAATAGCGTGGAGCCTGCTTGGGATTCTCTCTCTCTCCCTCTCTCTCTCCCCTTGCCCCCCAACTTGCACTCTCTCTGTCTCTCTCAAAATAAATAAATAAACTTAAAAAAAGATTCTGAGTTTTAAAATGATGTTAAAAAATGAAGAAAATATCTTTAGAGTAGGGAATTTATGACATTTACTTGAAAACCCAGAGAACATTTTTATTTACTTCATAGAATTTCTATAGCACTGTTTTATATATGATAAAATATTAGTGAGTCATAAAACACATCTAGTAAGTGTTGATCAGAATTTTAATATCTGAAATATAAAGGAAAATATAAAATTGGTTTGTATATAGTATGGCATTTTGTGAATTTTTATTTCCATTAAGTGCATATTTATGTTTATATGCATTACTGAGTCTTAATGTAAAATGCATTACAGTTAATCTTAGATTAAAAAAATGTGAAAGCTTGTGCTCTAGGGCCCTTCATCAAATCATCTAACATTCACATTGACATTGGGAAAGAGCACAGACAAGCAGACCAGCTTAATTATTATGCTTACTAAGTCAAAGGGTTGATTGAGTCTTCTATACCAGTATAAAATACAAGCTTTGTGAAATCCACAACCTTATAGAAATGAAAATACATTTTCATTTCTTAATGGGCTCTTCAAAGAGAAGCATGCACTTTGCAATTCGTAGCTTATTCCCAAGGGTGGGTATCAATCCATGTTCATATCTTTGGGCAGGAAAATATATGGCACTCTCTGGAGTGTATCTGGTAAGGGTTAGAAAAAAACCTTGAATTAAGTGTGTGAGCAAAGGTGAGGCTCCTGTTTGGACACTGTAGTCTCAAAGTGGAGTCTTGGCATTCTGGTCTATCAGACAGACATCACCAGATATACTGCTTCTGGAGGCCAAATTAGACTAATTCCTTCATAGTGCTTCTAGTCAGAAATTATTTTTTTTTCTTTTTTTAATATAATTTATTGTCAAGTTAGCTAACATACAGCATATACAGTGTGCTCTTGGTTTTGGGGGTAGATTCCTGTGATTCGTCACTTACATACAACACCCAGTGCTCATCCCAACAAGTGCCCTCCTCAATGCCCATCTCCCATTTTCCCCTCCCCCCACTTCAACCCTCAGTTTGTTCTCTGTATTTAAGAGTCTCTTATGGTTTGCCTCCCTCTCTGTTTGTAACTATTTTTTCTCCTTCCCTTCCCCCATGGTCTTTTGTTAAGTTTCTCAAGTTCCACATATGAGTGAAAACATATGATATCTGTCTTTCTCTTCTAGTCAGAAAGTTTTGAAAAGACAGCCAAGGTAAACAAGCAGAAAAATGCACACTGAAGGAAATGGAGATAATTCAGGAAATAGAAAAGGATATTAAAATGAGCAGATTCATCTACTCAGAGATTCAAGAACATTTTATATTCATAAAACAAGAACAAAATATTTTGAGAGAATAAAAATCAAAACAATAATTTGTTATCGTCAAATTTGTTTAAAGATCAATTGAAAATAAATGTCTCAAAAAATATCATAAGGCAAAAAGACAAAATAATGGAATATATGTCTAAAAAATAAAAAAGATAAAAACATACATATAAAAGCAATTCAGGTGGTTCAATTTCCTGGAAGAATGAGTGAAAAACAGGAAGGAGGATTTACTAAAGAAAGAATTGAGGAATCTTTCCCACAAGAAGGATATGAGTCTTTGGATTATAAAGATCCACCAAGTGCCTAGCATAATGGATGAATAAAAGAACCATCTCAATACATAGTCATAAAATTTCAGAACTCTAAGAATAAAGAGAGTAAACCCTAAAATTCTAAAATGTGGTAGAATATATTATTATTCCTATTTATTCACTGTTGCTCTGTATAAGGCCCATCCCTCAGACCCTTCCCTGGGGCTCCTTCCCATGTGATGGATATGGGATGCTGGAGAAGGAAGACTTTTGGAGGCAATGATTCCTGCTCCATTGGTGTCAGGTTTGGACATGTGACTGGTTTCAATGTGAATGGTAATAACGCTAGTAGGAGCTTGAAATGTCAACATTTTTTGGTTCTATCATAGTTCCTTTCTCTTGTCAAAAGTTGAGCATTCTCTGCTAGGGACGACTTCTGGAGTCTAGATCCCATACTTAGAAGACAAATGAGGCCAAAATAGAGATACCCACAGTTAACATGTGACAAGCTACTGACATTTTGGCACTGCATATACCGTAGCCTAACTTATTGACACCAAATACAAGAGAGAGAGAAATATGTCAAGAAAACACGTATGCCTTTCAGCAGCCCTGGGTCTAACTGTACCTTTAGAATTGTAAACAAAATTATTTTTAGCTTAGAATTTTATGTTCAACCTACTGATCAGAGTGAGGGTAGAAGAGAGAAGTTTTTAATCACTCAAGACTCTTTTTATTTGTAAGTTACTTGCAGCTATACTCTAGCAAAATGAAGATAAAACAAAAATTACAAAGACATGGGATTCAAAACAAAAATCACAAAGACATGGGTTTCGGGCATCTGTGGGTCCAACCTAGGAAAACAATGAAGAGAAGCCCTAAGAGTGGGGTTGGGCATGTGGGAAAAGAGATTAATCAGCATGATAAATGTGAGGATATGGTGAAGAAAAACAGACAAGCAGTGCAAAAACAAAGCAAATAAAAACTCACAAGATCTAATGCACAGTGTGGTGACTATAGTTAATAAGACTGGACTGTAAACTCAAAAGTTGCTAAGAGAGTAGATCTTAAAAGTTCTTATCACAAGAAATGAGCAGACTCTTAACTATAGAAAACAAACTGATGGTTATCAGAGGGAAGTGGGGGGATAGGTTAAATAGATGATGAGGATTAAGGAGTTCACTTGTCATGATAAGCACTGAGAGATATATGGAAGTGTTGAGTCACTATATTGTGCACCTGAAACTAATATAACATTGTGTATTAACTAACTGGAATTAAAATAATGACTTAAAAAATAAAAAATAAAAAAGTTCTGGTTGTAAGAAAAACAGTATAAATATGTATGGTGATGGATGTTAACTAGACTAAAACAAAAACTCACAAGAAAGATATGGGCTATTTATGAATCAATGTAAAATATGCCATGATTTTTCAGAGCTATGAGAATTGAAGAAAGAAGTTCTCTGACACTAACACTGATCTTTCTCCTTCAAGTGAATCAAGGATCATGCCATTGAACAATGGAGAAGGAAATAAAATTATAGCTCTATACTTGACCTGGTAGGGAGAAATGTTTATATTGTCATAAAATGTAAATTTGGTTTATTGGCTTTCAACTTAAAGGGTCAAGCTAAGAATATGGCATAGAAGACTTTGTTGTATTTGCAAGAAAGAATGAAAATGTCAACATTGTAAATGGGAACGTAAATAAAAGTATAGCTGACAGAAGGTGGATATGGAAAAAGAGGAAGATAAGGTAAAAGCAGTGAAGCTCCCATCTTACTAAGTGGGAAGGTTGAGAGATATTATCAACTTGGTCTCTATCTCACTCAGCTTGAGGGGGTGCAACACTGTGGTCTTGAAAGTTGGTTGACCAAAAATATATTATCTTTTAAAGATTACCATGTATGACTAGAAATAATCACCTACATGTCAAAAAATGGAAAGGAGAGAGGGTAAAAGCCAAATTATATACCTGAGTTATAACCCCATCTTTAAAACAAATAGCCAATAGATTTTGCCTAAAATTGATAAGTGAAATAAACAGAAGTGTAACTAAACCTAGAACTATGGAGAAAACTGCTGGAAGTAAGTCAGAAACAAAGTTTTTAAAGTTGCCTCTCAGACAGGAGAGAAGAGAGGAATAGAACAGGAGGCCGCTTTTCATGGCTCTTCTGTACTCTTTTACTCGTTAACATGTGCATGTAGCATTCTGCTAAAAATGAAACTTAAAAAAGATAGGGGTGAGGGGGATAAAGGTCTGAACTAGGGTAAAAAGTCACTAGAAGTTTAGGGGCACAGGAGTAACAGAATGAAAGCAAGGCTTAGAACCATTAAAATGGCAGCTATCATGAACAGAAGTGAGACTGAGGAAGAATATCTAGAAACCTGCCTTAGATGAATTGTTTTCCACTGGGGCAATTTTGCCTCCCAGGGGGACATGTGGCAGTGTCTGGAAATACTTTATTTGTCACAGTTGGGGGTGTGTACTCCTGGAATCCAGTGGGTAGAGGCCAGGAATGATACTCAACACCCCCACAATGTACAGGACAGCCATTTCCAAGGAATTATCCGGCTCCAAATGCCAACAGCACCAAGGCTGAGAAACCCTGGTTTTGGCTCAGGTCATGATCTTGTGGTTCATGAGATCGAGCCGTGCTTTGGGCTCTGTGCTGATGGCATGGAGACTGCTTGGGATTCTCTCTCCCTCTCTCTCTTTTCCTCCCCCCCCAAAATAAATAAATAAACTTAAAAAAAAAAACACCTCTGCTTTAGACTATGTACATTTGTTCAAATGTAAGGTAGAAAGTCATCAAAATAGGCAAATGGCAGTAAGAACTGAACAGAAGAAACATGAGGAAATGGCATTTGGAGCAACCTGGATGTGTTACATGAAAATCAGAAACCCTTGCAAATACAGAGTGTGAACAATTACATTCCTTTTATCCACTTTAGTGAATTCCCTATTGTAGTACAGCACTGTATTTAACCTGAGAATTTTTAGTATATTCCAATTCAGATAAATACCATGACATCCTTAAGCCTCACTGTAAGGAGTATATGCAGTTCATTCCTGTCAGCTAATAAACTTAATGGTGATGTTAAGTACACACTTTGCTAATAAATGAGTATAGGTAATCCTTAAATTCCTTAGTTGAGAATCAATACAACTGAGTTATTTATAAGAGTTAATTCAGTAAAAATCTTCCTCCAAGGCATCTTGGATTCAGATACCTAGAGTAAAGGTATCTAGACACATAGATATCTAGATACATAAAGATCTATGAAAATGCTTAGTGATTTTTACCTTATTTCAGAAACAAATAATGTATAGAGTAGACCACCTTATCTGTGGTTTTGCTTTCTCAGGTTTCAGTTACCCTTGGCCAACTGCAGTCCATAAGCATCAGATGACCTCTTCCTTCTGACATATCATCAGGTCAATAGTAGCCTAACACTATGCCACAATGCCTGCATCATTCACCTCACTTCATCTCATCATGTAGGCATTTTGTCATCTCATATCATGACAAGAAGAAGGGTGTCTACAGTACCATAAGCCATTTTGAGAGAGAGAGAAGGAGGGAGAGACCACATTCATATAACTTTTATTATGGTATACTATTATAATTATTCTTTTATTTTGAGTTATTGTCAATCTCTTATGGTGACTATGAATTAAACTTTATCATAGGTATAATACAGATAGGAAAAAACATTGGGTTTGATACTGTCTGTGGTTTCAGGTATCCACTGAAGGTCTTGGAACATAACCCCCACAGATAAGGGACTCCAGTATCTTTCTTATCAGATGAGTTGCTGACTACAGTTGAATGGGGGAAAAGGGGTATCCATAGGGAATGGGCAGTCATTTGTTTTTCCCTAAATCAATCTCCCTACCAACGTGCTACTCTATAAGCCATTAGTTTCTTTGCAAGAAGACTTGACTTTATAATCAAAAGCTGTCACTTTCCCATGCCAGAGAAAGTTCTTTGAGGGTAGGAACCTTGCCTTACTCAACTTCCTTTCCCTCTCAGTGCCCAGCCTTGAAAATAGACGGTCCTCAATAAGTAGTTATTGATTTGTACTGAATTGGTGAATTTAATTTCAAACTGCCCCCAGCAAGAATCTGTACTTGTCAACACTAAAATTACTTATGATCCTATGAAGAACATAACCAACTGACAAAGTTATGAATCTTTCCCAAACTGGCCTTAGAACTTCTTGTGATTCTCACCATGCATGTTGTAAATGAGTTTGGAATTTGCATGCCAAGTTGAAATATGGTGACCTAGAGAATGTCTATGATTGATCTCATTCAAGCAAATTTACTCATTGTCCCCCAATACCTCACTATAATTAGACACTGGCTTTTTGTTTCAAATTACGTAATGGTTTTTCATAGGAGACATCTGTCTTGTAACTTGCCTGATTCTCTTAGGAAAAAAAAAAAAAAAAGAAAACAAACTGAAAGGAAAGGGAAAAACAATACCTTAGTGACATTAATTATACCAGCATGTTTTCCAGTGCTTTGAAAGGGGGATTCTGAGCATTGACTACCATTGAAATGAAGCCTAAAGGGTGCACTACAGTTCTGAAAACCCCACTTAATGTTCTTATCGCTCCAAGAAATCTAGTCATATCCTGATGGCTACCTAGCGTGACAATCAATTTCTCCTATTAAGTTGCCCAAGGCAGTAGCCTGGTGTGTGCTAGTGCCAGGATCCCTCTGCAGGTTGTTGAATTCCGTAATGCCTCTTGCTTTCCAACAAAAATTGAGCAGGATATAACATACCAGTAGGTAAAGGTCCTTCCAACCCCAGGATAGACTTGAAAAGAAACCTTACACTCTGATTGCAGTATTGTTGTACTTCATTCATCCCAATAAACTGCTGCTTCTTGTGTTTGGAGTTTTTATGAAGCATCCAAGAAGAATTACTATGTTGAGGTCTGCTGGGCAAGTACAGCTTAGTTGTGAAATTCAGAAAGCACTAGCTTAATTTGAAGCTAGTAGTATAAGTGCTCTTGAATACTTTATAGTATTTGAGCATTCATACATTCATCAATCAAACATTGATCAAATAAATAAATAAAATATTTATAATGCAAAAATCAGGGTAGATCAACATTTTAAAGTTCATTCATTCATTCATTCATTCAAGCAACCACTATTAAGTAACTATTATATATCAGGTATGGTACTAAATTCTATGAATATGGCTGAATTATCCTTGCCCTTGAAAAATGTATAGGCTGATATTTCACCCTCAACTCTGAACTTGCTTTAAAATTACCAGAGCAATTAAAAAACAACCTGTGTACTTCATCTCCAAAGGTAGGTCCCAAACACTGGCACTGCTTTTTTTTTTAATATCATTTTAATTTGTTTAATATATTTTCAAGTGCTTTTTTTTGGGAAAGCATCCATCATCTCTTAACCATGTGAAACTTAGTCGCTTGAAGGGGAACTGGCTCAAATTTACTTCCATTTCACCTATATCTTAGAAGTCTCTAATTGTTAGAAATATTAAATATAAAATTAAAAACAAAAGAATCTTACAAAACAGAATATGCAAATACATTTAAATGATTGACTTTAATATTTATATTTTTCAAGAATATCTGCAGTAGAATATAATGGTAGAATTATAGCATTAGAATATAATGAATAAGAATAGAATAAGTAAACAGCATTTAGAATCACATATTTGGCTTTGAGTCAGTCAGCCATTAATTATTGGCAATAAAAGTTCAAGCTAGTTTAATAATTTCTGTAAGGATTTAAACATTGGCATTTAAACACCCCAGCAGAGAATGAAATCCTTGCTCTAATAGGTGAACTACACAAACAAACAGGAGATCATAGTATAGAGTAGTAAGTGCTATCACAGGCATAGACAGGGTGCTTCTGGAGCACTTTGGGAGGCTGTAAAGATCAGCCTTGCAGGGATGGGGTGGTGGTCAGGGAAAGCTTTATCAATAAAAATAGATTAAAGCTTCTAAAGAAGAGGAAAAGTCCTTCTAAGAAGGGTCAGAGGAGGGAGACAAGAAAGCAAAGAAATGAGAAAATAAGCAAGAAGAGGGTCACCTGGGTGGCTTAGTCGGTTGGGTGGCCAGCTTCGGCCCAGGTCATGATCTCACCGTCCGTGGGTTCGAGCCCCGCATCGGGCTCTGTGCTAACAGCTCAGAGCCTGGAGCCTGCTTTGGATTCTGTGTACCCCCCTCTCTCTGCCCCTGCCCCACTTGTGCTCTGTCTTGCTCTGTCTCTCAAAAATAAATAAAAGTAAATGTTAAAAAATTTTTTTTAATAAAGAAAATAAGAAAATAAGCAAGAAGACATGCATATTTTAGCATATTTTTGAACAAAATATCCAGCCAAATTGATGGATTCTGCAGTGGAAATTCATGGAATTCAGCTCAAGCATCAGTAGTGTATCCCTACACAAGTCACTAAACTTTTTTGATCCTTTATTCATTTATAACTTGAGGACAATGATAGATACCTGACAGGGTTATTATAAGGAACAGAAAATGTAGCATGAAACACTCAATAAATGCCATCATTAAGCAGATAGAGATGATTCAAAAACAAATACTATTCAAATATTGTTGTAGTGATTGGATTAAAATTATAGTTTGTTAGTTTAGAAGACTGAAATCTCGGGGTACCTGGGAGGCTCGGTCGGTTGAGTGTCCGACTTCAGTTCAGGTCATGATCATGTGGTTTGCGGGTTTGAGCTGCACGTTGGGCTCTGGGCTGACTCAGTGCCTGGAGCTTGCGTCAGATTCTGTGTGTGTCTCTGCCTCTCTGCCCCTCTCCCACTTGTGCTCTCCCTCTCTCTCAAAGATAAATAAACATTAAACAAAAAGAAGACAACAACAGAAATCTCAAGATCAAATAAAACAATCTTGACATACTTTTCTCCAGTGAAATATAGTACATATTACTTTTTAAGCTACATTAATCCTGAACAGGACTCAATTTTCCTCTTCCAATAGTGATATTGACTAGTGTAATGCACTGATTAATCAAGATCAGAAAATTCTGAAGGAATTAGAATGGAATTTAAATGCTATACAGAAATGGAATTCTAAAACTCAAATCTCTCTTCCAGCACTGAGAATAAACATTCAATGTGACACTGAAGTATTTCGATGCTTAAGATTTGCTTATCTATCTTAGGACGGTGGGCAAGAATAAAGAGCTATGATTGTTGTCTCATTTTATTTCACTGCTCTAAACAAGAATTTCTTAAACATCTCACACTATTTCACCAGATGGGTATGGTCTTCCTTAAAATCCAGACAGCTATAAAACTTTACTTTCTAGGTAGCAAATGTGTTGGAGCATTATTAAAAGGTGTTGGGCATGGCATATAATTTTTCAGGCAAAGCAAAGTGTTATGGGTCATATTTTGTTGTCAAAGAAACACTGGCCCAATTCTTTACTTCTTCCTTGCCCCTAGCAACAAACAAAAAAACAAACAGATGAAAACAAACAAACAATATGACAGGATATTCAATTGATCTATTACTGAAAAAGAGAAACACCAATCCCTTTCAATCAGGGATTTGAAATTGGTATTTCTAAAGAATCACACAAGTCTTTCTGTATTCTAGGCTACACTATATCCAACCCTAGAAATAAGTAAGTAAATAAATAGATAAGAATAAAGGGGAAAAGGAACAAAATAGAAAATGGAAAAGACTTCTAGAATAGTGAATTATGAGGAAATTTTAAGGTGCTATGGAAAAAAAATGCAGTATGGCTGGATATATCTCAGTAAATCTATGGAGCACACCTACTTTTATTCTTTGATACATAACACATTACGGCTTACAAGTGAAGTATAATTTCAATTCCTACTCCTGAGCCATTATGATGTTCTTGGGGACCAGTTAATTTATTACTGAGCTTTCGTATATCAATCTCATACCAGTCTGGAAACAGAAAAGTCCTCTCTTCTGAATAAGGTGATTTCTGTAGAAACACAGCTGTTCTCAAAAGTTCACAGCACATAGATCGCAGGACACTACCAAGTTCTCTACTTTAGAGTTTCCAAGAAAAATTATTTTCACATACCACAAACATTCTATCAAGTACCTATTGCTTTTTAAAATGCTAGGTTTTTTTTTTTCAAGTATCAATTAGTGAATTTATGTTTATGAGAGTCCCTAGTGAGAGGATATGGGAAAAGCAGTCTACAATTTAAGGCAAACCCTTTTCAGATTGGTTTCACAAAAATTCCTTTTCTCTTAAGACAAATTATAAAAACAAAGCCAATGGATGCCACATTCTGAGAATGGCTGAACCAAATGACTGGTCACTTTTTTTTTTTTTCCTAGTAACAGTATAGTTAAGTATATGTTAAGTCTTGGATTCTAGAATTTTGACTTCATGAATTATGCCATAGTATACAAGTTAAACATAAGAAGTTTAAACCAGACTGCCGAGATTTTTGCTAATTTTGTGGCTTTGGGCAATGACATAACTTTTCTATGCTCTACCCTCTTCATTTGAAAAATGGGACACTACCTAATTATGGAGTTTCTATGAGTTAGCACACCTAGAAGTTCTTATAATAGTGCCTCACACATAGTAGGCACTCATTAGAAGTTAGTTTTTAATATATTATTGCAGTCTCCAAGAATTCGCTTGGCAAAGTACAGGTTTTGGAATTAGGGATGAATCCCACCCTAGTCATTCATCAGCTTTGTGATGACAGACAAAACTATTTGACCTCTCTGAGTCTCCATGTTCTCAAGAGTAAAATAAGGACAATAATACCTACCTCATACTGGTTTGAGGATTAAACAAGCAACAAGCAATATGCTTGCTATATAGTCAAGTGGCTATCTGAAAAGCATACAACAACTAAAGCAAATAAATAGCATATATACTAGATTGTCAAGTTGGTAAAGGAAGGAAAGAAAAAGACTGAAGAATAAGTTAAACATTTGGTTCTAAAGACTCCTGGATCTCTCATCTACCATGTCCCCTCCTTTCCCCACTTCCCCAAGAAAATCCAGGCTATTGATAAAAGTATTTCTATGCCCCAAAGTGAATGTGATACTTGAAAATCAGTCAGGAGTATTGCCAGCCTTTGGCAATCATACTGAATCGGACAAGGTTAATCATGGTCACTTTAGAGCCTCCAGAAATACCGTGGGCCTTCAGAGGGTGGGTGGTCAGTCATGTCTATGAGGGTCAGGGAAATGGAGTTTAGAGTGATAGACGCAGCAGGTGTGTAGTGACTAATGCTGGGAACTGCAGCACTCACAGAGCCCCACGGAAGCTTGGCAAAGAACAGCGGGAGAGCCTCTAGGCCTCTGCCGGGCCACTCAATGGCAGACCAACGCAAGCCACTGAGACTCAAAAACAATCCAGTGTCTTTGAAGCAGCCAGACACCTTGAGGGAAGAAAAACCTTAATCCCAAGTCTTAAATCTCCTTTCCGTGCCTTCTGCCAATGATTTTGAGAAGATGGTGAAAGGCCAGTGGGGAGGAGAAATAGATGTTTCTAAGTCCAAGACTCAGAGCTGGTACAGAATGATTAGAGAAAATTAGGAAGTGTTTAGTTAAACGTGTACATAATGAGAAAAAAAATTTAAATACTTGCTGAGCATTTTAAAACATCAATAACTCAGCCATTTATATTTTTAAATATTAAAAAGGGCACAGAGTGTGGTATTGATTTGAAATACAGGAATGTCATGCTAAAAAAATGTATCTGGTTTTGAACTGACAAAATAAGACCGATCAATCTGGTTTTATTCACATACTAAGGGCTACATTTCAACATAATGAAATTTTGCCTTATTAAAATGTAGGTTAGGATACTCAATATTTGTATGGTACAACAAGTAATAATGGCCCCATTATTAACCTCCTATTGTTTAAAAAGTTCCAAAAAAAGAAATAGGAATTGAGAGCCTAGATGTATCTATAATATGACCAACAGTTGCCTATTATCTTATTTTGGGGTCAGCAATGGTAACTCAATAAATTGTAATGTGTTTTATAAACCTGACCTATAATTGCTGTTTTAAAACAAAACATAAATAATACCAAATGGTACATCCAATTAATTCATTTCCAACTGGTTTTGATTATCAGCACCAATAATTATGTTCAGTTTGTATCTGGTTATTAGCCTTAATGATACTATATCTGACATTTAAGTAATTACTTTTTTACCAACATCATCAGTAACAATAATTTTTTGCTTGTAATTAGTTGATTTGTCATTCATTAAGGCTGCTAAATTATCCTATTAAATCATCATCCACAAGATGATCATAAAGATAAAAAAAATATTGCATGGGTACTGAAACCTATCACTCACTTGAACTTTGAAGTATGACGTAGACTTGGCCTAAGAAAAAAAGAAATAATTTATTGATCTTCTTTAGGCTCTAATACGCCCTTTAACCTCACTTCCTTTACGGCTTAAAGTATATTTTTTAAGTAAAAAACCTAAATAGCAAAACACTTTGAAAATAATTTTCTTAATTTTCTTAAAAAGCAGATGTGATGGTCTTTTTGAAGTGTAAACTCACTATGCTACAGCCATCAGTTATTCAAACACTAATTTAGGTGTTGCTATGGAAGTATTTTATAGATATGATTAAAACCCATAATCAATTTGACTTTTAAGTAAGGAAGATCACCCTAGATAGTCTGGATAGGCCTAATTCAATCAGCTTAAAGGCTATAAGAGCAGAGGCAAGGCTTTCCTGAAGAAGAAATTGTGACTATGGAAAGCAGCCTCAGAACATGCTTGAGAGTTCAAGCCTACCCTTCCTGATAGTCTACCTTACAATTTTGGACTTGCCTAGCCAGCCTCCATAGTCACGTAAACCAATTCTTTGCAATACTTTTCTTTTCTTTTTTTTTTTTTTTATATGAAATTTATTGTCAGATTGGTTTTCATAGCACTGGGTGTTGTATGCAATACTTTTCTAAATACAGAGGCACCTGAGTGGCTCAGTTAGTTAAGCATCCAACTCCTGGTTTTGGCTCAGGTCATGATCTCATGCTTTCCTGAGTTTGAGCCCCACACCTGCCAGCACAGATCCTGCTTGGTATTCTATGTCTCCCTCTCTCTCTTCCTCCCCTCTACTCATGCTTTCTCTCTCTCAAAAATTAATAACCAAACCTTAAAAAAATTTTTAAAATACTTTTCTAAATATATATCTCCTACTAGTTCTGCTTCTCTGGTTGGACTCTGATACAGCACGCTAGCACGAGGTGGCTTGGGTGTTGTATCAGACAGAAGAGATAGATAGTAGAAAGTACTCCTTGACCTAAAATGGATAGCTTACCATTTAAAATTTCATTAGTGGATAGCCATTCACTTCTTTGTGTGATCCCATAAAAATGTAGATGTTTCTAGAAGGGGTAGCAGCATAAATATTCCTATTAAGACCTTCCCCTTTAAAGGTCCTCAATTCCCATGTGAGGCACTAAGAGGATAGAACCCATAAGTTGTAAAGATCAGGGGAGGAGTAAGCAGCAAATGGAAGTGTTGCTACCTCATAGGTTGGCCAAGGGCCAGTCTTGTCAGAACTAGTATTGATCCATTTAAGTTACTGTAGATTTCTGCTCCGTTATAAACTTGCCTTCTCCCAGGCAGGCAAGACCTTAAAGAAATGTACACGCATTAGGATTCCATTATCAAAAGAACAGTCACACCATGTTTCAAGAAACTCTGGAAGAAATCTGGAAAGAACACAAATACATGGAGAGTAAATAACATGCTACTAAATAATGAATGAATAAACCAAGAGATCAAGGAAAAAATTTAAAAAATACATGGAGGGACAGTGCTCACCAAGGCCGATGCCTGGCCCTCTAGCAAGACCAAGCCCCACTGCATTTTATTTTATTTCGTTCGTGGTTTTGCATAGACTAAAGTTTTGTGGGTTAGGTTCAACTCCGGACCTCCTTAAAGAGGACCCATTTTTTTTTTCTTTCCAAAATGACAGCTTCCAGCCATGCACTAGTGTTAGATTTGCACTGGTTGATGCTGAGAGATAGCAAGCATTTCAGCTCCTATAATTACAGAACTTATGTGGTAAGGAGGATAAGAGATGACTTCAGAGAAAATAAGAAGGTAAAGGATCCTGTAGAAATTCAAACCCTAGTGAATAAAGTCAAAATAGGCCTCGGAATAATCCATTGCAGGTCCACGTTGGCCAACTGTATTTGACTGACAAGTTTATGAATGAGAATCAAGAGAAGTCCAGGACTTAGGGAGCTGGCACCAGGCACCTCCAACAGCTGTAGACCACCTTCAGCATTCATTCTCTGCTTGGGATGGGGGCTCTCAACAGAACACAAGTAGTCTCTTACATCATCTTAAAACAGCTTCTTGCTCTCTCTGCTGTAGGAGCAGCTCAGTCAGATTTCCATTCTTCTGCAGCCTTAGTGGAAAAGGATGGCTCTCTCTTGGTTTGAGTATTAGAATGAAGACCTGAAGCTCACTCAGAATAATTCTGTGTATTATTGTGTCACTCCTCTTTTATATCTCATCATCACCTGTTTAGAGCACTCCCACACTTTGTTTTTGCTTCATTGACAGTAAACAGAACTGTCTCTCTAAAAACAAACAAACAAACAAACAAACAAACAAAAAAACATGGATACAAGTGAAAATGAAAACACAATGGTCCAAAACCTTTGAGACACAGCAAAAGCTATTCTAAGAGGGAAGATTAGAGCATTATAGGCCTATCTGAAGAAGCAAGAAAAATCTCGAATAAACAACATAACCTTACGCATAAAGGACCCAGAAAAAGTAAAACAAACAAAGCCCAGGGCTAGTAGAAGGAAGGAAATAATAAAGATTAGGGAAGAAATAAATGAAATAAAAACTAGAAAAACAATGAAACCTGGATCTGGTTCTATGAAAAGACAAACAAAATTAATAAACCCTTTAGTCAGTCTCATCAAAAACAGAGAGCGAGAAAGATACAAAGGATAATATGAAAATATTACAAAAAAATTGTATGTCAACAATTTGGACAACCTAGAAGAAATGGATAAATGCCTAAAAACATATAATCTTCCAAAACTGAAACAGGAAGAAATAGAAAATTAGAACAGACTGATTACTAGCAATTAAATTGAATTGGTAATTAAAAAAAACTCCCAACAAATAAAAGTCTAAGACCAGGTGGCTTCACAGATGCATTCTACTAACATTTAAAGAATTAATACCTATTTTTCTCAAGCTGTTCCCAAAAAGAAGAGGAAGGAAATCTTCCAAATTTATTCTATTAAGTCCGCATTACCCTGATACCTAAAACCAGATAAAGACACCACAATAAAAGAAAAATACAGGCCAATATCTCTGATGAACACAGATTCTAAAATCCTCAACAAAATAGTAGAAAGCCAAATCCAACAATACATAAAAAAATCATTCACCACAATCAAGTGGGATTCATTCCAGGAATACAAGTGTGGTTCAATATTTGCAAATCAATCAACATGATACCTCACATTAACAAGAGAAAATATAAAAACTATGTGATCATTTTAATAGATGCAGAAAAAGCATTTGACAAATTACAACATCCATTCATGATAAAAACTTTCAAAAAAGTAGGTTTAGAGGAAACATACTGCAACATAATAAAGGCCATATATGAAAAACTCACAGTTAACATCATATTCAATGGTGAAAAATTGAGAGGTTTTCCTCTAAAATGAGGAATAAGACAAGTCCACTTTCACTACTTTTATTCAAAATAGTAGTGGAAGTCCTAACGTCAGCAATCAGAAAAGAAATAGACATCCAAATTGGTAAGAAAGAAGTAAAACTTCCACTATTTGCAGAGGACATGGTACTCTATGTTGAAAACCCAAAAGACTCCACCAAAAAGCTATGGTAACTCATAAATGAAGTAAGTACAGTTGCAGGATAAAAAATTAATATCCAGAAATTGGTTGTATTTCTATACACCAATAATGAAGCAGAAAGAGAAATTAAGAAAACAATCCCACTTACAATTGCACCAAAAATAATAAAATACTTAGGAAGAAACTTAACCAAGAAGACAAAAAAGATCTGTCTTCTGAAGACTATAAAACATTGATGAAAAAAGTTCTAGATGACACAAACAAATGGAAAGATATTCTATGCTCATGGATTGGGAGAATAAATATTGTTAAAATGACAATATTACCCAAAGCAATCTACAGATTTAATGAAATCCCTATCAAATTATCAACACTTTTCATAGAACTAGAACCAATAATGCTAAAAGTTGAATAGAATCACAAAAGACTCTGAATAACCAAAGCAATCTTGGGAAAGAACAACAAAGCTAAAGGTATCACAATCCAAGATTTCAAGATATACTACAATGCTATAGTAATCACAATGGTGTGGTAATGGCACAAAAACAGACACATAGATACATGGAACAGAATAGAGGGTCCAGAAGTAAGCCCACACTTATGTGGTCAATTAATCTACAACAAAGGAGGCAAGAAATATACAATGGAGACAAGACAGTCTCAACTGATACTGGGAAAACTGGAAAGCTACATGCAAAAGAATGAAACTGAACCACTTTCTTACACCATATACAAAAATAAATTCATAACAGACTAAATACCTAAATGTGAGACCTGAAACTATAAAACTCCTAGAAGAAACCAGGCAGCAGTTTGTTTGACATAGGCCATGGAAACATTTTTCTAGATATGTCTCCTGAGGAAAGGGAAACAAAAGCAAAATTAAACTATTAGGAATATACTAAAATGAAAAGCTTTTGTACAGCAAAGGAAACCATCAACAAAACAAAAAGGCAACCTACTAAATTGAAGAATATATTTGCAAATGATATATCCAATAAGGGGTTAATAACAAAAATTTGTAAAGAACTTACACAACTCAACACCACAAAAAACAAATAATTCAATTAAAAATGTGCAGAAGCCCTGAACAGACATTTTTCCAAAGAAGATATACACATGAGTTTCTTAGGAGCCAAACTTAGGAGTTTCCTCAAAAAATTAAAAATAGAATTATTGGACAATCCAGTAATTCCACTATGGGGTACTTACCCAAAGAAAATGAACACTTAATTCAAAAAGATATATGTGGGTGCCTAGATGGCTCACTTGGTTAGGCACCCAACTCTTGATTTTGGCTCAGGTCATGATTTCACTGTTCGTGGGTTTGAGCCCCATGTTGGGCTCTATGCTAACAGCTCAGCGCCTGCTTGGGATTCTCTCTCCCTCTTCCCTGCCCCTCCCCCACTCTTTCTCCTCTCTCTCTCAAAATAAACATTTTTTAAAAAAGATATATGCTCCCCTATGTTTATCGCAGCATTATTACAAGAGCCAAGATATAGAAGCAACCAAGGGGATCCATTGATAGATGCATGCATAAAAAAGATGTGAGATACACACACACACACACACACACACACACACACACACACTATGGAATATTACTCTGCCATAGAAAAAGAATGAAATCTTGCCATTTGCAACAACACGGGTGGATCTAGAGGGTATAATGTTAACTGAAATGAGTCAGTCAGAGAAAAACAAATACCATATGATTTCACTCATATGAGGAATTTAAGAAACAAATGAACAAAGAAAACAAACAAAAAACCAGACTCAAATACAGAGGACAAATTGTGGTTGCCAGAGGGGAGGAAGGTGGGAGGATAGGTGAAAGGATAGCAGAGTACACTTATCTTGTTGAGCACTGAGAAATATATAGAATTTTTGAATTATATTGTATACCTGAAACTAACACTATATATTAATTATGCTTTAATTTAAAAATCTCTAAAAATACTCTATAAAAATACCCACTCAAGCAAACAGTTTGATACACAGACTACAGAATCAAAGAATATATATCTAGATTAAACTCTTTTAAATGGATAGTTTTGGGGCGCCTGGGTGGCTCAGTCGGTTAAACGTCTGACTTCGGCTCAGGTCATGATCTCTCACTCCGTGGGTTCGAGCCCCACGTCAGGCTCTGTGCTGACAGCTCAGAGCCTGAAGCCTGTTTCAGATTCTGTGTCTCCCTCTCTCTCTGACCCTCCCCCGTTCATGCTCTGTCTCTCCCTGTCTCAAAAATAAATAAACGTTAAAAAATAAATAAATAAATAAATAAATAAATAAATGGATAGTTTCATTTTTGCTATACCAACAAATGTGGGTATGGGTTTGGTAGGGGAAAAAAAAAAAAGGCAGCCTACATAATGGAGGACTTCATGATGGTTTCAGTAAATTTTGGACTATCAAAAACATGATGCATATTTAAAATTGGTTAATTTGATCAATTTTTTTTAGATATTTAAGATATTTCTATAGATTTTGTTTCTCGTCATTTCTATGATCAGCCCTCTATGGTTGAGCAAATGACAGACCTGTCCCAAGATTGGAGGATTCAGTTAAATAGTAGAGAGATCAAAGACCTTGCTATAGATTTGGGGGAAAAAATTATACCATGTGCTTGTGCTTATGTCCACCCAGGATGCCATTCAAAAGAGAATGATTTTAAAATAGATTTACCACTGGGTTTATTTTGTTGACCTTGGGAAATGTCACCTCCATTTCATTCCACCTCTATTTTCCTCAAAGGAGCAGAGCTGCTCACGAGCAGGTGAAGGCAGAAACACTGGCCAAGTTAAAGTAAAGATATTGCAAGTTTCTACACAGAGAGAAACATTTTCAGCTATCCAGAATGTTAACAAGGAATAGGACTTGTGTATCAGAAAAGTACTCTCCTGAGCATAGTGTCTTAGTTTATAGATTAGTGACTACTTCATTATAAACACAAATTTAGAGCTTTCTGAAATTATTTATGTTAGAGTCTAGTACTGAAGTCTTTTTTTTTCCTTGACATTATTCTAAAATGGAAGGGAGAACATTACCCATGATTTCCTATGATAATTTTGGACTTCCACTCAAGAGAAGGAAAGAAAAGCAAGCAGAAGCAACATTTGAGAACTGTCTTCCTCATTTCAGATTGCGACTACATGAATAATCTTCTATTTTCACAGTAAAGCTCCCATTAGTTATACTGTGAAATTGCAGGCTACTTTTTCTCCAGAGATCTCAAAGTTCTTTTCTGGTATCAATTTGTCAATAGCCCAATGCCTCTGATTGTATGGAGCCCACAGGAATCTGAGAAAGCCTTTCATAGGCTTTATGACAACCAAGCTAAGGAGTATCAATAATGACTGCAAAGTTCTTTTGCCAAGTGCTTACTTAACTAACAAAAGACATTTCCATTAAAAGAAAAAAAGTATGGCTTTGAAAAAAATTGAAAACTCAAGGGCGACATATTTACATCCTTCTTAAATCTACTCAAGCTTTCATTCAAAGATTAAATTTACGCATGTTACACACTTACACAGTGCCTGGTAAAGTATACCCAATAAAATTCATTACTATTAACTTTACAAATATATGATAACCTAACATCTATTATTTATTAGTTATTGTGACTTAGAAAAAGTCATTAACCTTTTCAGATCTCAGCTTTCTCATTTATAAAATGGGGCTTTGCCACCTACATATTAGGATTAACATTATTCAAGATGTATGAGATCATTTTTAAGTTGTTTTTAATGGAAATATGAATTTTTAGTATAATTAGCCTGGGATTTGAACTTTAAACACTTTAGAAATTCAACACAGATAATAATGAACTATATGTAATAGCATTATATATCACAAATATTTAATAAACTGGGAAAAATGTAACACTGATGTTCTACCATTTATGGCTAGATTCCTTCAGAATAAAGTTTTTCTTGGTGACCACGCATAAATTCATGTCACTTTAAGGATGGCTGTAGGCAGATTCATGGAGTTATGAAGATTTGTTCTGGAACATTCTGAAGCAAAATTTAAAAAGGCATTTAAGCAGTCTTATAAATGCTTCTAACTGGAAAACAATGGTAAAACCAATAGTCCAGTGTGCCAGCGAAAATGTCATATAGTCTTAAATGAGTATTTTGGGAGAAGAAGGAACATTGGGGTTTGGGCTAGGATTATGGAAGACCCTCTGAGCATCAGAACTTATAGACATAAGCCAGGTTAGGTTGCTTGTATTTGAATTCTGTGTTCACTGTGATCTTTCTGACTACTCCCACATCTGAACAAGGACACAAACCCATGATACTCAATGACAATAGCAGTGACTTTGATATGTAATCACCTATTGTTAGGAATTATTATATATCTCACTTATGTAAGTGTCATCTCTCCAGCAAAGCTTTTGGTATCAAAGGCCTAAGTCAAACCAAGGGTCTGGTATGTATTGAGTGACTTTTTCTTATACCATATTTTACAGGTTTCAAAGTTAATGATGTCAGTGAATCTTCACAAAAACCATGCAAAAGAACCCGGAGCTCTGAAAGGTTAAATAGGCAACTTGTCCAAAGTTACTGGGGTAGGCTTCAATAAATATTTATTGAATTGAATCTCCATATCATCTGTTAAGTACCATGATTTGTGATCACTGAGCTTGCAAATACATAATAAGAGTTATAGTGCCTTGTATGGCACTTTCCCCTGTTTTATATAGTACTTTGCATTTTATAAAGTGCCTTCACCCACATAATTGTGTTTAATGATTGATATCTTAGAGAGTGGGAGAACATGCCAAGTGTAAGAAATGATGTTCCAGTATTATGTGGTAGGAAACATAAGGACAGCTGAGCAGGATTTAGATTAATTCATGGATGGCACAGTCATAACATTTGTTACTGTTGAGATAGATCCACAAAAGGAAATTATTTGAAAGGAAAGCTAAAGACAGGGCTTTGCTTATCTCCTTAAGCTATAATGTCCTTCTCTTTCTTCCTCCATCTCAGAACAGCTTACTCTTCCTTCAAAGCTCAGCTTAAAGACCATCTCCTCTATGAAACTACCACTGAGTTCTCTGAGTTTGCAATGAATCACTTCCCTCTGAATTCTCACAGCTCTTTAAATGTAGCTCTTGCATAGAATTTATTTCCTTCTGCTTAGTAAGTAACTGTTTATAAAGCTTCTTGAAAGCAGAATCTCCCGTTATCTCCCATTTTGCCCACCACAGGGCTCTGGCAGTATTAAATGAACTGGAGGGAACCCACTATTTAAAATACTGAATACTCCCACAAAATATCCCAAAGGGTGGTCTCATGCCAGATTCTGCATGAGGTTACTTCGATATTGTAAATGATAGCAAGGACGGTGGAAAGAAGAATCGAAGAGGCAGAAAAGATTATTGAGAGACAATAAAAAAATTAAAAAGTAAAAGTGCACAGAGCAGAGATTTGGGAAAGCAGACTGTTAGAAGAAAGCTCATCCCACAGTTATATATTAAGTGTCCACTATATCTCCGGCACTAAACTAATTTCTGTGGATGAAAAACAGAACAGGGCTCTGTCTCTGTTCTTCAAGGAGCTTCCAACCCAGTGTGGAAGGCAGTCAAATAACCCATAATTACAAAACTAAGTGCTAAATGTATTGTTAAGGGTAACTACCTATTATAATGTGGCAGTTGCAAGTCTTAAAAATTCTTGTTTTTAAACTGCCTTAAAAATATGAGGAAATGGGCTGGCTGGGTGGCTCACTCAGTTAAACATCTGACTTTGGCTCAGGTCATGATTTCCCAGTTCGTGAGGTTGAGCCCTGCATCAGGTGAGCTTAAGCCCCACTTTGGGCTCAAGCCATATATATGCATATGTATGTATATATACATATACATACACACATGGAAATGAAGTTGGGGCTAGATTTCTAGTCTTGTGATGACAAAATTATTTTACTGTAGGAGTTTCAATAATAAAGTTGCATGTTTCCTATTTCAAAGAATATACTATGCTAAACTTATAACATCATTGAGCAAATCTAGCACTTGACAACATCCAGACTTTCTTCAGGAAGAATCAGTTTTACTTTCCTATCACCACCAGCATTATGATTATATACTCTCAAAGGAACTTTAATTTCTTCCTTGAAACATTCATCACTGTAGTAATTACTGGTATACTTGTGTCGTGTGTTTCTCCCTGCTTTGATCATGATGAGCTCTATGAGACTGGGAAATGTGTCTGTCTTGCTCATCCTTACAGCCCTAGCTCAGCACCATGCACCTCCTACAGGCTCAATGAGTATTTGCTAAATTGGTTAAATTACTAATATTTGTTACTTTTGTCATTCAATAACATAAAAATAAAATTTCTCTATGGCTTGCAACAGCTTTTTCCCCACTGTGAGGTGCTAATTCCAAAATGCAGTGTGAGTCCAGAACAAGATCAAATTATAACTGAAATCCACATAGTGCACAAAACAGCAAGCACAGTTGGGCAGCCTGTGCCCAACACAAAGAAGCCAACCAAGTCTTAGATGGGGGCTGAGATCCAACCTATTTTCTCTTTTCTAAGACATGGCTCAAGGATGCATTTCTTGGAAACAGAACCTCTTCCTGATTCACATAGTAGCCTTGATAATACAACTTGTTGGCTGCCCTAATTGAACACACTATCCAAATACCATGTGTACTGAAATATAGCGGGAGAAGGTGAGAATCATGGATCTAGGTTTCACTTAACAATGTTATTTTTAATAAAGGTGTAATTGACATACAACATCATATTAATTTCAGGTGTACAACATAATGGATTAATATTTATATAATACTGCAAAAGGATCACCACGATAAGTCTAGTTAATATCTGTCACCATACAGAATACAGAATACACCATACAGAATTTTTTTTCTTGTGGTGAGAACTTTTAAGATATACTCTCTTAGCACCTTTCATATATGCAATACAATATTATTATAGTCACCACGCTGCACATTAATTACATCCTCACGACTTGTTTATTTTATAACTGCAATAACCCCCTTTTGACCCCCTTCAACCATTTCTCCCACCCCACATTCCCAGCCTCTGGTAACCACCAATCTGTTCTCTGTATTTATCAGCTTGGTTTTTTACTTTCTTTTTTTCTTTTTCTTTTAGATTCTACATGTAAGAGAGATCATATGGTATTTATCTTTCTCTGCTTAACTTATTTCATTAGTATAAGACCCCCAAGGTCCATCCATGTTGTCACAAATCACAAGATTTCATTCTTTTTTATGGCTGACCAATTTTCCATTATATATATATATAATGGAAATATATATATATAATTATATATATATAATTTTCTCTATCCAGTGTTAGACATTTAGTTTGCTTCCATATCTTGGCTACTGCAAATAATGTTGCAAGGAAGAATGTTTCATTTTGTTGATCAGGACTTAGTGCAGGTGGAAATCCATTGGATATTTTTGAGGAAGGAGATACTGTAGGTAATATGGCAGCCAAGAATATTGATTTGGGATCCAGCATTTCCATTTCTCATACTGAATTTCTCTCTTCTACTTCAAAGCATCCATGAGAGCCAACATATTGTGCCCATTCCAATATTTGATTAATAAAATAGCTTTTATTTATTTTCACATAGGTAATATTTGTTAACATTTTCTTTTTGTTTTTAGACACAGTGGTTATGCTCTCATTAGACATGTCTAGTGCATTTGTTAAAACACTATCCATTATAATCTCAGTGCAAATGCCATTGCATCCATGAATGATTATTTTAATACTTTGTTATTTAGAACACCTTTCATTTATTTCAAAACCACAATTGTGAAATTGTTATTTTAAATACCTCATTTGGAGCCAGACCCTCATAAGCAGTTAGTTAATAGATGCCATTGGTAACATCAGGAAAGGCCAGACAGTTCACAGAAAGGGGAACTAAAAGGAAAGCCTTCAGAACATCCCTTCAAAGCAGAATATGAAAATCAAAATGCCTTTAATTTTTTATCAACAGAAATGATCATCACAATGATAAAAATAATACTTATTGGGCATCTCCTATGTGCCAGACACTGCTAAGCACATCATTATCTCACTGTCCCTCAGAACAAAAAAGTGAAATAACTTGATTAAGTTGGAACTTGAACCTGAAGACTGTTTGAATTCAGTAAAATAGCTTTAAAGGCATGTACTTTCCCAAGTTAGACAACTCCACTTCTAAAAATACCTGGTTCTAAATGCCCAAGACCCAGGGATCTCGGAAACTTCCCATCTAGAAGGGGCAATAGACCCTTTCTTAGGAGGCCATAAAGAAGTACAAAGCTACTCCTTTACTGTTACTACTTCTAAAATAATCCCAAGTTGCCCCAAACAAACAAGCAAGTGCATAAAATATGTACCAACAGTGTACCTGTACTGTCAGTCTAAATGGAAACTTCCTGGCTGTGGTTTTAATTGGAAATGGAACCCTTCCCTTGCTGCCCAAATTTATTACAGTTACACATCACCCTCAGGTTTTCATCTAGGAGACAAGTCATTCTGGTGATGGATGAGGCAATATTTATATATCATCTTGCAAAGTAAGCAAGGAGACTTCCAGTTTAAAAGCACTATCGGCTATTGTTATGTTCTAATAATGAAAACAATGATTTTGGGAAAAAGATTACTTATATATAAACAATTTTTTAAACTGCGAATTTTGTATTAGTCATACAGATCAGGGCATACCTATCAATTCAGGTGGCCAGATGCAAGATGTTACTCTTAAAATTCATTGCCCTCTGTGGAAAGATCTAGTCAAAGAAGGTTCTCATAGTTTAGCTCAATATTTATTCCTCCAAATTTCATGCTTCCTCCTGTTGATTCACCATTACGAATATTCATTAGCTATGTTCATACAACTTCCAAGTGATTTACTATTAAATAATTAAAACAAAAATGAAAGATTAAGAGCCATGGTACATACAGTTTTATCAAAAATCCTGTTAATTATGGTTGCTATGATACATCATAAAATCCAACTATGAGTGCCCGGATAACTAAAGCAATCAAATAAACAGGATTTTTAAAATATTTTTCATTTAATAACAAGAGGAAACATATAAGAAAACAACACAAAACAAGACTTAGAAGAACCCTTATAATCTGCTGGTAGGAACGCGACACAGAGCAACTACATTTAATGAAAATGCCCACACTCTACAGACCACAGATTGGTTTCTGGGTGCACACCTTGAGGTAAACAAAACAAAATGCAACAACTCTTGATCATATGCACCAAGATCTAGGTACAAAGGTGGTTCTTGTAGAGTGGATCGTAACTGCAAAAATCTAAAACTAAAACACACACACACACACACACACACACACACACACAAACTTGCTAAATTCTCACAATTGAACAATGTATTTATCCAGTGGAACAGGTAGGTAGGTAGGTAGGTAGGTAGATAGATAGATATGGATATAGATATATATCCTTTTAATATGAAGGAACCATATCATATAGATCAAACAGATAGTTTACAAAAATAGTGTTGAATGAAAAATTTAAGCTACAGAATAGTTTTTTCAGGATGGTAACATTAAAAAACCCAAAGTCAAAACCATAAGCTGTTTATGAGCATATATGCTTCACATAAAAAATATATATTAACATTGAGTGGAAGGAAATACACCAAATTTATGATACTGGTTCCCTCTGGAAAAGGAAGGCATGGAAGGGATCCGAGGATGGAGACAAGATGGTTTCAACTCAGTCAGTAATATTTATTTTTTAAAATCCTAAGAAAAACAATGTAACGTCATCATTGTTAATTTTAAGTGGTGGTTGTACATACATCTGTTATATTAAGTACCTTTAATTTAAAAAAAACTAAAAAAGGAAAATATTTATGATACCTTCAAGATTAAGGACCTCCAACATAGCCTAAATACTTTAAAGAATACGTATATATTAGAGCAATAATCTTTAGTATGAATGCCATCATCATATTAACATATCTCTGTTTTAGCAGCTCATTTATTCATTCAACAAATATTTATCGAGCCCACCATGGACATAAGACAAAGTTCCTGCCCTCTGGAGTTTATATTGTGGAGGAGAAAAGAGACAGAAGCAGTATATAACATAATAAATATCCAGTCATTAGAATGAATGTTCAATCAGATGGTACCCAGTAAGGTATGGCCACTAACGTCTTTTCTGATTGGTTTGTGTTGATTCTGTCCCAGTTGTTAAATAGTTTGAGTATCTCCCTTATAATAAATTCAATGAAGAAAAATTAAGCAGACTCAAGGAATGGATAAAGGGTATGAAAGAAATGCTAGTTTTTAGTTTTTTTAATTTTATTTATTTTTGAGAGAGACAGAGAGAGCGCACAAGCAGTGGAGGGGCAGAGAGAGAGGAGACAGCGAATCCCAGGCAGGCTCGCCACTGTCAGTGCAGACGTCAATGGCGGAGCTCGAACTCACCAAACACGAGGTCATGACCTGAACTGAAGTCAAGAGTCTGACACTTAACAACTGAGCCACCCAGGAGCCCCAAGAGATGCTATTTAAATAAGGTGGTCAGATAAGCTTCTTTGAGAAGGTATTCACAAGACAGAGTCTTGAATAAAAGGTGGGAGGGAGCTACGGGAAGATTTTGAGAACGTGGGTCCAAACAAGGAGGCAAAAATAAACTTAGTTTTATGCGTAACACCAAGAAGTTGCAGGCAGAGTGGTCTGAGCAAGGTGGGAGTGATCAGAATGGACTCTAGAGAGGTATTCAAAGACCAGACTATATAGTACCTTTCAGGCATTAGTAAGACTTCAAATATAGGGGTGCCTGGGTGGCTCAGTCGGTTAAGCATCAGACTTCAGCTCAGGTCATGATCTCATGGTTCATGGGTTCAAGTCCCACCTCAGGCTCTGTGCTGACAGCTCAGAGCCTGGAGCCTGCTTTGGATTCTGTGTCTCCCTATCTCTCTCTCTCTGCCCCTCCCCAACTCGCTCTCTCTCTTTCTCTCTCTCTCTCAAAAATAAATAAACATTAAAAAGTTATTTTAAAAAATGAAGAGTTTGGATGTAATTCTCAGTGGGACATAACAATTGAGGAGGAACTTGAACAAGGAAAGGACCTGACTGATTCAGATTCTTAAAATTTTATCTCTATGTATATTATATAATTACATATCTAACTCTATAATATTAATGCTATACATCTATATGTATAATTTTTATATATTATAATATTTATATTGTGCTCTATATTATAATACTATAAAACCTATGTGAATTTGGTAACAGGGCAAAAGTTAGGGAATACTGCAGAAGTCTAGCCTAGGTATAAAGCTGTTTGGGACCTGGTTGTTAGCAGTAGAGAGGGTGAAAAGCAACTGATTTGGGATATATTTGGAAGTTTAGCTAACAGGACTTGTTGATATCTGTTGTGAAGGACATAAAGGAGTTAAGGAGGATTCCTAGATTTTTCATCTTGAGCAACTAGATAAATATAAGCTGCTGTTTATAGATATGGGAAAGACTACAGGCAAAATCCATTTGGGGAGAAGAAATCAAGAGTTCTATAATAAATGTGTTAAGTTTAAAATGCCTACTAGACATCTGAGTGGAGACAGCATGGAGGGGGTTGGCTATATAACAGTTGTTATTGATAGTGTTAAAAAAAAATCAAAAGCATCATGCTAATTACTTTTCTCAACACCTCCCCCACAAGAATATGATTTTGTTAACTAGCCAACAGTTGCTGACTTATTATTCTGGTTTTAGATGGTGAACACAATATGTACTCCGCTCTGTATGATTTCTAACAGCTTATTTCCATTTATATGAACACGTTAATGGAAAAGAAAGCAGGAATGGAAACAAACACTGTTGATTGGTTCTCTTATCCCTGAATGAAGACACTCATCACATAATGTGTATTTCCAACATTCCACACACTGTGTTTACAGAATCCAATTTTCTGAGGTTATTTCAGATAAAAGGCATTTTAAATAACAAAATCATAGTATTGTGTTCATAGTCCAAATCATAAATGTAATTTTAAAAAAGGTTTTTGTGATGGTTTTATCCCACATACTACAAACAAAATTAGGGAGGAATTTATAGTATGGTTTATGAGTAGGGAATGCATGTCATACTGTCTGGGTTTATATCCTGTTCCGACTACTTGGTTGGAAAAGTTATTTAACCTCATGCCTCAATTACTCCACCTGTTAAATAAGGATAATGATGGGATTGAAGGTTATATGAACCAACAAAGGCTGATGCTTAGTCAGTACAGTGCATGGTACCATGTAAGCTCTTGATAAATATCAACTACAAACATTATTTGTAAAAACACAGCACACGTTCAGTTCAACAAGCATGCATTAAGTACTATTATCTGCTTCACACTGTGCTAGGCACTATTTAAAGCACTGTCTCCAGTGATGGCTAAATAGAACACTATTCTGAGTCAGACAGTAGACACATTGATGAGAATGCTCCCTAACACCACATATATTATTAGTCTTCTAATCTTTGAAATCAAAATCCTTATGGAGTGGTCCAGGCATCACAGCCAACCTCAGATTGCCTATCAGCTCACTCTCTTTATCATGCACATATCCTCCTCTTGCAACTTGAGTTGACCATTTATGTTGAATTCTCCTTTCCCTTGAGGGAGAGCTGCTTGGAAGTGTATTTGATTTCTTCCTTTCATCATTTCCAAGAAGGAAAGAGAGCAACAGGAAAGAAACAAAAAGTTACATGGAATGGTGAAAAACCATTGTTCAGACAAGACCTGATTATAATGTAAGCTGCTAGACTTCTCAATGGACATCAACCCTCTGGAACAAAAAGAGCTATTTCTTTGTACCGAAGCAATATCCAGTTCAATTCTTCATTTAATATTTTAGAAGTCAGTTTCAAAGTAGGTCAAAGAATGAAAACCAATTCTGGCTCTTTCTTGGCTCACATCTTTAATTTTCATGGAACTGATACTATGTGAATCTATCTATTCCCAGAAAGATGGGAAGAAACTTACAACCTGCCAATCTCAGTAAGTTCTTTTCCAATATTATGCGTGTGAAACAACTTTCAGCACTTTCCCCTTTTGTAAGAAAAGAAATTCTGAAATCTAAAAATGGCACATGAAAAACCAGTCTGCCCATTGGTCTGGTGAAATAAAACTAAAGCAGATTTCACACCAGCCACTTTATACAATTAATATGTTTCAGTATGCAACTGTTTCCAAAGGATGATACTAAATGAAAAGGGGTGCTTTACTTAGGGTAAATAACAACTTCTCCAAGCTCTTACATTAGGAACAAAAGATATGAGGGGGTACACAGATAAATTTTTCTCGGCTTTGAGATGATGACACCCTGCCACCAAAATCTCCTGCAAGAATATATAAAATTTCCACAAGATGAAGGGTGTGCAAAAGACCCTGAAACAAGACCTATTCTTCTGGAAGAAAGGATACTCGCAATTTTAACTTAATCAACTGACAAAAAAATGGTATCTGTTTAAAAGGCCCAAATATACATATTTTTAATTGCTGGCTTCAACAGAAAAAATAGGAGGAAAAAGGCAATAAGTGCAAAAACTACTACAATTGGGAATAAGAAATTTTAAATGGCATAGAAACATTAAAAATCAATCTAAACATTAAAAAAAATTTTTTTTGAGAGAGAGAGAGAGAGAGACAGAGCATGAGCAGGGGAGGAGCAGAGAGAAAGGGAAACGCAGAATCCAAAGCAGGCTCCAGGCTCTGAGCTGTCAGCACAGAGCCGGACAAGGGGCTCGAACTCACGAACTGCAAGATCATGATCTGAGCTGAAGTCAGAGGCTCAACCTACTCAGCTACCCAGGTGCCCCTGGCCAAGAAACATTAAAAATCAGTCTAATCAAGAAGCAAAAAATACATCCTTAAAAAATTAAATGTAATCTCCCCTTCCAATATTTCCATTTATCAATACAAAATCACAGAAGTTATTACCTCGGCAGAAAAGATGGTGGCAATAAGGATAATTTTATCATTATTCTTTTTGGTAAAGTACATATTTTCACTTATCTGCTAAGGCCCTACATTAGAAGAATATTTAAGAATTTCCAGTTGAGAATCTCACGCCTAGCACATTTTTTTTAAAATGCTTAAAAGCAGAGTGTGAACTAATCATCTTTCTGGAGGACAATTTGACTCCAGTCAAGAGCCTTAAAATGTAAAAATCAAACAAACTAAATGTCTAGAAATAGAAGATTGATTAAAGAAAAATCCATATGGTAGAATACTACATAGCAGTAAATCTCAAACACATAATGTTGAATTTAAAAAAGGAAGTTAGGGGCACCTGGGTGGCTCAGTCGGTTAAGCGTCCGACTTCAGCTCAGGTCATGATCTCGTGGTCCGTGAGTTCGAGCCCCGCGTCGGGCTCTGTGCTGACAGCTCAGAGCCTGGAGCCTGTTTCAGATTCTGTGTGTGTCTCTCTCTCTGCCCCTCCCCTGTTCATGCTCTGTCTCTCTCTGTCTCAAAAATAAATAAACGTTAAAAAAATTAAAAAAAAAAAAAAAAGGAAGTTATACAATGATGCGCACAGAATTTTCCCATTTATTCAGAGTTTCAAGAACAATCCTACCTATAATCTGTGGATCACAATCAAAATATGATTTTCAATTATTTGTTAAAGGTGAAGAATAACTATAAGGGGAGAAAAAATTACCAGAGGGCATAGCACCCAGGAAGGGTAAGTACTTTCTTTGTGAAGCTTTTGTTTTGGTGGTGTATATGGAAAGCATGTGTTTAATGAGCTGTAATATAAAATGTATTTCTCACTGAGGATCAATTTAAAGCAAGTTTTAAAGCCACAAGTACTGTTTATACGATGTAATTTGCCCATTTTTAGCTTGTTGCTCCCAAAGAGGTCCCCTGACTTTGCTCTCTACTGTGTGGCAGAAGCTGTCTTTCTCCTATCTCTAGAAGCTCTCTCAAGTCCACGTAAAGGAGAGCAAGGCCCAGAGAGGGGCCTGCCTAAGTCACACATGCTGATTTCAGTCCCCCTGACTGACAAACAGAATGTCTATTTCATTCCACTCTAGGGAATGCAAGAACATAGCCCTACTCTATAGCCTCAGCCAAATACAATGTAAGGAGCTCAACAATCAAAACACATGTGTGGGTGCCTAGATGGCTCAGTCAGTTAAGCTTCTGACTTCAGCTCAGGTCATGATCTCATGGTTCATGGGTTAGAGCCCTGCGTCAGGCTCTGTGCTGACAGCTCAGAGCCTGGAGTCTGCTTCAGATTCTGTGTCTCCCTCTCTCTCTGCTCCTCCCCTGCTCATACTCTCTCTCTGTCTCAAAAATAAATAGACATTAAAAAAAAAAATTTTAGGGGCGCCTGGGTGGCTCAGTCAGTTGAGCATCCAACTTCAGCTCAGGTCATGATCTCGTGGTCTGTGAGTTCAAGCCCTGTGTCAGGCTGTATGCTGACAGCTCAGAACCTGGAGCCTGCTTTGGATTCTGTGTCTCCCTCTCTCTCTGTCCCTCCCCCGCTCATGCTCTGTCTCTCTCTCTCTGTCAAAAATAAATAAACATTAAAAAAAATTTTAACATGTGCATTTAATATGGGAGGTTTTGAATGTGGGAGAAGAAGGATATGTTCAATAAAAAAGACTACATTGATATATGTTCACCACCGCATGTAACCGATAATATATAACCAATAGAAAAGAACATTAAGCTGTCAAGGTGAGAGGGTAATTAAATAAAATATTGTATATCCACATAATCAGATCTTTATAGCTATCAAAACCATATTTCCTAAGAATATATAATGATACAAGTAAATGCTATAAGTGTAGCAGTAAATGGGAAAAAAAGATGAAAAAAATGTATGTGATACGATTCCAATTTTGTAAAACAAAATATATATTTAGAGAGAGAGAGACTCATAAGAAATATGACAAAATCACTTCAATGTTGCATGTGAAGCTCTTCTAATTTTTTTTTCCAAATTTTCTATTTGGAAAAATACATTTCAAAGATTCAATGAGAAATGGAATTTAAAAATCCCTTATATACGCTTTCAGTGTTGGAACTGTGAGTAGATTTTGCCTCTCTCACCTCTCTTGAGAACATCATCATAAGCTGCCCAAGTACAGCAGCCAAACTTTTCCAGTTGTTTCTTAATTTACAGAGGAAACAGATTCATGATAAAAGTTCCCAAGAAACAGAAAACATTCTAGAAAATCAAATACTACATTGAAACAACTGATCAAGTAATCAATTAAAAGCATGCTATTATTTATTTGTTCCCTAGGAATATGTTAAATGCTATGAAGTAGGAAAGCAATATAATGCACAGTCTCTGTTGAGTCCCGGTAGGCTTTCTTACATATCATCTCATTTAAAGAGTGGTGATCCAGATAAAGAATCAGGATACAATAAACACACAAAACAAATGTGCATGTGGGTGTATTAATCAGTAAGATGTAATAAGTGCTAAATGGTACCACACAGTGCAGTACACAGGCAGGGCTCACATATATACTCAGTCAACAAAATGATATGTGCTGAAATTGGCAGGAAGTACATATAAAGAAACACACAGACCTTGAAGGATGGGTGGAATCAACACAAGTGCAGAGAAGCACAGACGATTCCAAGCAAGAGGAATGTCCTCTGCTTGTCCTCGCGGGGAAAACACATGAGATGAGGGACTTCCTGTGTGATGACACTAGTTTTCAACATCAGACGATCAAGATGCCAGCCTAGGACCCGTGTACAATCCCAAAGCTCGGAGAGCAAGCCCACCTCACCAAAGTCTGGAGAATATGCCTGAGAGACCCTAAAACAATCTGGAAGGGCTATGGTATTTTTAGGATATTGATTTTCACACTTTTCAGTGATACTCCCCTCCACAGAGAGCAGATAAGATTACTCCTTGGGGGACTGAGGAGTGTTTCATCTTTAAAAATCTTGCATTTGTGCATTCAGTTAAATGCTTCTCCTAATCTTTGTGTAAAATTGGAGCTCCAGGTAGATGAGCCATGCTTATCTTAGCACACTCCAGCATCAACTAAGTTAAGAAAAATACATACATACATATATTATGTATGTATGTATGTTACATATATATACACACATGTGTATATGCATATTTATATATATATGGCATATATATAGGTCTAACTCAACACGTTTTATGATTTTCCCTCCTATTCCATCTTGCCAGACATAAGGAGCCATTCTACCATTAACCAGGCCACTAGGCTGTCATTTAAACACTGTGCTTGCATCTGATCCACCCAGCCTTTTTCTATCTTTTTCAGACATTGTTGAGCATCAGGCACTTGGCTACCAGATAGTATTCTCCAAGTGGCCCTTTGATATGCAGCAAAATAATGTTCCACCTTTAAATTCTGAATGCTGGCTTTGCTGCTCTGCTCCCCCAGCCTCTGAGTACACACTACTTTTTTATTCATTTTTCTTAGGACTCCTTGATTTCCTTTGGAGGCAGGGAACACATGTTATTTGACTTTGGTTCACACCACCACCTCTCAGTTTTGCATGCGCTGTATGACTCTGCTCACTTCACTCTGCATTCAGAAGTCTGGAATACTACTTGTGAAGCCTCAGCCCAACACAGACAGAGGCACTTGCGCACACAGAGAACACTATCTGAGAACATTCAGTGACATGACGTGGTTTTAAGTTTTGTTAGCCCCACCATAATCTTTACCAACTCCCTCCCAAGCTCCCTCCCCATAATATTCTGTTCATGCCATGCCACTGAACTTCAATCCAAATGCAGTAGCCCCCTCCCAATCAGATCATTAGCCATAAGTCCCCTGAAGGTGCCATACACAAGGTCCTAGTGGGAATGGGAAAAAAGGTTGAATACAACAAGATTTAAAACCCAGCTACAGTACTTTAGACTCGATGCAACAGACAATAAGGAGCTATGGTAGGCTCCTCAACAAGGAAATACTTGATACAGTGATAGATCAAAAAGATTGATCTCCATGAAACTGAATTCATTTCAAACGTGAATTAAACTTTTCTAAGAAATGAGTCTAAATAACGAACTAAATAACAATGAAGTGTTAGTAATGAAGGAACTGATGGTTTTTATTTTTTAAATTCCATTCTGGGACAATTAAGGGATAAATCAGTTCAAATGAAAGATGTCACTGTTATTAAAACTTCATTCGGGGCGCCTGGGTGGCGCAGTCGGTTAAGCGTCCGACTTCAGCCAGGTCACGATCTCATGGTCCGTGAGTTCGAGCCCCGCGTCAGGCTCTGGGCTGATGGCTCAGAGCCTGGAGCCTGTTTCCGATTCTGTGTCTCCCTCTCTAGACTCTGTCCCTCCCCCGTTCATGCTCTGTCTCTCTCTGTCCCAAAAATCAATAAACGTTGAAAAAAAAAAAAAATTAAAAAAAAAAAAACAAAAAAAACTTCATTCATTTATTGAATTACATTTCATGTGAACAGAGTTATTTTAAGATTATTTGATTATCATATAAGTCAATGTCATTTCCAGTTTTTGGAAAATTGATATTAATGCCTTGTCACTGAAAATGTAACTCAGTTTATCAAACTAATTTCTCAGAGGCCACCTGATAGCCACCAGATGGCAACCTGCACTGATGTCAAATTTGAAATTTAAGTTCTGGATTGCCCTGCAACTATGCATTACCCCTCACTATCCCGCTGGGTTCCGTTAAAATCATAAAACCCAAAGGCTTTCCACTACTTTCCTAAATTCCATTTGAACAAAATGAAATATGTTCTATCCACAATGCTTACGATAATTAAGGTATTTTTTTTCTTAATAGGAGTCTATCTGGAAATAGCACAATATGGAACGATCATTAATAGGCCTGTTATGGTACTTGAGTAAACGCCTATCAAGAGCAGGGGCACACATTAGTAAATTTCCTAAAGAAAATCCATTTTCATTTCAAATTCTGACATTTTATTTAGAAAAATTACATCCTTTCTTTTAATTATTTCAGTAAACATAATGAGGGTATTGCTAACTACACCTCAGAGTACTTTATTTTCTCCATTTTTTTTAGTAATATGAGTCTACTTGTAATTAAAGGCGCACTGCATTCATGATGCCAAGGGTCTCCAAGGGAAACACTTAATGTCCACCTCATAATATTATGCCACAATTACATGCACAGAAGACTTTTTAATAATCTTTGTTTCCTAATTTAGTTTTGATTGGCTCTGAAATCCACAGCAGCTCTCAAGGGCTCCCATTTCCACAGTCATCAGCACTGCTGCACCATCAATTGTACAAACGCACATGACTTCTTCCGTCTGTGGGCTTCCTTTCAAAGCTTCTGTTTAACTTATCCAGAAAATTAGCTGCAGGCTGGAGATAATTGCAGATAATTTTGCCATTTTTAAGCCACTGGGGTGTTGCGTGCAGATATGACAGCTAAGTTTGTCTAAACACAAAGAACAAGTCATAGCTTTGTGTTGTCACTTCAGCTTTACACACGGGTTCAGATCATCCTATTTGCTCTTTATGCAAATTGAAACAAATTGTCGTCACTGGATGATCTGTGTTTTCTGACAAAGCTGTGCTATGTGAAGCTTTTATGTGGCTGGAAGAAGGACATGATCTATACTAACATATTACCCCAGCCTAAAAAACAAAAAGCCTAATCTATGCTTCTATGCTTCAGATTCTTCCTCCTTAGCAGAGATATTTCTTGGGCCACCAACAACTTAAAAAGAATACATTAAATTAAAAAGAAGACGTATGGTCTCAACATACACAATTCATATATATTAGTCTCAATATACACAATTCATATAGATGTGTGTATATGTGTATATGTTTCCCCTATTTTACTGTCATAAATAGGAATGGCAGAGTTCTCCCATAAAATTTATGTTCACAAATACTGGTAGTACTAATATACAGCAATTTAAAACCACTATATATTAAAGAGTTATTAAACAGGTCATCTGGGTTAGCAAGCCGAGATCTATTGTCAAACAGAATCACGTGGCCCTTTTTTCCCTAAAATTTCACCATAAACTATATGCTGCATTCCCGGATAGTCACAGCCACATAATGATGGAGCAAGTGCAGAAAGCGGCAACACTGACTCTTAACACATTGCCAATGAACTTCAACTTCATACAAATCAGCCAGGGGAATTTCAGGGTATTTCTCTCACCAAATGTGCCCTTAGTGTTCAGAATTGTTATACTCACAGCTAATAAGGGTGTCAGTAACTGAGCAGGTGATTTCTGAAACCATTTTGCAGCAAACATTTACATATAAGGGCTAAGTAGTGATTGCGCTTATGTGGCAGCAACGCTGATGTAATGGGCCATAACGACTCTGAGGGAGCAGGAAGGGATGGATGTGTGTGTCAAGGAGGAAAGTGTGAAAATCATAACACAAATGACTTTATGGATTCCCATTAGACCTTGGGCTAGGGAGCACCTAAACAGGTCTGATATGACAGCATCCTGAGACAGCTTTACAGCCTGGTGTCAGGAACCCTTACACTAAAGAGTTTTATGGAAAATCCAAAACTACAGAGAGGAAGTGTTGCCCTATTAGGCCATTATCATTGACTTGGCATATAATATGCATACAAATAGCCCCAAAGTATGTGCTTAAAGGATAGATTATTAAATCTGTTCTGCCAATCATATGCATATTAAGGAGTCCAAATTAGGCACTGATAGGTAACATCGCCCAAATCCTACACTCTCCCTTGAAAAACGTTTCTGCTCCGTGACAAGTTTACATGCACCAAGGCTTCCAAATATCTGCCTCATACTCAGATGTAGCCTTTGAAAAGGCGGTCTTGTGGATCTTGGGGTAAACATACAAAGTATACATATTATTGCACTTGAGAAAGTTGAGGGATATCACTTTAATTCTTTTTTCTCTTTTGGTCTCTAACATCACAAAGCTAGGGAACTGGTAGGGAACTGACTTGCTTAAAGACCTTATACCATGTGCTGTGAAAGGCAAGCATGAGAAGTTCTGTAATGTGCCCTTTCCCACTCATGATCGGAAAGAGAGGCACACTAAAGACACCCAGTCAATAAACCCTTCCCCAAAAGGACAGGAACAGTGCCGAACTTGCCTTTTCTTGCCAGGGGCTGAGATCAGGAAAGCTGCATATTTAAATTACAGGTTGCCCTCTCTCTCTGCCCCTCCCCCGTTCATGCTATGTCTCTCTCTGTC
>NW_026057585.1:15109382-15244022 GCF_023721935.1 Panthera uncia
GTCTCTCTCTGTCCCAAAAATAAATAAAAAAAACGTTGAAAAAAAAATTTAAATTACAGGTTGAACACACTATACAGGACCTATGCAAGTGGAAACGGCACACTGCAGAAAGATGTCTGCTCTTTTACTTCAATCTGTAAATTATTAAACAATTCCAGAAGAGGCATATTGCTACAAGTGTCATACAAACCAATATATAGAGCTAGAGTGTTCTTCATAATATGAAGAGTTGGCCCAGAATTCATTCTCTGCTGTGAGGAGTGCACAACTTATCACCTGCACAGCAATTTCCCTCCAAATTTGCAATGAGATCTTAAATTTGACCTTTTATGAGAGATTATCAAAGACCTTACACAAAGCCAACAAATGTCCCTGCTCTTTTACAGATTTATTATAGTTTTGCTAATGTGTTTGAATGAAGTACTCTTCTAGAAGTCTCTGGTTTCTAAAATGTACGTTTTTTGGTTTTTTGGTTTGTTTTTTGTTTTTTGGGTTTTTTTTGCAAAGCACATACCTGTTTCCCAGAGAGACGGGTCCTCTCTTTGAAATATTTAGTCTTTCAGGGCACTTTAGTCATTGTGACACCTAATAGCCAAGATCTTTTTCTCACCCTCCACAAAATCAGGTTTAGACTATAATTCAAACCAGTCCCCAAAGGCACTTCTGAAAAATGGCAAGCCGTTAGCTTTTAGGTAAAAACACTCTTTATTGCTCAAAATTGTTTCCTGTTACAAAACCTTTTCCACAGTGCTAGGTCTAAGATGATCTTATGTTAATTTAACTCACTGGGGACTGTGAACAGATGCTACTTTGATTAATAGTTTCACTATCCTGAAAATGCCAGGCCGGGTTCAAGATAATAAAGTCAGATAAGAATACTATTAAAATCTGCCATATGATTATATCTGTTACATGGGGAAAAATGGGATCACAATTCCTCTACCAAATAAAGACCGCCTGTAATAAAAAAAAAAAATGACATAAACTAAATGAACACACTATCTGGACTCTCTAGCACCTTAATTTACATCAGCTTAATCACCAAATTCGTGACTAATACCTTTAGGTAAACTTTCAACCATGTCCTTAGTGAAAATCCCATGTGTCACTCCAAAGTTCTTCTTTCACATAACATTTAACTTTTCACCCCGGAAAAGACTGATGTACACAACAAAAACAATGAATTCTTTAACTTGGCCTCTCAAAAGGATAGTGTCTGAATTTGTATGCCAAGGTCACTACTTTTCAGCAAATATGCTTTCAACATTCCAACATTCGTATTTAAAATACCCATAGAAAACCAGGACCCTTGAAAATAAGGACCCCACATGAGTTGACAAACAAGACTTTTCTGGAGGCATTACCTCCTCTCTTCTTTGCTTTTCTTCTCACTGACCTCCTAACCAAGGACTTCCACATCACATCAGTTTCCTGATGAGGAAAACCATGAACTCTAACCTAGCCTTGAACAATGAACCTCAAGGGTGGCCCTATACAGGCATGTGAAGAGAACTTTGTTTTTCTAAAGTTGGTTTACCAATGGATTTTATCCTTTACTATAGGACATTTGGCCTAATCATATTCCCAGACTCCAATCTGAAACTGAACCCTCAGCCTAACTCTTTCTTTTCTCAGTTATATACAGTATGCCTGTTTCAGTGGAAGCTTCGGTTTGTAAGGAAGGCAGAAGGCACGTTCCAGTGCATGAATCACCCTGCGAATCGTAATCCCAGGTCCTGCAAACCTCCACCGAGAAGAAAGCTAGCCTATTAGCACCAATCTGCCACCAGCAGATTCAGCTCATTGCTTGAGTTTTCACACTCACCACATCTGTACACGTAAATGACATGCCTCCACTTAATATGAAACATTCTATTCAAAAGGGTTGCCTCACCATTGCACAGAATGTCTCAGGAGGGTCTCCACAGGTAATGTCCGGAGGATCCAGTTTTACTTTCAGATATTTGGTCATGTCCGTGGATTCCGGCTGACAGGCCATGTAATCCCAAACTTTCCCTTCTTCTGTGTAAATCTGAGTCTTACACACATCGTAATGTCCCCATACCAAAGGGTAGGGCTGCATCACTGAGGACACTGTAACCCAAAGGGCATGAATTGACAGGAATCTTGACAAATACATCTCTAAATTCTTGGCAATCTTTGTGGTAATAAAGCAGGGTTTGCTTATTTGTGATCTATGTCCCTTCTACATATACATATATGTGTATATGTAGGTAAGTCTATATATTAAAAAAAAAAAAAAAGAGGATGAAATCTCAATGTAGATTCCAAATCTAAAAGCCAAGGGTTGATATTGTGCGTGTTCAGGTATATCGAGGATTTGGGTGGAAGTCTAACATACTTGTGCGGTAGGCATCACCAACAACGTGCAGCTTTTTCGTTGTCCTAGAACGTATCTATTACACTCAGGTCTAGTTTGGTTTTTGTAAAAGATGTCCAGGAGCAAAGGATGATTTAGCGATGTGATGGCTCTGCCGTTGTACATCCGATAACCCTGGGTGATCCTCAGTGCTCGTGGCTCACAAGGGATGCTCAGATGCACTGATAGTATCTGAAGCAAAAGGATGAGTGTCTATAGCCCGGTGTCTGCTTCTCATCAATCATTCTTTCCTTCTGGCACCAACACCCTTTAAGAAACAGGAAGAGTAAAAGTTATTGCCCCAGAATCGATGCATTACAAAATGTTTGATATGTTGACATTTGGGAGGGTTGATGCAATATAAAGCAAATTGGTGTAATATGGATAACCTTTACGCCGATGCTTTGCTAGAATGAGCAAACCACAGAAATCATTCACATTGGGGAGAATTTTGATACGAAGGACTTAACTCTTCCGTAACAAAGACAGATGTGCATGTTCCAGGTGAGTTACAGGTTTTCGCTTCAAAAATCATATTTCCATCTTGACAAAACTGAGAGCAAGCAGCTAGATTTAAACATTTCTCATGGATTGCAATGCTAGAAAATCTTACAGGAGAACAATGGGGGAAAATGAACGCTTTTATAACAATGACAAAGAAGTGACAACTACTTGTATGCCTTTTGTCTATTGGCAAAGAGACCCTAAAAATCTCTAAATTCCGTGTACATTTCTTAGCTTTTGTTAGCCCGAGTGAAAACTGGCATTGTTGGCACAAGGCTGTCCCTCTGGATTTGCTCATTATATGGAAGAATTTAGCCTCTTTTGTTTAGTTGCATTTAGTGATAAAGATAACTTGGCTCTCTGGAAAAAATACTCAAAAATAAAACCAAAGGAGGAAATTTTCCTTTCATAAGAATTTTCTATTTTCTTACATCTTTTTATAGCCATTACATCTGCATTTGCACTTACTTTCTGTAACAGGAGAGAATTTGTCCCAAAGGCGAATATTATACGCTGCCTTAAAACTAAAAGCTCTGTAGTAAAATGCACAATTTAAAATGCACATATAAAAACAGCTGAGGGTGAGTTAACAGGCCATGAAGCAGAATAATATGGCACTAATTCTAACAGAAAATAAAAATTACTGTTTAAAAAGTACTTTTGGTCAACCGATAATGCAGCCTACATAACTATGAGTACTAGTCATTGGTGAGTTTAACTGGCAACTTTTCTCTTTAGAGATCACTGTCCAAATCTAAACAAAAAATAACATTTGGAACCCAGGTGTAAAAAAGAGGTATTTGTGTAATTAGTTGGTTCATCGTGTCACAGTCCCAATAATTAACTATTTTTTAAACAATTGAAAAGGACAAAAAAGCCCACAGTTTAGAAAATACCATTACAGACCCTTTAATTCACATTAAGCAGTTTAAATAGGGAAGTTCACTATCTTCAAACAATCTTGTAAAAGGAATTCAATATATTTAAATAATGCACCATCTTAAAATGAACTAAGCCACAGAGACTATGAAATGCCAAGGGATGGCTGAATAGTGTTTCCATAGCAAAGTAATTTATAATAATTGCTTTATGGATGCAAGTGCAATTTTCATTATATTCAATTCATAAAATGTTATCATCCAGCTGCAATTTGTGATATTTTCTATTAGGAAAAGTGTTGAATATTTGGGTTCCTACGAAGCAATAATTAGCAGTTTGTCTAAACATGTATAAACTGCTGATTTGAATCTGCCTCCTCCTTGTAACATAAAGACTGTACTATACCGTGTTGGGCACATTTTGATATCTTAAGCTAAAAAGAAAAAAATCGCAGAGAAGCATGTGTTGTGGCTAGCACAGCCTTCTGCTTTTTCAGATTTGGTGGTAATTTTAAGTTGATATTTTAAGAAACATCCAACAATTTGACAATTAATAATCTGAAAAGGTTGTGAAAATAATACACATGCACATTTTCTAGATGCATTTTCATCTGTGTGTACTACTTTGTTATCACAAGAAGACTCTCATGGGGTGTAGGGGAGCTGGGCATCACAACAGACAGCAGAAGTGTAAAATCTACTAGACTAGAACTTATTAACTTCAATTCTTAATTTCAAATACTTAGCAACTTATTTATCAAGAACAATATAATCTTGAAGGCCAGGAATGGACTGCTCTGAGTGTGAACCAAGTGAAAATTATGAATTAGTTTTTAATACTGTTTTTCAAATGTGACCTTAAGTATATATTTGAATGCTCTTGGAGCTTAATCTTCAGTTTTTTTGTTAAACAGTAAATGTTATCCCCTAATCTATTTATGTCTTATATCCCTTTCTTTATCCACATTTGCCTTACTACAACCACAAAATAAAGGATGACCAGGTGGCTGTACGTGAAAAATTTGGACACTAAGGAAATGTATGTGAGCCTGTTACTGTTTCCTGATACAACAGCAATCCCAATAGAACGAATTCTCATTAAAGTATAGCAGAATTATAATGATGGTCATTACACAGAATTATGGACTACACCATTGATCGAATTTAGAGCACTGACAAGGAAAAACGCAGAGGAGTGCAAGATATTTGAATATTAGGCAGTTGCAGGACTGTGCGACAGACATTCTTGACAAGAAGCAGCCAATTATAGCTTAAATTTCTGGCACATAACCAGTTGTGATTAATAGTTTTCCATTACATTACAGACATATTATTAATGTATTAAAAATGTCAAGCTTTGGCAAGCACTAATATGGCATGGCTCAGTTAGTCTGCAGAATTTACATTTAATGAGCTCCCATTGACACAGAAAAAGATATTGACCACGCATATTACAGATCAGGAGCAGAGGGTCACTAAGCTGTTCTTTAACATAATTGCTTAATTTCATTCTAATTTTTGTATTTGTAGCATGTATTCTAGCGTGTGTTCTTTATATAAGGTCTCCTTACTTTTTTCAGTGCCACATACACTTCAAAGAAATTCCTCTTAATTTAAAATTAGTAAGAAATTAAATTTGTGAACTGTCATGACACACAGTGGGAAAGGAAGCCTCTGTCAAAATGGAAAAGTTGCCATTAAAGTATAATTATGGAGTTTTCAAAGAAAACAAAATGATATGAAAATAGAATATTGTTTACCCCCTAACCTCTATTGTCTTAATGGCACTGGTTCCCATCTGGCTATGCTTTCAACCAGGTTAAAATCATCAATTGCTTCTTAAAAGCTAGGTCATCACAGCAAATATCGAAGCAAATGGATTATGAGAAAGACAGTCAATGACATATTTGAAGGTTTAATATAGTAAACCAACCCCTTCTGGCCCATAACTGAACTGATTGCCAAATAATATGGGCTTTCAATTGTATCAGGTGTCTGCATCACCTAAATGTGAGCAGCTTCAGAAGAGCTCTGGGCAGCCCCAGTTCTAGTTCTTTGCTTTGCACATCTTGGAAACTCACTGTACTCAAATAATGCCATCATCTCTACCTACACACTAAAGTACTGAGAAGTCCTCTTTGATAAAAAATAACCACTAATATGCTATGAGAACTCCAAAGACTCTCACTGGTATATAAATGTGCAGAGCCAATGTAAAAACATAAAATTATGTCATGTCCTCAAGTTGACAGATATTACTGATCTGTACTAAAATGGGCTATAACATGGCTTTGCATCCATGAGACATCTTTCTCCCGGCTTCTGTAGCTAATTCCCTTCCACCTTGGATTAACTTTGCATAAGATCCTTCACAGGCCCTTTCCCTCACTAGAAGAGAAGCCTTACAAAATATTACACGGAAGTAATAATGATCAAAATTATAGACAATTATATTCTAAAAACAATCGCCAATTTCATCAACTGAGAGGAAAATATTGACAGTAAATCTGTTAACTCCAGCTCATTCGTTTTATTATATAATTTCACTAGGAGGTGGGGTTGGTGGTAGTAGGCTATTTATTCCATAAATATTCAGCTCTTCGGGGGCACCTGAAATAGACAGCTATTGACTCATTCCTCATAGACATTAAGACTTTTATAAATATGCATGTTTCTGAATGGGAAGGAACAAAAAGAACATGGACTATCATCACATTTCATTGAGTGAAAAGTATAAAGAGATAAAGATACGACCCAAATTCTATAACCCACCAAAATTAGCAGATTCAAACACTGTCATAATGAGATGGACTAGACGAGACCTTTAAGATATGCTGAATGCTCTTTGCATTTATTTATTTGTTGTGAAGAAAGCATTTCCTAGCCATCTTAATGGGAAACAATTTGCTTCTATCCTTTTGCTAACTGTCTCTCAAAATGTAAGGAATTTAACATGTATTACAACGCCATTGGCATATCTTATTCATTCTTGATTGGGTATTATGAGCAACTGCCTATCATGAGATTCTTAATAAAACCGAATAGCACACCTTCGTATTTGAAAATCTCGGTTTTCACAGACGGAAGAATGATTAGAGAAATCAGATAGCATATACTTGGCAGGATGTTTGGGGATGGGATAATACATAAAATTATTTCAGAATCAGTTAAGCCTAGAAGAAATCTGGGGTTTCATTCCCATACAACAGCAAATCTTGCCTTCTTACATAGGGAAGTTCAGACATCCAAGGTTTCAAACACACATTTAAGAAAATGTACACCCACCTGAAGTTCTGAAACAAAACTCTGGATTCTGAAGATGAAATTATTTTTTTAAAGTATGCTACATCTCTTACTGACCTATAATATGATACACACACACACACACACACACACACACACACACACACACACATTTTTGTTAACACAATAATTGACTTTCTGAGTTGCATGAAATTTTTTCTTTCCAAGCGCCCTGATGCTCTTGTAACTCCAAAACTCTCCAAATCTTTACAACACTTAGAAAACATATCAACTAAATGTGTAATGGTTTAATTCTTTGACATATTTTTTTTTCAGAATAATAATGGAAGCAGACAAGTAGTTGCACCAACTGCAAATATACAAAAGGAAACTGCAAAATACATTGGCTTCCTCCTAAAAAAGCTAACCTGAATCACTTTAACACACATGCCATGTGAAAGCTGACAAAACAAAAATTTCAATAGAAAAAAAAAAGCTTTGTGTGCAAATAAATTGTTTTCTTACAAAATTTTAGGATTATATCTCTTAAATTTCACAGTAGGAAATATCACCAAATTAATAGCCAGTATGTGGAATTCTGAATGCCCTCATGTTGGTCTTTAGTGGCGAAACAGATGTCACTTCATGGTTCCAGAAGAGAAAAGGAAATACATCCCTTACGTTTATAAACTGTAACAACATTAAGTGTAAAACACTTGATGCATTTTTTCCCCTTTGTATCCTTATCCACATGCAAAGGCCCAAATTTTATCTTCATGAAAAACTGAAAGTTGCTTATCTTCCAAAAGAATCTTGGACAGTTATTGAACGGCCTTTCCTTTGCCAAAGAGAAAGGGGGGGGGGGGAGGATAAGACATTCAAAGTGATACAGTTCAAAATACTTAATGAAATCTGAGGTTGCTAATTCCCCACAGGTTAGAGATACTCTCAAGGTCTAGGCAAATCAGAAAAACCTGGTCCCGTCTCCGGAAAAGACAATTTCTGGGAAACTTTTTCTAACAAGCTTAACCATTATGTAAATTTGAATAAAGCATTTTGTTGGAGGATCTTTCTGGGTAGTCCCCCCCCCCCCATCACCATTTCTGTAAGATAGGAAAACTTTTAGTGTTTTCAGTCATAAAATAGGGCCTTATTTCTAGAGCAATACGAGTGCCAGATATGCCATATGCTTGGTGGAATTCTGAATCTTACTCAGAATTTTCCATTCCAAAGACTGACAAACTGTTATGATAACGAGGGGCTCCATTACCGTTCAGAGTGCAGAGAAGAATGGAGGGGGAGTTGGGTAACAAAAGCCTCTACTCTCGGAAATCTATACCTGATGCGACGATGGGAACGCAACCTCCGACTTCTCCAAATAAAGTTCCTTTAAAATCCCCGCTAGGAATTTTCCTGCAAGCCCTGCAAGATGACAACCTAAGTGGATGGGGTGGAGGGTGGAGGTCCCCGGGTGAGGTTACTAGAATAAACAGCAGAGGGCGCAGTTTCTTTTTTTATCGAACTTTTCGCGTGTATGAATCACTTAATTGGTTATTTTGGGCCCAATAATATTCGGGATTATTTGTATTATATATAGATATCCACAGATCCATATAGGACAGGAATTCAGTGTCCCTAGACGATTGCACCAACCGGTTAAAGTCATGCCAGCAAAGAATCTGAGCAAAATATTCCACACAGCATTCCTACATCAAGTCTTTCCCTCTTTGAATTTTCCCTTCTCCCCAGCTGCACACCATGGGATAGTAATGCTTTAATCTCGCACCAATAACGGAGATTAAAAGAAAGAGACTTCAAAAGCTCTCAGTGTGGCCACCGGCTCCACAGGGCCGGCAAGAGGGCAAGTTTTCTCCCCAAGCAAAGACAATTGGCAAAAGGAAAAAAAAAATCCTCTGGCGCGTTGTGTGTGGCCAGGTGTGTGCGCGTGAGAGGGGGAGCGCGCAGGGTGCCGGTCCGTGAGTCCGCCGAGGCACAGACCCCGCGCCCCGGCTCCGGAGGCAACACTCACAGACACGTAACCCGCTCGGGGCGCACACCCAGGAAGACTCGCGTGTGGGTGTGAGAGTGTGCGGGTTGTGTGCGCGCCGCGGCTCCGCGCGCTGCCTCCTCAAGGCGCTTCGCAAAGTTCCTCGCCCACCCGGAGCCTCCCTCCCGCCTGTGGATCGCAAGGGCGGGGTGGGGGGGAGGGGGCGGAGGGAGGGAGGGAGCCCGGGGTTGGGGGTGGGGGGAGAGGGGCCAAGAAGAGACGCGCGGGTCTCCGGAGGAGGGGGACGCCGGCTGCACTTACCGTGTGGCCCGCTTGCCCTTGCGCCGGCCGGGAGCCGACCGACGGCGCGGGGCGGCGGCCCTGCCCAGCCGGGTGCGCCTCGGGCGGCGACCGCAGCAGCGGAGCCCGCGGGCGGCGCACGGGCGGGCGGCGGCAGCTCCCGCCGAGCCTCCTCCCGGGCGCGTGGGGAGCGAGAGGGGTGGGGTGTGGACCTGAGCCGCCGCCGCCGCCGCAGCAGCAGCCCCGGGGTCCCGCTCGCGCCCGGCCCGCCGTGGGAGAGGACTCTGCGGACCCCCAGCCCCGCGCCGGCCCGCCACTCCCCGCCGCTTAATTACCTTGGTCGCGGGCCCCAGAGGGGGAGCCTCCTGTGCGTCGCCCCCTCTCGGAGCCCTCGCCGAGAGGGGGAATTCCTTTCCGTTGACGTCCTCTTCCGAAATGCAAAAGATCAGTGACTTTGACAGGTAGATGAGGGGGAGGGAGCAGGGGTGGGCGGAGAGGAAGAGAGGATGAGAAAGGTGCCTCTCCCTCCAAAAATATAGTGATATTAATAATGAAATCGCAGCCTTCGGGAGGTCTTGCCAGCCCAGTCCCCCGCTTGCCGGCTCTCCTCCGCTCCTCCTCGCGCCACTGCCTCTGCCACTTCTCGCCTTAAACTTTTACTGGGGGATTTTTTTTTTTTTTTTTTCAGCTGCAGGACGATTTCCTGATTCCTGGGGATCAGAACCAGCGGCCGGGCGGTTCTACCCCGCTTGGCACAGCTTTCATTTTATTTCAGATGAAGACGTTGAGCTTAGTCAGAAGGGACATAAATCAGGACAATTAGCATTGGCGCCAAGAAGATCCTCTAGTAACAATTTCGCCCGGGCTTCCTTCGCGCATTCCTCCACTCAAGTCAGAAATGTCACCGCACATAGCGTTGATGGCTGTGAGACGCGACGCACCCAAAGTCCATTTGATGAAATATACATGGCCCACGACGCTTCTGGATTGCGGTTCCCGGGCTCCCCGCCCCCGCCCGCGGCGCCTGGCCGGAGCGGCTCCGAGCGGGCAGCAAGCTCTCAGCAAACTTAGGGGTGCGTGCAAATTAAAGAGTGAGCGTGAGGGCCGGTGAAGAGAGAGAGAAAGAAGCGAGCCCCGGGAAGCCGCAGCCCTCAGAGGGGTGGCTCGAACGTTTCACTTAAAAGCAGATCTTCTGCAACTGCCAGCAAGTGGAAGGATTGCAAACCTTACGCTACCTCGAGACCTGGGCGCTCCGAGCGGTCCTAACTCCGTCCCGCTCGCTGTCGCTGCGGCTGCTCCCGCCGCCCGTGCCGCCGCTCCACGACCTCCCAGCGCTGAGGCTCTGAGACCACCCTTCACCTCCCCACCCCCAGCTCGCCCACGGAAGCGCCCTTTCCAGTAACTCTTCACGTACCATCCACTCGAGCCCCCGCCCGTCCCATCCCTCGCTGCTCCTTCTCCTCCCCCAAACCGTTCCTTAAGCGCACCCCTCGCCCCTAGCAGGGATCCCTATTGAGCTTTTCAACCAACAATTCCCTGGCCTTGCCAGCGGCCCCTACAGCGCCAGCCTTGAACCTCCTCATTTAGAAATCCATTCCCCTTTGGAAAGTTGAAGTTCAAAAGAAAGCTTGTCAGATCTCCTTGCCTTTCCCGAGAAAAACGCAAATACCCCGACCCCAAGACTTCATTCCCCACCAGTGGGGGCTCAGACTTACCTGAAATCACTCTTAGCTACAAGCTAACGTCAAAAAATAAAATAAATACAAAATCCAGACTTAGATAGGGAGACACTTTAATTAGAAAGAAAGACTATTGCAATATAGAGAGAGCTCTGATCTCAGAAATCTGTAAGCATCTCAAAGCCAAACAAAAAAAGGCTTGATACGGTTAAGGGGAATACGTGGCAAGGGAAAGTTGGGCAGAGGAGAGGAAGTAGACCGAAGGCATGACTGACCTGCGGGGTTTGACAAGAATGCGTCTCTGTGGTCCACGGATTTGGGGAGTAAGCGAACAAGGAAACATGTTGTGCATTTTAGTGCTTGCTCAGATTTGCAGGCAAGCTAACGTTCAGGGTTGGGTGGGGAGGAGAGAAGCCTGACTCAAGTTCAGTCAAGGCAGAGCAGAGGGTAAGAAAGGGGTATCTGTGAGCACTTGGGTCACTAACTACACACCCAACTATGAAGGCACAGAGCTAAGAGCAGAGAGATCACTTTTCTGCAATGGCTGGGGGGTGGGTGTGTCAGAAGAGTGTTAGCGGGAGAAGTTTTTTGAACTGAGCCTGTAACCAGACCCTCTTTGGCCCCCAAGCAGCCAGAAAGGAGGCAGGAACCCCAGGCATCCAGCCCCTAGACCGTCTAACAGGGAGAGGTCACAGTGAATCCTCCTTCCCTTGACTTTCTCCAGTGCCTGAATCTTGTGTTTTCCTTGCTTTCCTTCTCCCTGCCTCTATTCTTAAGCACTGACATTGCCAAAAGGGATTACCTAATGGGTGAAACTCTTTTAAGGCATGCTTAGACAGTGGCCATTTCCTGGCTCTTCATTCAGTCCCTGTCTATGCTCCTCCAGGATTGAAATATACTGATTATATGGAGATACTATTCACCATTTCACCCTTCCTGACAGGCTCCAGGAAACTAGAACCTTCAGGGAAGCCAGTAGGAGTTAAGAAACAACACCCACAGTGGTGCTCTCACTTCTCACTGCTCCCCCCACCTTTCTCAACACTGAATACAAACAGCTCTCAGCCTTACCTCTCCCTCTTGTTCTTTCCACTCAAGCCAAGAAAACCCCTTCTGAGTTTCCATCCCCAGTGTTGTCTGATATTTTAAGGTCCTTTTCTGGGAAAAAGTAAAGAAAATTTATCCATGTAGAGATTAGGAAATTCCCTCCTGGGATATATGAAGATCTTTGTGATATTGGCTCCCAACCTGGAGAAACGTTCCTTTCCAGATGTCAAAGTCTCAGAACTAAACCCCTTCCCCTCTTGCTTTACTAAGACCCTCTCTCATCGTCAAGGCTCCTTTAACTACGAGGCACACACCAGTCCCAGAAGAATATATTTGTAGGGGGGACCCTTTCCAGTTAAGTAGCCTCTTCTGCTCCAGGAATGGGAGAGTCTTCCAGAGGTGAATTTTTTTTTTTTTCCGAAACATCTGCTCTGATCTTTTCACAGGCTCAGTAAATCACCAGTTTTAAACATGTGGATTTAAACTTTGGCCAGGAAATCAGAATCGTCAGAGGAGACTTTTCAACATTAAAATCCCTTCCTCTCCAGATCATGATCCCTCCTCTAGTGGAGATGGAGTGGGAAGGACCTTATCTCCAAAAAAGTACTTTGGGTGGATCTGATATACGCCCTCAAACAGAGAACCCTTGAATTTATCTATCAAAAGAGCTTTCCTGAATGTATCTTTGCACATTTGTTTATATAATACAATCAGATATTTACTTTAGATATATTACAATTGTATTATATAATACAATCAAAAATTTACTTTAGATATATTCTTGGCATCAGAGAAAATAAGTTAGGGCATACTTACTTTTCCTACCATCCTTTGCCTTCTCCACCTACATATATATTTAACTTTCTTTGGAAAGAACGATTTTTCTGTTTTTATTTAACCTTTCGACTCTACTTTTTTTTTTTTTTTCCTCTCTCCTTTAGAAAAGAATTGTTTGATCTTTCAGTTCTCCAGCTTCAGATCTCTGGCAGATTTCCGTGCATTCCTCATTCTTCAACTTAGATTTTCATTTATTTGTAATCCCATTAGGTCTCTAACTATTGTTCATCTTGCTAGGTTATTAGCTTCTTAAAAACCTTCTTTTTAGAGATTTGGCAAGGCTGTTCAATTACTTGTAACGTCAACATGCCAAACTGGTAGTAGTGACATATTTGCAATATATCTAGTCCAAAAAGATATGTGTCTTCTTATAAGTACTCTAAAGTACTTAACATAAAGTAGGTATAAGATCAAGATTCGTTTCAGGTGTGAATAATTTTTGCCCATTTCCAGGATTCAGCCATAGCCTCCTTGGTAACAGGAACTAACTCCCACTATGTTAAATTAAGACTTCCATGTCCGAAATACCCAAATCAGGGACAAGTTCTGTGTGGCCAATTGTGTACTACGTGATAGATGTTTTTTATAACTGCTGCTTGTGTCCCAGTAGAAACATCCTAGCAGTTGTAAAACCTTTAGTTGTTTCTTGCCTCCACTCTGTGCTTGGGGACATGTTTTATTACAAAGCCATTAGCAGTGTAGTTTTGACAGGTTTTGAAGTTACTTACCTAACAGGATTTTTTAATGCTTAAATATTTTGACATTTAAACCTCTCACAAGCCCTAACCATCTGGTCTGGGCTCTATCACTGGACTATATTGTCACTTTCCTGCTGTTGTAGGTGTTCCAAGTACACTTACCTTCAAACTTTAAATTTACAAATCCAACGTATCCAAGTATCAAGCATGCCCAGCATAGATATATCAGCAATCTCATTTAGGTTTTCTGAGGACTGATAGTATACCAAAGGGCATATTATTTAATGTAAGAAAACACACATATTTACTGTGCTACTGATTCTAGAACATGAAGAATAGCAGATGGTATAAGCTATTGATAGTTAATGACTAGTGCAGGGAACGTGACCTTTGGTATCCATGTGCTTTCTAATATATGGCACAGTATCAAATGCTCTGGAAATAATAAAATAAACTGCTTGGTTAGGGTAATATAAAAATTTAACAAAATGTAGAATCTGATATTTTTTTTTTAGGAGAAAGCATTCTAACCTAAACGATAACTGTTTTTAGTCAAATATTTCATGTCTTTTTTCTATTTTGACTTTCCAGACCTAGAAGTGTTTGAGGGAGAATAGTTTTCTTATTTTTGTTTACCTAATATCACCCATAAGAAATCACTTCTTTTTTTTTTTTAATTTGAGAGAGACTGCATGCAAGAGGGGCAGAAGAGAGAGAGAGAATCTCAAGCAGGCTCCACGCCTAGCTTGGAGCCTGAGGCAGGACTCGATCCCACAACTCTGGATCATGACCTGAGCCGAAATCAGGAGTCGGGCGCTCAACTGACTGAGACTTCTAGGTGCCCCACTTCTTAGTTTTTATGCTTTCAGAGTCTATTACATTAGATGTTTTTATCCAACCAGTAAAATCTGTCAAAGTCATGACAACTTGAATTTTTTTTAACCTATTTCAGTGTTTTTGAGACTCAGAACACATAGTCAATATTTATTAAACAGTTTTTCTGAGGCTACAAAAAGAGGGCATCCCACCAGCAAGTTTGGATAATGCTATGATCTGAACAAACTCAGGGTCTATGAGCTTGTATTTTGTTGTAGTTTGTCTGTCTAAGATCATAAATTTACTTCTTGAAAAAAAGGAGATCTTGCAATTTATCTAGTGTGCTGGCTGGAAAATTCATCTCAAAAATCAACAGCTGTGCAGATTTCTTCAAATGTAATTTTCATATTTTCAGTTATTTTTCAACAACAAAATCAGGATCCTTTTCAAATTGAGAAAGAAAATATATGGAGGAAGACTGAGTAACACTCTTTGCCTAATTTAGAGATCTTTCCATCAACTCCATCTCAATGGTTCTTCTCTCCAATTCAATACATATTGATGGAACCCACACCACCTTCGAGGAACTGTATTAGGTGCTGGAGGCAATGCAAAGCTCTCAAGACAAAGTGTAGACTATCATGTTGGGAAAACAGAGTTGGATTAATTGTAACGTGCATTTTTAATGTTATACTACAGATTGCTAAAAGCAAATGTAGTTGTAATGGTCAAGTCTGGAGACTCTTTTTGTACCCAAAATGGGACAAACATGCACACAACTCAGATGATGGCGTCAGCAATCTCTAAGAGGCCATTGGCCCAAACTACATTAGAGTGTAGACTGGTTTAGCAGCCTCTGCAAGAGGTTCCTGGACTCTCATACAAATGCAATAATGGCTGAGCCAAAATTCATTGACCCACTACAGTCAAAATATCCATGATGAAAGAAATTCCAATAATAGAAAAACAGTAGACAAGGAAGAGAAATCTAAGATCACAGGGTGCCATTGGTTTGAGTTATACTCTATCCAGATGTTTCTCCCCACTTTTCTTGACTCCCTGCTTCTGGGTTTAGTTTCAGGTTTACTGTTCTGAAATGATTACCTTGGTTGCTGTTTTTATCAGCTTTATGGCTCCCATCCTTTAGCTTCTATGCTGAATGGAGGCAGTGGACATAAGCTGGTGTTGGCTTCTGGTGAGTAACATGGATTTGTGCCAAGCGGCCTTTACTTTGGCAAGAAGGCTCCCTCTCCTACAGAAGATGACTAATTCTCTTAAATTCTGCCTCTATTTGTAATGGAGAAGAATGAAATCAGAGGCATTGTGAATTCTCTTCTTTCTCCCATAAGCCAGGAAGAAAACTCAATTATCAGTTCTCCAAACTGTGAAATTCCATAGAAAATAACACAACTGTAAGATAGCTATGATATCATAAGAATTCTTTCTTGTCCCCCTCTCTCTTCCTTTTTCCTTATTCTCAAACATGAATTTAACACCTACCATGTGCTAGGGACTACATTAGAAATGATAAGATGAATAAGGCAGTCTCTGTCATAGTTTACAATCAATGAGAGAAAACAAATTTGTAAACTACCAATGTGATACTACTACAGGAGCTGAAATTGAATCCACAGGGAGCAGGTGAACCCCAAAGGAAAATACCATATGATTCTTCTTGGAGAATCCAGGGAAAAGCTAGGTAGATTAAGTGGTGTATGATCTACAAAGAGCCTCAAGAGATGTGTAGTGTTCACCCAGCAGACAAGGGAGCAAAAAATGCTTCTGACCAGGAAGCAGGGGGTGGGGTGCAAAGTCAGGAGTCCTAACCCAATAGGGCATTTTTTTTTTTGTCAGTAGTTTGGTATGATTGAAGCTCACTGCCCCACACAGATAGCCTTTGAGGTGCATGCTTACAAGCTTTCGACCCTGAAAATCCGTAACAAGACTTGAGAACAATAGGAGAGAAAATCAAATGAGAGGAAGTATATTATATTATTTAGGCTGAGACTATGAACACGCTGATAATTTACCATTACCGACCACAGAAATGGCAACTTTATGTGTCAATCTTGCGGGACCAAGAACTTCCCATTCATTTTTCTGTAACCTCTGTGAAGGCAAGAGCATAATCTAAAACAAAAAATAATTTTTAAAGCTTCTGTATTTGCTTTTGGAGTACATTATATGCCTCTTTTTGGCAGGAGATCTACTTTCCTAATGAGGTTTTTGTGCTTAGATTGGTATTAAAATTAGTCAGATTTCCCTGAGTAAGCACTGAGAGCGGGAGAACAGGGCTGCAGAGCAGACTGGTGACCAGGAAATCCAAGGTTCAACGATGTAACCAGGGATAAGCTACACATGAGTAATGGAAGTTGACTAATTAGTAATTATAGATACCAATTGAGCCTTAGATGAAAGAACCAACCCCCAATCATTCCACCATGGTTTACATTTTTGCAATCCTAAATAAGTGTATTTCAAATTCCTGTTGGGGAATAACTATTTTTTCAAAAATAAAGGGGAAGAAAATAAAACAAGCTAGAAAAAGACGCTAACATTCAAGAAATTTAGACATCATTATGCATAATGGAAAAAAAGAGCAACAAATTGCTATTTACGTGAACCAGTTCTTGTCTAAATCAAAGTAGAATTCAGGTTTTTTTTTCTTTTTTGGTGAAGATGGGACCGTTAATCAAGCTTTTTACTATTTATGATTAGAAAGTCAGGAGGTGTATTGATGAGGAAAAAATGAATAATCTATTTTTGTTTTTTTACCTGCCATATTCCCAATTACCTTCTGCATCTATAAATCTTAGTTTTCTTGATATCTATGTAAAATGAGACTTAAAAAAATTACCCCTCTCCTCAGCCACTTCCCTGAAACTATATTTTCCCAACAAGTAATCTGAAGGCTGAGTTTGCAATGAAGAAAGAGAGCTAGACTGTTAGTTACTGTATATCATGGTATACACACCACTGTTAAATGTTGCAGTTATCCTCATATTAAGAACCGATTGAGGGGTGCTTGGCTGGCCTAGTCCATAGAGCATACTACTCTTTTTTTTTTTTTTAATGTTAATTTATTTTTGAAAGAGAGAGAGAGACAGAGCTCAAGAGGGGTAGGGCCAAGAGAGAGAGGGAGACACAGAATCCGAAGCAGGCTCCAGGCTCCAAGCTGTCAGCATAGAGCCCAATGTGGGGCTCGAACTCACAAACCATGAGATCATGACCTGAGCCGAAGTCGGACATTTAACCGACTGAGCCACCCAGGTGCCCCAAAACATACTACTCTTAATGTCAGGGTTGTGAGTTCAAGCCGAACATTAGGCATGGAATCTATTTAAAATTAAAAAAATTTTTTGATTAATAGACAAAGATTGCTGAATGTTCATAGTTCATTTAAGCATTGAGAAACAGAAGCCCAAACTTCGGCAATAGAAAATCTGAGACTGATATATATATGTGAGTTTAGCTTAAAACTATTATATGTTTGGATCCTTCAAATAATTTTTTTCAGAAAGTCCACTAAGATATAGTGTCAGTCTGGGTGCCTGGGTGGCTCAGTTGACTCAGCATCCAACTTTTGATTTTGGCTCAGGTCATGATCTCATAGTTGTGAGATCAAGCCCTGTGTGGGCTTTTAACTGGGCATGGAGCCTGCTTAAGATTCTCTCTCTCCTTCTTCCTCTGTCCTCTGTCCCTCTTCCCCACTCATGTACGCTATCTCTCTCAGAAAAGAAAAAAAAAAAAAAAGGAAAGAAAGAAAGAAAGAAAGAAGAAAAAGATGTAATGCTAAGTAGCATTGGACCAGGAGGAGACCAAAACCTTCCTAAGACACTTTTTGCTGTGAGAATTTGCATAAGTCACTTTACTTCTCTACACCTTAACTACATAATCTGTAAAATGAGGAAGCTGATTTAGATGAATCTAAGGGAGTAGTTGCTAAAATGGGCTTCGTGGACTTCGTGCCTTAACATAACTTTGGGGCTTTCTATAAAGCACGTCCTGAATCAGCACCTCGATAGGTGATTTTTATTTAAGCATATTAAGTTTCAAGGATCACTACTAGCCTAAGTTTTCTTCTAGCATTTGCATTTTGAGTCTTCCTTTGAGGTTGGGCTTAATTTAAATGAAAGCTGAGACAAAAATAAATGTATCCTTCAGATTCTTGGATAATAGAATAGGAATTTTGATTTCTAAAATATTTTTTTACACTTCTATACAAACGTCTATGTATTAGAATTAAGTGGGGTATATGTTTGATTCCCTGCAAGATTAGATGGAATGAAGGCCAAAGACTTTGAAACCATATTGTTAGGAAAGGAAGAAATCAAGCATTTGCTACATAATACAGTTCATTTGTAACCATGCTAACTGAGGCCCAATTTCTGGAACATATGTATTAGCTATAAGCTGCCATAAATCTCTCCTAGAGGTATATTCCTCAACTTGTAAACATCAGTTCTTTGAAACCTACCATGAGATCTAGTCATGAGGTGTTAAAAGCTTTTTTAAACATTTTATTAAGGCTGAGTTTCTTCAAAATCAGTCAGTGATTATTGGACTTTCTTTACCAGCAGTAACTAATACATGTATACAAAATGTCCTAATGAATTATTACCATCAGCTTCCATAAAAGTCAGAACTTCCAAAACAGTTTAATTAAAAACTTAAACTGTATATAAGGATGTGCATACATTATGCGTATGTATACATTTTCTGTGTATTTGAGTCAAAGTCATTCTGAAATATAGTAGGATGTATTGATAAATCCTTGAAGACCAGCATTCAAGTCCTTATTACATTGCTTAACAGTTGCATGGCCTTAGGTAGCTGACTTAATCTTTCTGGGCCTCTCTTTCCTTGGCTATAAAATGGGAATAATGTTGAGTATCTTATAATACTGTTATGAAGAATAAATATATTTGGTTAAAAAACACTTTGTAAATGTTAACTATTATTTACTTCTCATATTATAGGACTGAAACTTCCATTATTAATGTCAAGATTAACTTATTTATTAGACAAGATTTTTGGGAGGCCATCTGAGTCTAACACTGTACCAAATAACCTGGAAAGTAAATATAGAAGAAACACACACTGTAATTTTTGTGCCTAAGGCACTGAAATTTTACTTGAGGATTTCACAGAGCAATATCACTGAGTGAAGGATAAAAACTGAGGTACATATTTTAAAAACTGACTAAAAATGAATAAAATTGGTCTTCAAAGATCAAAGAATGTTTTATGGGAAGGGAGGTAGAAAGGTAAGAAGACCTTTTAGGGTTTGGATGGGTAAATGATAGAAGGAATTTCATCAGGGGACTGAACAAGAGCAAAGGCAGCTGAACCAGGAAAGTCAAGCCATTTCCAGGAAATGGCAGAGAAGCAAATTACTTGGAAGTAAGGTATTATTTGAGGGAATTGTGGGTATCTGCTTAGAATTTAGGTGGGAGGACCATGGGTCAATGTTCCTTGAATCCCCAGTGAAGAGTTTTAAAATTTATCCAGAAGATGTTATACAGCAGTTAAGACTTCTGAGCGGGCAGTTGTAGGGGTGGGGGGAGACCCCGTGGGTGGGTCAGTTGGTTAAGCGTCCAACTTTGGCTCAGGTCATGATCTCAGGGTCTGTGAGTTCAAGACCCGCGTGGGGGTCTGTGCTGATAACTCAGAGCCTGGAGCCTGCTTCTGATTCTGTGTCTCCCTCTCTCTCTGCTCCTACCCAACTTGTACTTTGTCTCTCTCTATCAAAAATAAATAAACATCAAAAAAAAAAAATTGAGAGTTCTGAGCAGGGTAGACCCATGAATAATATGGAAGGATTCTTTATATATGTACGAATTTATCTGGATATCAATCAGAGCAGGGAGATACTAAAAACAGGGAGAGCAAATAAGAGGCAGACAATGATTTGGTAGCTGTAAAATAGAAAAGCAAAAAGTGGATATGTGAGGCAATGCTGAGATTATTGACCCAAATTATTTATTAAAAAATAATTTTAAGCTAACCGATTATTTTGCATCAGAAAATGAAAATAATTCAATAGAACCCTTATATTTTCATTTCTCTTCAAATGTTCAAAATGCACACACCTTTCCTTCATTCAACCAAATATGTGTTGAATGCATAAGACAGGCATTGTTCTAGAAGTTTGGGATTCAGTGGTGAGCCAAATAAAGATAAGACTCATAGCCTTATATTCTAGTTTGGGGATCCAAGTGATATAAACAACAAATATAATACGTTATCTACTATCTTTGAAAGAGAAAAATATATGGAAACAAGGAAAGTAGATTAGGACATGAGAGTGATATGTTGAGGGTGAGTTGTACAGTGAAATAGAGTGGTCATCACAGACCTGCAAAGGTGATGTCGAGCACAGCATTAGGGAGGAAAGAGAATGAGTCTTACAGAGAGTTGGAGGAAGACTGTTTCAGGAAGAGGAAGCAACCAGTGAAAAAGCCCTTCACCTCCCTGGCATGTTGGAAGAGGCCAGCATGATTGCTTTTAAAGTCTGACAATTTACAGCAAATCACATTAATTCATATTTTTGCAATTCTTTGAGACTTAGCCATACTTGTACTGTTTTAACTGTGTAACACAGCCCTCTACAGCAATTTTGAGCCTTTAGGGAAAATTATTTTATTTATATATAAAATATGTATAAATAATAAAATTATTATTATTTACATATTATATATATGTATATAAACCATGGAGAACAGTCCTTTTCACACTTGATGTCAGTTACCATTATTATTTTTTATTAAATCTTATATGATTTCTGTATGGTGATTTCATTTCTGTAGTTTTCTGGAAAGTGGTTTTTAAACTCCCTTGCCCATTTTTAAATTTGTGCTACCACCATATTTCAGAAAGGATTTAAGGCTACTTACAAGAATACATAAAATATGACCCCCCAAAAAGAGCAGAAACAAAGGAATGGGGAATTGGGCTTAAAATGGATGACACAGTGTCCATGTAATATAAGGTTTTCCCTAAGCTGACTCGTGGACAATGAACACGGAAAAAAATCTCATAACCTAATTGACCATATCTATGAGATTTAAAAAAACACAACTAGATATACCATAGAAAAATATAACTGTTCTTTTTAATAAGACCGGGCATGCATTTTTCCTAGGGGTCCTGAAAAAAGAGGATACGTGATGAAATAACATTTTTTACAACATCCTTGCCAATGATATGAATAGAGAGGAAAGAATGTTTCATAGGAAAGGCAGTTTAATTCAAGACTTCAATTGATTATCCTGAGCACCTCTGGGAAAGGTAGGGCATACACATGAAATAATATTTGTTTTAGCAAAAAAGAATCTCATTTTCTCACTTAGGATGTCACATAACTATGTGTTTACAAACTCAACAAATTACGTCTCTGTCCCTTGTTCCATATTAAGATCCTGAAATCAAACCAGGGAACCTGGGATGGGATTTCTTGTTTTGTTACACACCTTTATAGGAATGCTAAAGAATAAGAGACTGGAACATTTTGTCTGGGATGCTGGTAATCCTCTGAACCGGCAAACCACAGAACCTAGAACCCATAACGTCTCAACCAGTGGAGTGCTTCCTTGTCTCACAGTCCCATTTTCCCAAATTTGTTAAATCTAGGGTGTGGGAAATATTAAGTATCATTCATGTATGTGGCCAGGAAGGAACAACCCATTAACACTTCAGAATAATCAGAAAATAGTATCAGTAGCTGTAGAGTTGATGCAGAGCAGCAGTAAGATAAATTTCAGAAATTAAGACCCCCTACCCACTAACAAACTCTTACAAGTTGTTTTGAGGCTGTAGAAAATCTTCTCAGTGATATTAGAGCATGCATTTGATATGGTGCCCATTACATATCTGTCATGATTTATAATGTTTGCCTCACTATCATCTCTTAATTATATTTCATGGATTAGATTTATGTGAGAATCTCTACTCCCTGACCACAATGAGGGCACAGAAGACCACTTGGATATGTAAGAGAATATTGAACGAACAAGCAGGAAATTCCGATGAACCTGGTTTCAGGTCAGAGAATGACAACACACAGAAAGTACTCCAAGCTTCTGTGAGCCCAAAGGTGAAGAAAAGTTATCTCAGATGGCTCCCTGTCTGATCTTCACAAATACAAGTTATCTGAAATAATGCATAGCATATGGAGATCTTCACACCTTTGACAACTAACCATGAGTCGTGGTTTGTGGTACCACTACAAACCAGTAAAGGGCAGCAACAGCCAACAGCTTTGTAACATGAAACAATAAAGCTTAATTGTTATTTCAAGTTGTAGATAAAAGACTGACACTGTTATATGTAAAGGTGTTTACTAAAAAATTAATTATATTATGCTAATAGTTCTGATAGGCTAGCTTTAAACAATATCATCTTAACCCAAAACACATTTATAATCAATTTGTCATTTCAGAATCAGTTCATTCTTACAGAACTTAGAGGTAGAAATTAAAGATTTTTCTCCAGTGATTCTGGGAACGTTTAACGAACAAAATATCTGCTCACCCTCTAGTCTGTCATCCAAAAATATATTACTGAATAGCAGAAGCATCCAAACCTGTATTGATCTGAAATTGAAAATAAAAGAGTAATCACATTCAATGAAATACCAATTGATAGAGTTCTAAATTCAATGAATTCACGTTCAGGTATCAGTTCGGATCATGACTGGAACTCACTTTGGCCATAGATTCATAAAGTGTGCAAGGAAAGGGAACACAATCTTGCCACAATTTTACACTTTGCCAAGGCTTTCTGATTAAATTAATTTGTTGATGCACTATGTTAAAAGGTGGCGGGAGGGAAGGTGTTTATCCTAAGTGATGAAAATGAATCGAGCAAGGGAAAGGAGACTTGGAGCCAAGTCTCACTTTAATTTTCTTTCACTGGTTATAAGCACGATGTGAGGATTCCTACTGGCTTTAAAAATTCCAGGATAGCCATTGAAGACTTTGTCTAGAGTTTGGGTTTGTTTTGTTTTGCATGGAGCCCAAACCAGGGCTTGAACTCATGATCCGTGAGATCAAGACCTAGGTGCTTATCAACTGGACTACCCAGGTGCCTCTAGAGTTTGGGCCTTCTTAGAGGGGACATCATAATCTCTGGAGGCAAACGACTTTGTTTTGATCTACAGCTATTCTATTTAAGACCTGTGTGATCCTCAGAAGTGACCTCATCCTCTCTAACATCGGTTTTTGTGGATTAAAAAGGCGATATCACACAACGCGTACAGTTACAAAAAAAGGATTAAGTCACATGGCCTATGCGGGTAATAATGTTGTTAATGTTTTTTGTAACATAAATATAGGAGCAAATCAAATAGACAATCTATTATTTGACTTCCATCACTTTGGATTGTTTAAAGATACAGAACATTTGTAAATAGAATATTTACACTTAAAACAGAACCTTTATTTAGTGTAATAAGACACTGTGTAAATTGTATTCACTATTACAAAATAATTGTTGCACGTACTTATAAACTTTTTGTCATATTTGTTTTCTTATTAAAAGGCTTCATGTGATAATGTTAAAAAAGAAATAACTGGGAAAACTTTGTTGATCTTTACAAATCATTCGTTGTAACAGGTTCCAGAGAAACAAAGCATGAGGATACTGTGCTGCTCACCCACAAGAGCCCAGCAGGGTCATTTATTTGCTGTGGCTCTGCCTGCCTTATCACATTTCTCTCTCAGTGTGCACATCTAGAGTGTGTCCGCTCAGTAGTAAATGAGCATGTCCTATAACATTTGTGAAATTTTCACAACTTGAAATAGTCTCTGACAGAGTCATTTTCAAATTGCCCCATGAAGATCCACACTGTGGATAAGAGATTGAGCCACGGTAGTCATTGTTCCCATTACCTAGTCTTTCTTTCTGTCCTTGTCATATGATTGTAGCTGAGGACATTTCCTAGCCTTCCTTAAATAGTATGCAGAACTTCCAAGAAATCCCCTTACAGGAAATGAGTCATCCTATGTTCCCCTTTTCTCCTTCCTTTTTTGAATACAGATGTGAAGGTCAGAGCTGGAATAACCCTCTTGAACCATGACATAGAAGCTAGGTGTTGAGGGCTACAGAGCAAAGGATAAATGGTCCTGGCTTCCTGACATAACACACCAGCACAGGAGCCCTGGACTGCTATGCTCTGATGATTATAGGAGATTATTTCGGGTCTCCTTGCAATGGCTAAACTGTACCTTAATGAATAGAGCTTCTGTTGCATCAGGAAAGCGCCTGTATAATTCACAGAACAACCACCATGTAACTGAAATTACCACAAATCATATTCAAGTATTATAGTAAAATTTGTTTTTAAAATGTATAACAAGTCATTTAAGTATTTTATATTTATTCTATTATTTGGATCTTCTAACCTACATGGTAATTTAATTTGTTCTTTTTCTGTCCACTTAAAAAATTTCTTCTGCCCTGAGACTCTCACTTTTTAAAGTTTCATATAGTAAATAATTAAGAGGAAACTGTTATATCTTTTCCTAGTGAACATATTCTAAACTCTTTGACCTGAGGGTTTTAAAAACTGGTTAAAATGTGTTTTCCTAGGGGCACCTGAGTGGCTCAGTCAGTTAAGCGGCCGACTTCGGCTCAGGTCATGATCTCGCGGTCCGTGAGTTCGAGCCCCGCGTCAGGCTCTGTGCTGACAGCTCAGAGCCTGGAGCCTGCTTCGGATTCTGTGTCTCCCTCTCTCTGACCCTCCCCTGTTCATGCTCTGTCTCTCTCTGTCTCAAAAATAAATAAATGTTAAAAAAAATTTTTTTTAAAAAATGTGTTTTCCTATAAAACATAATCAATTACTAAATGCTTCCTACTATAGTCTTACTCACTGATTTGCTATTTGGTTTTTCCCTAGTTCATGAGTTATGGAACCTGAACAGCATACCTTTAAAGACCGTGGTCAGTCTACTGATTTATGATCAGCTTATTATAATCCCAACTACTCATACTCAAAGCTTCATTTGAGTGGGCTTAGCCATGATGTGTTGAAGTGAGTAATTCTGGGAGGCTGTGAGTGCAGTGAAGCCAACTCCAGCTTTGAAGTCAGATATGCCTAGCTGTAAATCTTTACATTGACACTTACTACCCTATTTCCTCTGGGTTATTTCTTTGACTTCTCTGAGCCTATGTCTTTAAATGGGGGTAATAACACCTATTTTACAGTCCAGTTGAAAATAGTGCTTCATTCCTGGTAGGTGTTCAACAAATGTTAACCCCTTTCCCCTACTAGAGTGCTCTGACAGAATGACCATACGTGAGCATGAGCATTTTGACCCTTATTTCTTAGGACTTGCTGTATTTGCCTATTGCTGGGTGCACAGAGATATTGCTGGCTTTGCTCAGCAGCCTTTTCAGTAGTTGAAACACTCACTTCCTTTTAAAGTTGATTGCAGCTGAATTAGAATGAAATCCACTGGGAATGGAAAAAGAGCAACTTTGCATCTTCAGATGTCCTACAGATGTGCTCTGTTGCTCTCCTCTTCCCCTACCCTGTCTTGTTATCTCTTGGTGGATTTGACACAAATTTCCCCAGGTGCTTGACCTTCTGTGACAAAAGGTGTCTTTAAGTAGATCAGCTACAGCTCAGCCCATCTAACTGAAGATGGGATGTTGTGTAAGTGGGAGTCCATGGATGCATACTACCATTTCCATCAGCCACTGGCTAGGGGTGTGTCCCAATCCAAGGGAAGAGAGGCAAAGAATATACACTGAGTGCTTATCATGCACCTTGTCATGTGCTAGGCATTGGTGTCTTAATTTCATCCTTAAAAGGGGCCTGCGATGTAGGCACTCTTACATCCATTCCAGGTGAAGAAACCAAGGCTTCCCTGCCCTGAGTACTTGCATGTAATTATGAAGCCATGAACTGAACCCAGCACTGTCTGGCCTCGAAGTCCTGCCTCTTTTGCTATAGAATGCTGCCTCTTTGACCTGAGTCTCCTTTTTTCCTCTGCAAAATGCTGTAGGATAGATGCTCTCTAAAGTTCCTTATATGCTCAAATCCTATAATTCCATGTTCTTTACTTTGAATGCAGGAATACAAAACATACTAAGCTTTCTAAAGACTTAAGTCTTCCTCTGATAAATGTTCATACTACACTTGCCTCAGTACAGTAGTCACTTTTTAATGTAGAAGACAGAAAGAGTAAATACATATAATTGGCGGTAAAGAGTAAGGAATTAGGTACTTATCACTTTTTGTAGACGTAAATTTTCAGTAAATTGCTGTTTAAAATCTAAATACTCTTATCCTTTTTTTTTTTTTTTTATAATTCTGATTATACAACAGAACACAAATGAAACAATTCAGAATCCATGCTGTGTTCAAAGAAGAAGGGGTTTCCACAGGTACAATTGAGCCCAACAGGAGATGCAGTTATAGACATGTTACAGCTGAAGGAGCCAGGATACAAAAGATTGTGTTGAAAAGCCCCTCCATTATTAGCTTAACTCCACTTTAGTCTTCCTGGGTTGACTGGGCAGTTAACACAGCCAAATCCAACACTTGACTTCCTTCATTTGTCACATACATTTTAAATTTGAAGATGTCAGTCTCACACTGATTTATTTAAAAAAAAAATCTTACCTTCTTTGGTATCATAATGCTTTATTTCTTTTCTCTCAAATAGCAAGACCAGTTCTAGGGAGATTTTGCAGGGCTGTGCTGAAGCTCGACTATAATACCCTTCAAGTGGCAAATTCAGTTTTATATTTAATGGATAGATCTGCCTTAGTCATAATCGGTAAGCCTCCTTCTGGGTCACCAAGAAATGTTGCATTTGGTTGGGATTTATTATTCCTATTCATTGCTCTTTGTGTACCTCTTTGAACAATAGGGGGAGGATACTCTTTTCTTTCATTATCATCAAGTCTGTGCTTTTGTGAAACACACATTTGAATTTGCATTTTTGCTCTAGTTCATAATATAGTAATATTGCAAGCTGCTAGGAATTAAAGGTATTTAAGAAAGCGACAGGGTACATTTTCTCAATTATTCCATAAGCTGGAGAGGCAGAGTCATGATGGAATGGGCATTTAGGTAAAGTGACAGAGGTGCAGAGGCTACAGCTTCTGAGGCAGATGCTCTGTGAAAATGTAACCTGGCCCATTTAACTGCAGTTTCTTTAACTGTACTATTTACGATATACTCTAGCTGACTCACTTTATGGACCGTTTTTTTTTGTTTTGTTTTGTTTTTTTTTTGCGGATGTAAAACTCAGCATTTTGATTCCGCATTCCAGGTTTTATTGCTGCCTGAACCTCCGTGGCACGATGCACGATTTTCATGCACATGAGGTTTCCACTGGTGTCATGTGCAATGTGAACTTCGGGCAAGGACAAATGACTCAGCTCTCCCCTGGAAATGGAATTGCGGGGCCCCTTACACCCCTTCCAAATGTTGCAATTAATCAGCCCCACAAATATGTTTTGGGTGTGGACTATGTGCAAGGGTATAAATACCGTGGAATGGCTTCTGGGGTTATTTGATGTACCAGCAGCCTGCTTCAATTCTCCCTAGCCTACCCCCAAGTTTTGACCTAATTAAACACTCTTTAACACCTGGTGCTTAAAAAGGAAGGCTCACTTAAAAAGTGTGCGAACAAAAAAGGAAAGGATAGAAAAGACACCACTTCTCTTCCCCTAACACGCCATCCCTGCTTCCAATATGGAAGGCTCTCAGAATCCAGGCAGTTGGATATCTCCAGAGGGATGTGGAGACCACAGCCTGTGATGTCAGTGATCTCCCTGGGATTTAACACTGGTGCTGGTCTCCCAAATTCATTTGCTTTGTTTATTTTTCTCTGATAAAGTCAAGAGGGGTGCACTTGGGTCTCCAAGCATGGTCTGAACCAGATAAATGTGGCGCTCCAGCAGCCCCAGTCTTAACTAGAGCTCAGTCCTCAGCTGCATAGGAGCCACTTTATTTAGGCTAACACCTTAACAAGAATATTGCAAAGTAGCGGGTTAACATTTTGGGGACTGTTTCCTTCTCAGTGAATGAGGGAGGTTGGAGGACTCATAAAGGGGTGGATCCCAGACAGGAAGGGAACTGCTGCCATCCACATCTTGTTTATTCAGAGAAGGGCTTTGAAACCCAATTTCATCCTTCTTGACATTCCCTGTCAAAACCACCATAGCAACCTACAAGGGGGAACACACACAGAGTTCAGGAAAAGCCCTACCATATAGGTTGCTGCCTCTGTGCCCTTTCTCTTTAAAACCATGGTCGAATAATTGCAACTGAACTTCAAAACTACCCTGTAATAAGTGTGACTGACACCCAGGCATATGATTTGTTCGACGGATCACATTATAACTTGGTCAGCATGGTGCTTTAAAATGTATAAAGGATTTCTATTTAACAATCATAACAGTAAGTAACACTTAATGGGACTTTACACCAGGCCAAGTGTGATTCCAGCATTTTATGAGCATCTTCTCATTTAATTCTTATGGCAGCCCATGCAGGGAGAAGCTGTCAGGGTCACATAGCTTGAGTTTAATCCTAGCTCCTCGCTGTGTGGCCTTGCTGCCTCTCTGTGTCAAAGTTTCCTTTCATCTTCACGACTACTGTGTGTGCCGTAAGTACAATTTTCCTGCCTTACAAATGTGGAAATAGAGTCAAAGATACTAGTGTAATGCTCTGCATTTGAATTCAAGTCCCCGAAAGAAAATCTCACATATGTTTGCCTGCTCTCCCTCTCTACTACCAGAAACTGGTTCAAACAGCTATTTTCACCAGACCACTGCAGTAACTATGAGTCTCCTGGCGTTCACAGATGCCCAGATTCCTAAACTCCCACCAATTCATTCTTGACATGGCAGCCAGCATGTTTAGAAGCACACCTAATTGTATATGTTATAAACATATCTCATCCAATATCGAATCTGTGATGAACCTATCTAATCATGTCATGTGCTGCTTTACACCTTTGGTGGCTTTCCATTGTTCTTGAGACGAAAACTAAACCCTTAGCATGACCTGTAAGGAAAGATTTACCTACAGGTGCCTAGCCAAACTGATCTCATGACACTTTGCCTCTTGCTCTCCTTACTGAGTTAAGAAAGATAAGACAAGTAAGTGGACATCTTGTCAGCTGAACTGCTTTGCAGGGACAAGACCCAGTACAGAAAATACTAGACACGACCAGCTCTCCTCGGGCACTTTTCACAAACTGCTTGATTCAGACTGTCTGTAACTAATATGTGCATATATGCCTCAATTTTGGAGGGAGGATGCATGTTCCCATAGAGTCAGAATTATAAAAATTAGTTTAAGTTCCTGTTTTGCCTATAAGGTAGCAAAGCTATTGTCAAATTACAATATTTGAGAAAATAATGACAGCCAATGCTTATTTAGTACTTTAGAACCTACCAGGTGATATTTTCCACATTTGGTATATATTTACTCCCAAAATTTATTAACTCCCCCCCCCAAATTTATGTGGTAGTTACTATTATAACTCTCATTCACAGATTTAAAAAATTAGACACCTCGCAAATTCTAACCAGGAAAAAAAATGTAAGAGATGGTAAACTACACCATAGTTTCAATAAGAAAATTCATATTCATATTCTTCCTCTTTATACCTCTAACATTAGTAGGATAGCAGTTTAAGTTTTGGTAACCGAACATAGTTTTGAAGATTTTTTGCTCCCACTTTCATACTTTGAAAAGAAAAAAAAATACAATCATTTGCTGATTAAGAATTCAGTGCTTGTTTCTCAGCCTTTGAAAATTCTCCCATAACTATGACAATAAAACAGTTTCTGCTTATTGTTGATTTACATTTTGCTTCTGTCTATTCAAACCTGTGGTAAGATACCCACCATTGTGATCCACTCACTCAACAATGTATGTTAGTGTCTGACTAGGTAGTGGGACGGCACGCACACAGCCCTGTATCTATAGCAGAGTCAATTTCCTTACAGCCACCCCACTTAGGACATATTCTCTAGGAATGCACAGATATAACAATCCTCAGTGTCTTACAATTGTCTAGTTCTTTCTTCTACCAAATTGGGATGACTTCCTACTGCATGGGGCTAAGTCTCTGTTTAGATTTTTTATTTTTTAAAAGCTTAAGCAGATTCTGCAGGTTTAAGAGATCAAATCTCAAGTTATTAATATTTGAGCAACTACAAAAAATTAAGCTAAAATTCCAGACAGTATCACTGATTCATTTTTATCTATTGACTTTGTTGTTTCACACTTTGGGGAATATTTGGCTGGGGTCTGTTTGATTTGAGGAGATTATTAAAACGTGTTTTCATTGCCTACAATGATTTTCAATAATAGGTCAGCAAATGAAGGGATTTAAATACATGTTTTATTGAAAGTTGAAAAATATTTTGGATTTAAAGGGATGCCCTCATATAAAACTGTAATGTTTTGCAAAAACAGAACTGTTTCTTAATTGTGAATTAATGTAAGGAAGGTAGGTAATTAAACAGTGCTTATGTATTTGATATTCTCAACATAGGCTATAACCAAGGAACACGTGATCTATTACTTCATTCCATCCTCTGTCCCACTATTTCCACAACACCATGGCCCCCATACCATCCTGGTGCACATTTCTTCCAATAAATATTGTAAATACACCATAATAGAAAAAAAAGATGTAATGTGATATTTAAAAGAGTCTCTCTCTCTCTCTACACACACACACACACACACACACACACACACACATATATAGATATAAATATGTATATAAATGCATAATATACATGATAAAAGGAATATTTGAGTGCTGATTTCTAATCTTAATAATGGGCTTAATAGACTAAGACCCTTCAAAATATCAAAATGCTAAACAACCAGTATAGCTCAGGTCCTTACCAAATAGAGCCAACATGGGCTCCTGTTTAATGCTGTGTCAACAATTAAAACTGCAGTTGTGGAAAGACAGGATATTGCAGAGTGCTCACTGTAATGGCTGTTTACCAACTAGTGCAAAAGTATTTCAACATTTTAACTAACTGAATGTCTACAGTGGCGCATTATTTACTGGGGGGGGAGGGGGTCATCAAGAGGATGTGACCTCCAGTTAACCTGTGAGCTGTACTGTGGAAATCAGAGGCTTTCCATCCTCTCCCTTGTCCTTCGAATTTGCACTCTTCTCACCTTCCCAGCTCACAGAAGCTGCCCCAGGGACATAGCCTTGGGATAGTGATATGGTGTTGAGACCATCTGGATGGTACACATGACTCAACAGTACACATGCCTGAACACTTTTAAGGCCTCTATAGAAACTTTTAAGATCTGGTGAGTGGGTGCATAGATCCACTCATCTTGCAGCCACCAAAGACAAGCCTCATATGTAAGTTCCCTTGTTTACTGCACTTGCCACCTACCAAGCTAGCATGGCCTGGGTCTTTCTTCAGTCTCTCCTCCCTCTGTGTATGGAGGCCAGTTTCAGATTTCACCTGGGAAGCTCCCGAGGAGGTTGCCAACCAAGGCCCTGGCTTATGAAGGTGAGATCAGCTTGTGATATACAGCATAGGAAACCCACCACTTTGCATTTACCATTTTACAATCCTGTCTTTGCATTACTATGTGAGAGCCTAGTTCTAGAGCAACACCTCCAGCTCTGGCTTACAAAGGAGAGTCCACACCGAACACCTCATGCTGCCGATGACCAGCGTATTCCTTATTGCGTTGGTGAAAGAGTATCTCAGAACATAAGTGGTGGGTGGGTTTTTAGACTTCACATAACATAGCCACTTCTATACACTCACTTCTCTGAGCCCTTTTTTCCTTCTTTTACCAACTGCCATGGCAATGCACCCTTCTACTTAACGTGGGTCATTGCACCTCCAAGCATGTAAGCATTTTTCCTGAAGGTCCATGTCAGGATGCTAAACCCTGTATTCTAGGAGAATGAGCTCACAACAACACATTCTTTCTTACTTAACTTTATATCCTACCTCTCTTGATCCAGCATCCTTAACATCTGTTTTACAGACATACTCTTTTAGTTCCTTCTGGTATATGCTGACCAAGTCCTACATCTTCTTTGATAGTCTTTTTCCTCACTTAGTGCTGAGATCTAGCCCTTTCCTAGCCAAGTTATGTTTGGTTCTATGTGGTTTCAACCTTAATTATTGTTCTGGAGGCCAGGATAAATCTGGAGGGAGTATGAATGTGGTGTCTCATACTGAACCGGCTTTCGCATCTCCGCCAAGCAATGTGCTATCCTCAGAGAGGGAAAGTGGGCAACTTCTGCAGATCTAGATGGTTCACTGGAAACTAGGGATTTAAGAATTTCAAGTGCATCTTATTTCTCATGATCTCATTCTTCCCCAGTTAAGGTCCTAACCTTGACATCGCTGACTTGCTTAGGTTGAGAACTCAATCTTCTTTGGAGTTCTGCTGTTTTTTAAATTCAATTTGGGGCCTAGTTCTCAGCATTTCTTTTTCCAGCCAGCTCTATGAGATGAGAGTCTCTCTATGCCATCAAAGAGGACATCAGGCTTGCATAGCTCCCCCTTTATTGCTCAGAATTTTATTACTTTTTTTCAGAGCATCAGTTATTCCCATCAATAACCAAATAATACCATTATCCTTATAATTATAATAATTAATACTTTTCAAACACCTGGTACATTGCACCCACTTATGCATTTATTTCTGTTATACCAACTCTATTCGCCGCCAGGGAGCAATTTAACAGTTTCACTGCTAATTTTTGCCAGGACCTCCATCTGCCATCAGTAACAGGGTCCTCATTGTCAGGGGACTGGCAGGTGGTCAAGCTCCAATATCCCATCTTAGTGTTTGAACTTTCTGGCCACTCCTGGTATCAACTATTACCAGTTGACTTCCTAAGGAAGCAGAATGTGAAGTGATGATTAGCAATGCAGGATAAACATCCACGCCAGAAGGAAAGCAAACATAACTGGGAAAAGAGGGAATTTGGGCCACAAGGCAATGCAGTCTCAGTAAAGGTTTCAACTGACATGGGGCATGATAAAACTGGGGTAGCCCTTTAGAGTTGCTCTGAGTTGGGACAAAGAGGTAGAAAGGAGTGGGACTTTGGTCAAGGCAATTCTTATTAGTGTGAGTCAATGGCTCTCAAACTTTAGCATATATCAGAATCAGAACCCAGGAGAGCTTAATAAAATCAATACTTGGGTCCTACTTCTAGAGTTTCTGATTAGGTCTGGGATGTTGCCTGAGAACTTGCATCTCTGACAGGTGACGCCAGTGATCCAACTGATGCTGATACTGCTGGTCTAGGGATCATACTTTAAGAATCGCGGATATGATTCATTTCTTGAGAGGGCTTGTCAACTGGCAGCACTCCAAACATCTGGGGGAACAGGTCCTACAATCCTGAGAGGGGATGTGGGAAGTATATCACAGCATCTACTACCAGCATAGACTCAGGAATGAAGTGTATACTATCAACTCTATCACTTACTTTTCTAAGTGGGAAGTTCATAGTTAGGACAGTACCTATCATAGTTATTTTCTCTACCAAAACTGCAAATGATTTAGAAAGTTTCATCTTTTAAACAATTTTTTTTAATCCTAATGTCACTGGTAAAGATATTAGTAGCATAAAAATATTGCAATTTTATAATCTACCATGGAAATGAAAACCATAAATAATACTGCAGGAACATAATAATCTTGCCATAATTATTGTTAATTTACTTTTCAATTATTATTTAGTTATATTAATGATTAAGTCAATTTTTAAGTATTGATATAACACTTTGTGACCAGTGTGTGCTTCATAAATTCAGCAATTTTATGAGATATATATATATATGTATATATATATATATATATATATATATGCCTATCATTGTTTTTGCAAATGAAGAAAGAGTTACTTAGGAATAGCTCAAAGGCAAGAAAGAAACAGAAGTCAAAGTCTGAGTTTTTAACCACAGGAATCACATATCCCAGCTACATCTACTTCCCATGAGAAAGAGAAATCTGTATCACAATCCATGGGAAATAAAAAAATTGCATCATTTTGGGTAAAACATCAATAGAAGAAATCATAAGCCCATATAGTGTAATAAGGTGGATAAATTTCCGTTATGGTACACAGGAGAGTCTTCTGTTTACTTTCTCCATTAAGGATATTTGCTATTTACTATTATATCAGCCTAGTCACTCAGCACTGCTTTACATCCTTCTCTTCCTATCAACTGTCAAAAATCTCTTCAGAAAATTTCTGATGGAACACTTCTTCCCAGGGTGTATAGGGACTTTATAAGTATCAAGTTATAAAGTTCTTATGGTGTCAGATTGGTTAAAGTGAACTACATTTCCCAGGATTCTCTTTCCTACATGTTTCCAGTTACAATGAACCCAAGAGATATTCCTTTGAGAGATTTGGAGACATAAATGAAATGGCAGCCATTTTGTAATTCACACACAATGACAAATCTGCTGATGCACTTTGTGAAATTTAAGAAACAAAACAGATGAACATATGAGAAGAGAGAGGGAGGGAAACAAACCATAAGAGACTCTTTATGATAGAAAACAAACTGAGGGCTGATGGAGGGAGGTGGGTGGGGGATGGGCTAAAAGGGTGATGGGTATTAAGGAGGGCACATATTATGATCAGCACTGGGTGTTAAATGCAAGTGATGAATCACTAAATTCTACTCCTGAAACCAATATTACACTATATTATAACTAACTAAAATTCAAATAAAAACTTAAAAAGAAAAAAAGAAGGCTATGCTCTGGGTGATCAAATATTTACAGCCTTAAAATATTATAGTAAAAATACAGAGCATAATGGGATTGCTTGGTTGCTTTTAATTGCTGGAGAACTTGAAGCACAAGGATAATGAACTCATAGTGCTTTACATTCCCATCTCAAGGTCTGCATAAAGGACCTTATATGACTACTCCAAGGAAAACCTCTATTTTCTGTAACAGTGGGACTAAGATTGCTAAGAACTAGACCCATAGTCCAATCCTGTGTGTGGCTAAACTATAATGCAAATTGAATTCTCAATCTTGAAGTGTCTCTTCTCTGAAAGTTATGGCATTGATTTGGCAGGAAGGAGATCCTGAAAATGAGAATGGGGCATATGGGCAGATTCTGATGACCCAATCTCCTAAAATCTTTTGAGTCTTCTATGGGGGTGGAAGTATCCCTTCCACCCCTTCCCAAGTAGGTGAGTCTTTCTTTTCCTGAGGAAGCTGTCATGGCCTCCCCAGATATAGTTGCCTTGTAATGCACTGCTGATCATCCTCTTGACCTACCCTTGCCACCCTTCCAGATATATAGCCAGACTCAAGTTCCAGAAGGTCCCAAAGGGTAGGGCACAAATCATTACCTGTGATAAGGTGAAATATTCACCAAGACAATTGCATAATTTGCTAATTTATTTTGACACAGACCTGAAGGATATGTGTAAGAATAGATATTACAGGTGTGGAATCAAGGTAGAAGGAATATAAAGTTGTATCAGGCCTAAAATATTGCTATAGGTCTGCTAAGGAGAGAGTCTAGATTTAATGTCTTAAGCAGAGAAGCTAGAAATGGCCCTAACTTTTTTTTGTAGGCTGGTTGAAATATGGATCTGAAATATCCTATGCCAACTAAGTGAAAATGCCATAACTTTCTTGGAATACTGTAGAGGAAGGCATCCAAAGGTGTAGGGTGATTAGAATATTAAAGTGTTTTCTCATCTAAGACCTACTCACTCAGCTCTAGAGGGTTCCTAGGAGGTATTTTTCATGAAGTTATGAGAAATAAATTTGTGACGAGACCCTAGGATCCCTGAAAAGTTTTGTGGTAGCTCTTCTTCATAGGTCGGAAATTATAGTTAGAACTGCTCCCATAAAACTGGGATGCTGACATGCAATGGGGTTGATGTTATCACTGGGACCAAGTAGCAGTACTTAATCTGCCAAAACAAGCTGGTGGCATGGTTACTATAATGGACACTGGAGCCAATGCAGTCATTAGAATGGACTAACTCAACATTTGGCCAGATTGTCATGATGTCCCAGAACTGAAAATGATGTGTAGCCTAATAAAGTCTTACTTACTTAATCTTTATAACTGGAAAAGTCCTAGTGAACAGAAATCTGAATTGAATTTCCAAAACAGAGTCATAACTCCTCCATTGATTCCCAGTTTTGAGCCAGCTCACACAACAAGGATCCTTTGAGAAAAGACCCTGCTACACTGACAATGAGTTATACTGTTATTCTTTTTCCCAGAATTCCCCCAAGGGGATCTGTGGCCATTTTCTCAGTATGACTATAAATTGTGAGGGAAAAATAATCAAACTTTATAAATATTAATGAAACTGGCTTAGACCTAATACCTACTCCTGTAGACATAAAACATTACTGTGGTCCACCAGTTAGAGTGGGGTCTTGTGGAAGTTAAATAATCAATGAAGTGGACCCTTTGGTGCAGGTTACTCTCACAATGAAACTTGGGGTCTCTAAACCAACTCTGTGAATATTCTCCTTGTTCTAGAATGCATAATTGGAATGTGCATATTTAGTGATGGGAAGGATCCCCACGATGGTTCCCTGACCCATGGAATTAAAGCTATTATGATAGGAAAGCTCAAATAGAAGCCATTATAACTGCCTCTAGTTATGAAAATGGAAAACCAAAAATAATACTGCATTGCTGGAGATATGGTGCCATAAGCAAGGACTTGAAAGACTTAGGGATGGTTATTCCCATTTAACTTTCCTGTTTGGCCAATGTGGAAGACAGATGAATTTTGGAGAATGACAGTGGATTATTATAAACTTAACCAGGTGGTGACTCCAATTGCACCAGTTGTTCTGCAGGTTTTTTTTTCTTTTATCTGGGCCAAACCAACACATCCCCAGCACCTGGTATACAGCTATTGATCTGGTGAATATTCTTTTTTCTCTATACTTGACAGTAAAGACCAGTAAAGAAACAGTTTTCTTGCAACTGACAAGGCCAGCAATATACCTTCACTGTCTGATCTGAGTGGTATGCCATTACTCCAGCCCTATGTCAGAATTTAATCTGCAGAATACTGATCATCATTCTCTTCACAGGACATTGAGCTAGTCCATTACCTTGATAAAATTTTCTTTGTTGGACCTGGTATGCAGAAAGTAGCAACTATCTAGACAAGCTGGTAAAACACTTGCATGTAAAAGGGTGGGGAATAAAACCTATAAAAATTCAGGAGACTGTCACATTGGTGGAATTTCTGAAGGTGCAATGGCTTGAGACTTACTAAGTTATCCCTTGCAAGGTGAAGGAAAAGTTGCTGTAACTGACCACTGAGAAAGTGGCATATCACCTAGTGAGCCACTTGGGTTTGGGAGCAACGTATAGCCCCATTTGAGCATGCTACTCTGACCCCGTACTGAGTGATCCAAAAAGCTGCCAGTATTGAGTGAAGTACAGAATAAACGAAGGTTCTGTAATGAGTCTACACACCCTTGGTAGCTGCTCTGCCACTTAGGCCATATGGCCCAGCAGATCCTACGGTACTTGAAGTGTCAGTGATGAATAGAGATGCTACGTGAATCTTTTGGCAGAACTTTATCATAGTGAATACCCTTAGAATTTTGGAACAAAGCCATGCTGTCCTCTGGTGATAACTTCGCTTTTAAGAAACAGCTTTTATGTTACTATAGGTCTTTAGGAGAGACTGATCATTTAACCATTGACTATCAACTTGTGACCTGAACTGCCCATCATGAACTGCATGTGGTGCCTCGTTCAAACCATAAAGCTGGGTGTGTACAACTACACTCCGTCATCAAACAGAAAAAGTACATACAAGGTCTCGTACAAGCTGGCCCTGAAGGCACAAGTATGTTACACAAACCCAGATGCGCTTTGTCCCTCTACCTGCTACATTACCTTCTTTCAACATGTACCTGTGGTCTCATAGGGAGGTCCACAAGACCAGTTGATTGAGGAAGAGAAATCTTGGGCTTGTTTTATAGATGGTTCTATGTAGGTATGACCCCAAAGAAGACAGCTACAGCACTATAGCCTCACCCTGGGATGACCCTGAAGGGTTGTAATGGAAGAAAATCCTCCTGCTTCAAGAAGTGCCCCTGGATGTCCGTTTTTCCTGGAATGAGGGATGTCATGACATATAAATCTATACAGATTTATGAAGTAGAGCCAATGGTTTGACTGGAAGGTCAGGGGCTTCTAAGGAATTGATTGAAAAATGGATTAGTAGGAGTTCTAAGAAAGAACTGTGTGGTGGACCATTCCAAATATGCAGAAAAGTTAAAGATTTGTGTCCCTTATAAATGCTCATCAAAGAGTGACTGTGGAAGAAAATTATTTTTATAATCAGGTGGATAGGATGACTAAGTGTGTGGATAAAGTTAGCTTACTTCTCCAGCCACTCCTGTCCTTGCTTAGTGGGCTCATTGATACATGGCTATGGCAGCAGAAATGGAGGTTATGCATAGGCTCAGCATCATGGACATTCTCTCATCAATGCTGAACTGGCTATCCCCACTGATGAGTGCCCAGTTTTAGCAGAGAACTGCTACAGAGACCAAAATAAGCCCCTGATGTGACACTATTCCCCTGTGGGGTCAGCAAGCTTTGGCATGTTATTTACATTAGGACACTTGCATTATGAAAAAAGTATTTATTTCTTACTAAAATAGATACTTAAACTCTGGATGTAGATTCGTCTTCCCTAATGCATCTGCCAAAACTATCAGTCATAGACTTCAGGATTCCTTATCCACCTTCATGGTATTCCACGCAGGATCACTTCTGACCAAGGAAATCATTCTGTAGAAAATGAAGTGTGGCAATGGGTTCACGCTCATAGAATTCTCATTATCTCAAAGGAGCTGGCTTAATTGGGAAGAATTTGAAAACTTGTGCTAGGGGGATGGCAACACCTTGAGGGACTAGTGTGATTGTCTTCTTGGATTGGTATATGCCTAAATCGGCATCCAATGACATTATTTTCCTAGAACCAGGATTCATGCATCCATCCAGGAATCCAACAGCAGAGGTAGAAGTGACTTCTTTCAGTATGACTCTAAATGATCTCCTAGCAACACTTTTTTGTTTCCCATGTCCACGTTCTGTTGGGGACACAAAAATGATTCCATTCCAACTGCTGCCTGGATATTGGTTTCTTTAGGCCTCTGAATCAATGGGCAAAGGAGAGGGTTATTCCATTGGCTGGTGTATTTGACCTTGACTATTAAGAGGACATAGACCACTACTATACGATGTTCTAGAATCAGATGCAAAGTCAACAGCCTTCCAGAGACTACTTAAACAACTTGAGCTTCCATATTATGTAAGGTCAAATACTTAGAACAAAACTCTATATCTATCTGTTTATCTATGCATATATCTATCTTTATCATGTATAGTTTCCTGATAGTTCTGCTTTTTATTTTGACCCTTATACAAAGTGTAAATGTAAATAATTACAAAGTAATTACAGTGGTACTTTCTAATAAGAATCAAATCCTTAAGCCATTAGAGAAGATGAGAACTACTTTAGGAAAAGGGCTTTTGGACTAATTGCCACTAAGGTCAGATTACTACTAAGGTCAGAAAAGATATTTTCCCAGTAGGATCTAGTAGGTGTTTTTCACTGAAACAATGTGTGTTAACCTAAATAGACCTGCTACTTTATTTGCTAAATTGGCAGGTAGCTTGGGTGAATCTAATTAGTCTAATAGCACCAAATCTTAGGAAAACGTTTTCTGTGTTTCAAACAAATGGCTGCAATATGACCTCTAGGACAATCTATTATATATTGGGGATTCTCTATGTGAGGCATTCTATGGAAAGAACCAGAAAAGGTGATCGTTCAATAGAAGGGAAGAAAATCAAAATGGAATTTCTTTGAGAATGTTTCTTTCTGATAAGAAGACATTCTGTACTATCCGTTGGCCTGGGAGAAATTGACAATTTTCTTCAAACCTGTTTAAGATCAAATTTTCAGATGTGTAAACAATAATGAAGATGCGACTTACTCTGTGATATCATGTAATTACTGTGATGAGATAGTGGGATCAAAATTTCACTAATACAATGAATATTCAGCTACATTTTTCAGTGTCAGTAAATCTGAAACATACAAAGATCGTCCAGTAAAGGCCATGGGACTGCATCACGAACTCAGGATGAAATAGACTTTGAATGTGGCTCATGGCCCTAGTGTCAAGACTTAATCTGTGATTATGGTAAATAAATGAGGCTGCCTAACGTTAGCTTCACAGTCACTTCACAAATAACCTATTGTATCTCAGAATTTATGTAAACAATTTATTTTTGTCATTTAACACTTTCATGTTCAAACTTCAGCCATCTGCTTTTATCGGTTTCTAGGGCTTTCTGTCCTCAAACTAGAAGCAGGTGTGTGTGTTCCATGTTTCACCTCCCTTTTCAGTAACAGCCTCTTTTAATCGCTTCAATCCATCACAGTCTAGCTATGATTAAAATCGTGTCATGAATTACCAGTTGTATGCTGGACTCCAGGAAACAAGTAGCTTGAGAAACATTTATACTGAGGAGCGCAAAATAAAATATTCGGCCCCCTTGTCCTCACTCTCTTCTTGAGTCAACGAAACTGTCAAAGCACAATAGCATCTGGAAGATTCATCCAAGGATTCATTTTCAGAGGATGCCGGAATGGCCTCCATCCTGTAGGAATTTCTAACTCCAGAACTATATTTCCAAAAGGCTTACAAGCCTCCTTACCATATTTCTTTGAGTATAATATCCCCTGGTATTTTCCATCCCACTTCAGTTTTAAGGAACAAATATATTTTTTTATTTGGTTGGTTGGTTTTTACTCCAAGTTATTTTCACAGCAGTGAGCTGCTTTGGTTGTTGACAAAAGTAGTCGCTGCTCTGAAAGAGGCATGAAAGACCCTATTTGCGGAAAGAGAAAGCAAGAGTGTGTACAGACTTTGTAACAATGCTTGAGTGATTTGATACGCAGGAAGTTTAGCTGTAAACTGCCGTGGCTGTAGTCCCTGGGGCAACCATAATCTATTCCTCTAACTTGTATTTTCTACTGACCATCTTCTCTGCCTATTCCTATTTTAAAAATAAAACATTCAGGGGCACCTGGGTGGCTCAGTCGGTTAAGCTCATGATTTCACGGTTCATGAGCCTGAGCCCCTTGTCGGGCTCTGTGCTGACAGCTCAGAGCCTGGAGTCTGCTTCAGATTCTGTTATCTCCCTCTTTCTCTGCCCCTCCCCCGCTCATACACTGTCTCTCTCAAAAATAAACTTAAAAAAAAAAAAAGAAGTAAAACATTCATTTATGAGGCCACAGAAATTAAGCCCCGTGTACACACAAAGTGTGGGAGGGACTAGGGTCATAAAGCAATTCTTGTTTTGAAGACTTCCCTCAGTTCAGAGATTTCAGAAATGATTACAGAGTTCCAAGCATTCAGTTCATCTCAGCAATTTAAGAATTCAGAAGGTAACTTTCTCAGTATGAAAAATATAAAATATATTTTGAAATAAAATCATTAGAAATACTGTTTTCTAATACATTTCTCAGCTTATCCATGCTGAGCCATGTAAAAAAGGGGAGAAAATACAACTAAATGGCGTTTTGCCCCTGACCATACTGATTATTAGAACATGATAAGACTAGTAAACAACTTGTGAGTTGCAAATGTTAATGTGCTCTAGCACATTATTATCAGTTGCCATTGCATTTATTTAAGCTACTAATTAAAACTGTAACCATTGCCAAATAAAATACATATAGCCTGGTGGCTTACAAGCCAAAGTCATTATGTACAGGGCTATGAGAAGGAGTGTTAGAGAAGTCATTTTGTGTTGTCTTTTCTAATCAGTGGAATATGAATGCAATACAGCATGAAAAATGAGTAAAGGAAAGATGATATTGATATAGAAGAGAAAAAAGATATTTCTGCCTCATTGGAATCCATTTGTTTGTTTATGATCTCTGTATTCATTTGGGAATTTACCAAATCAGAAGATATTTCTGAGTGACAAAAAATGCTCTCTTCTGTTCTATGTTGTAAATTAAAAGAATGCTTGGTTCTGAATGTACACAGTTCACTTATTTGATAAATGAATTGTGGTAAAATTCCTCTTTAGTGGCCACAAATAATAAAGACTATTTGGTGTGGTCCTTCAGAACATAAGCCGTGATGACAAACACAACTGGCTATGAACTTCAACTCTGCTACTTACTAAATGTGTGACCTTGGGCAAATTTCTTGGGCTGTCTGAATCTTAGTTTCTTTGTCTATAAAATGGGGCTAAAATGATAGTCTCTATTCATAAAGTTACGTGAAAATGAGAAGCAGTAATATAGAGAAAATGCTTAGCACAGTGTCTGGCACATAATAAAAGCTCAATAAATGTTTTCTATTTTTAAAGTTGCAAGCTTATATAACCTTGCAATATTCAGAGTATGCTTATAAAATGTAGATCCATAATAGGTTGGTCTTTTAATGGAGCAAGGACCCACAATTTTAGATATAGTATGATGATGTAACAAAACTTTAGATTGGGTCAAATGAGTTCATTGTTCCCTGAAGGTCCAAATGAGATGAATAGGGACATCCAGAATTACACGTGAGGCTAATCAGCTGATAATCTAAGCCTGAAGGTAGGTAACAATAGAGAAGAGCTGTTGAGGCAGGAATTCCTCTTAGGAACAGGCACAGGGTTAGACAGATAGGGATGGAGCACTGGTAAAATATACAAAATCTTCAAGGATACGTTACAAGGAGGGATTGCTACACCAGATCACAAGACAATTATATTGGAGTCAAAGCCTGGAAGAAGAATCAATCACCAAGCAATAGTTGAGAAATGAAAGCAAACCCCGGAAATGGACCAAAGGGCTAGCTGACAACCACATCGCCTGAGCCACAGCAAGGAGTAAGGGACACACTGATGGTAAGCCCATCTATTCACTCACCTACTATGTGCCAAACAAAACGAGTTAGGAGAATAAAACAGTATATTCAGAGAGAGAGAGTGTTGGAACTCTAAAGCATTTCTCAAATATGTTTACTGACCACTTATTTTGTGCTAGGCTATGTTCTAGACACTGACCATGCAGTATTAAACAAAGGTAAAATTATACTCTAGTGAGAGAAAGACAGACGTTTAACAAAAAGTAAAATATATTACATGTGAGATGACAGTGAGTGCTAGGCAGGAAGGGAAATAAGAAGTGCTGTGGGGGATGCGATTTTATATAGGCCTTGCTGAAAAGGGACCCTTGAGTAGCAACTGGCAAGAGATGAGGGAGCACACCAGGTGAATATCTGAAAGGCAGCATTCCCGAGGGATGTGAATGCTGGTTTGAGAGCCTGCTGGCTTGCTATGAAACCCACTGTGTCAGGGGCTGCAAGAGAACCAGCAGTCTAGGCTAGATGAAATGTCTGATGACACCCAAGATGTCTTCAGTTAGTGGAAACCACACTGACATTGAGAAATCAGGCAGGGCTACCAGGCTATGGCCAAACCAGACTAAATCATGGGCACTCTCGTCAGAAACTGAATCACAAACATCTCAGCAGTGCCAGTATATCCCTTGTTGGCAGATCCAAAGCTAGACTTGCACGCAGGCACTAAGCCTCATCTCCTCTGCCAAGTCCACAAGGACATAAAGGCCATGAAACCCTTCTCCCTCTTCCAACTCCAACCACATACCCGGACAATATTTAAGGGCAGGGTTCTGAATCACTGAGTATTTTTATCCAAGAGAAGCTGGACCCTACCTAAACATTATAGTATACTAGGTTATGTAACTTATAATATATAAATTATATATGAATTCTTTAAGTGGAAAAAGCTTTAAACTGAAGAGCACATTTTATTTTTTTGGCTTATTTTCCTCCTTCCTTCGCCTACCCCACATCAGCGGGTGTGGCCCCAGAGGAAGACGTCGGAGTTGTACTATGAGTAAATGTACGACTCCAATGCATTTAGATTATCAGAGGAAAAATATGGGGATAGATGTTTCTTCAACTGCTACAGTATAAAAAAAGACTTAAGTGTTTTCTTCTTAATTATCTATAAGTTTGTTCTAATTGCCCTTTTCTTTCCTCCTTAGACATATGTTTAATCTTTTTATTTTTCCATTTAACTATTTTTATGTCCTTGTTCCAAGATGAGTTTTGGAATAAGATGTTCTAGCAGCAGTGCAAATAACAAATATTATTTGGCTCATTCAATACTTTCTATTCTTCTGAGGAGGATACCCTTTCCCTTTCTGATTGGTGTGATTCTAATGGGAACTTTGGTGATGATGGTGATGAGGAGGAGGATGATGATGGTGATGATAATTTAAAAAAATTACTGGGGCGCCTGGGTGGCTTAGTCGCTCGGACGTCCAACTTCGGCTCAGGTCATGATCTCGCTGTCCATGGGTTCGAGCCCCGCATTGGGATCTGTGCTGACAGCTCAGAGCCTGGAGCATGCTTCAGAGTCTGTGTCTCCCTCTCTCTCTGACCCTCCCCTGTTCATGCTCTGTCTCTCTCTGTCTCAAAAATAAATAAACATTAGAAAAAATAAAAAAAATATTTACTATTTTGTTAAGCATTTTTTAAAACAAGTTTTTTTAATGTTTATTTTTGAGAGAGAGAGAGAGAGAGAGAGAGAGAGAGACAGAATGCCAGAGGGGAGGGGCGGGGCAGAGAGAAAGGGAGTCACAGAATTGGAAGGAGGCTTCAGGCTCAGAGCTGTCAGCATAGAGGCTGATGCAGGGCTCAAACTCATGAGCCATGAGATCATGACCTGAGCCAAAGTCAGATGCTCAACCGACTGAGCCACCCAGGAGCCCCTTTATTAAGCATTTAATATGTACCAGATACTGTGCTAATTGCATTAGGTACATTAATTCATTTAATACTCACAAAAACTCTGTGAGTTGGGAGCTAGCATTTCTTCTCTGTTACAGATGGGGAAATGGAGACTTGGAGAAGTTAAGTAACTTTTCCAACATCACAGAGCCAGTAAAGTGTGGGGCCCAGACATGTTCTTGTATCACCATCTCTCCCTGGGGGCAGGTGCTTGTTCTGTGGTAGCAGCCAGCACCAAACTGGCCCAAAGATCTTACCTTCCCTCAAACCTCAGCTGACTGTTCTAAAGGGAAGCACATGACCCAAGCCAGTCACTTGTCTTTTCCAAACTGGGGATGAGGAGGAATTAGTGGTACTAGGGAGAGGAAGTGGAGGAAGATAGTTGAGTTTTAGGTGCTATTGGCCGCCATGTTTTCTATCAAATGGAAGAAGCAGGACTAAGAAAATGAAAACAAGATCAGAGATTTAGAGAATGTGGGAAGATTCTATTGTTCTAGCCTTAGGCTTCCACTGTCCCTGAGGTCTGGCAGCATTCCTGCTATTACATAATACGGTTCCAGTTGGGTTTCTTTTGCCACCAAAAGTCCTGAACAAAAGCAAATGGACAAAAAAAAAAAAGGAGCTTAAATGTTAAATGCCTCACCTTTGACTGTATTTGTGGTGATCTAGTAACTTCAGAGTTTCAATTTTAACATCATGCTACACATTAAGATTTTCATTATTTCTAGTAAAGGTAATACTGCTTTGTTCAGTATACTTGATGGTCAGGATCTCAGTATATATTTTTGAATTATAATATGTGAAGGGACTTGGAGAGGGCATCTTTGTTCATCCAAGTCTGCAAAAGATTACTCATCTTTCAAGGTCTAACTCAACACCCTCACTATTTTTTCTATGTTCTATGTTTCTATGTTCATTCTTCCTATTATCTTTAAAATATTTTTTTTCTATGGTACCAATATAGTATCTCTTATATGGGTATTTGGATAGGTTTATAAAATGTATGTTGTAGATTTTTGTCTTTGTGTTTTTACATTTAGCATATACCTAACATTCTCTAGATACTTAAGACACATATATTACATGAATTAAAAAATTATTAAATTTAATAAGACAAGGAAACAGATAAAAAGGAGATGTATGGAGAACCTTAGAAATCATCTGCTGCAAACTTCTTAGTTTATACATTTGCAAACTGAGGCCTACAGAGTTGAGGTTTTTCTTCCAACCTCACATAACTAATTATCGGCAAAGTTAAAATTAAAACACAGCTCTCTGTTCAGCTATGCCAGGCTGTATCTCCAAGAAGGTGTTTTCTCAAATTAAACCCTGTGTGACACACTTCTGGTTTGGGAGAAAAGAGAGCGCATCTACCCAAGAAGCATGGCCGTCTTCATCCTCCATAGAGTTCGACAGAATGGAAACTCGTTCTCCCTCTTGATTTGTCATTTGGTGAAAAATGCTTTGGCTTCATAACCCTGAAGGGTGAATAGTATTCTGAGCATGTGTCATCTGGTGGCATACTCTCTATTTTGTGTTTGAAATATTTAATTGCCATACAAAAAAATTGGTCTATGTTGGAGATATTTAAAAATAAGATATTTATCACAGTAAGTGTATTCTTAATCTCCTTTATCTATTTTGCCCATCCCCCCATCCACCTCCCCTCTGGAAACCGCAGTTTTTTCTCTATTTGTCCAGTTTTTTTGTTTGTTTGTCTCTTTTTTCTTTGTTTGTTTATTTGTTTCTTAAATTCTATATATGAGTAAAATCATATTATATTTGTCTTTCTCTGACTGACTTACCTCACTTAGCATTATACTTCTAGGTCCATCCATGTTGTTTCAAATGGCAAGATTTCATCCTGAGTAATATTCCCTTGTATATCTATATCATATCTTCTTTATCCATTCATATATTGATAAACATTTGGGTTGCTTCCACATCTTAGATATTGTAAACAGTGCTGCAATAATCTTAGGGGTGCATATAATACTGTTTTTGTTTTCTTCGGGTAAACAGTAGTGGAATTACTGGATCATATGGTAATTCAATTTTTAATTTTTCGAGAAACCTCCATACTGTCTTCTACAGTGGCTGTACCAATTTTCATTCCCACCAACAGTGCACAGGGGTTGTTAAGAATATGCTTAATCATGATGGGTACTGAATAATGTCTAGAATTATTGTATCATTATATTGTACATTATTTCTGGTAAAGGTAATTTAATATGTACCTAAAACACCTGAAACTAATATAACACTACATGTTAATTATACTTCAAGTTTAAAAAGAAGATAAGGTATATAAATACAATGGAGTATTAGTCAGCCATAAAAAATGAAATCTTGCTATTCATAACAACGTGAATGAACCTAGAAGATATTACACTAAGGGAAATAAGTCTGACAGAAAATGACAAATACCATGGGATTTCACTTATAAATGGAATATAAAAAAAATGAACAAAAAAACAGAAATCAATTCATAAATACAGAGAATGAACTGATGATTGTCAGAGGGAATGGGGATGGGGAGGGTAGCCAAAATAGGTGAAGAGGGTTAAGAGTTACAAAGTTCCATTTATAAAATAAGTCACAGACTGAAAACTACAGGAAAAGGAATATTGTAAGTAATGTTGTAATAACTTTGTATGGTGACAGATGGTAACTACACATCATGGTGAACATTCAAAATGTATGTAATTGTCAAATCACTATGTTGTATACCTGAAACCAATATAATATTGTATTTCAGCTATACCTCAATTAAAAAAAAAGATTAAAAAATATGTAAGTAGTAGTTATGGGTATGTTTTGGATGTTCCAAATGTGTTTCGCAGATTTGATCAGACTTCTTGGTAAGATTCTTGCATTTTCTTTTATTTTGGAGCATTGCATAATTTTCTTTGTAATTAGGGTAGAGTTATATCTGGGAATCTGTTTTATTTCCATGTGTGCTATGTAGGACCCATGTAATCTTGGTGTTCATTTTTTTTACGTTTATTTATTTATTTGGGGGGAGAATGGGCAGAGAGAGGAGAGAAAATCCCAAGCAGGCTCCAAGCTATCAGTGCAGAGCCTGATGTGGGGCTTGATCCCATGAACCATGAGATAATGACCTGAGCCTAAATCAAGAGTCTGAGCCACCCAGACATCCCTGAGTCTTCATCTTTTGTAATGATGATGGATATGGAGAACACTATGGCACTGAGCAGGAACTCTGATAATAAGAGGTTGATTGCACATTGGCCCAAGTGGAGATTGTCAACAGTTGAATGTTGAAGGTCTATAAACTTAAAGAAATAAATGTACTTATGAGGATAAACACCTCTGAATTGGGAATAATATTTCCCCTGATTACAGACTCAGATATTGTGGTTTGTAGATGCAGATCACAGAGGAAATGAGAAAAGGCTAATCTGAGAGTGGATTATAAATGAGATACAACACATACAAGATTACTTCTATGAACTTTCAAAAAAGTTTACTCTTTTGAACTAGAGTTGAGACATGCATCATCTATTCCCAAGTTGTTTGTGAATCATACAGTTCTTAAATTCTATAAAGTGGGTAGGACTCTTGGAAACCTTATGGGGACTACAAATACTGCAAGTATTAGGTATAAATTCTGGTACCAGTCACGCTATATGACAATCAGTATAGTTGCTGAGATTGTAAGAAGGAGACAGATAGATACACTTATCCTTTTGTGTTGTCTGTGACCTCTAAGACATTAAGGAGAGAACTGAATTCCTACATTTATATCAGAGCCCGTTATCAAACCTAATTTTTATTAGAAGATTTCCTTTCTCTTCTTTTATATTTTTTGCCACATTATATCAACAAATTTAAGAAATATTTTTGTTCATGTATGAGCAATATATTTTGAGTACAGCTCTTATTAAATATTTATAAAAACACAAACACTTTACTTTTCTGTACACGGTTATTAGACATTTTTTTCTTGGTATATATTTAAAATGATACATTTTTTAAAAAATTATGAGAGCATAGACTTCAATTTATACTAATGCTCTTGAAGGAGAGAGATTAAAACTCATATTCCAACTATGTTTGAGAAGACTGACATATTTTATGTTTCTTAATTATCTTTAAAGTTCCCAATTGCATTACTGTTGAAAAGACTCAATTTACTATGTGCCAATGAAAGAATAAAAGAACCTCCCAGACAACTGCTATTTCAGATGAGAAAGTATTTCATTCCTTTGTGCTGTCAGAATATAAAACTTTCATGTGAAGGGCGTTTTTAACCTTCTTTTGTTCTACTCAAAGTCATGGCATCGTTTGGGTCAAGACTGACATTCAACACAAGTTTAAAATATTAATTTAATAAAATTTTCCAGTATATAGATTTTCTGCACTTATTAATTGGCAATGCCTTTAGGACTTTGTCTCTCAAAAATATTTTAAAATATATGAAGGCAATCTCAAAACTATCTTGACAAAATTGATCAATCTCTTGAGGTCTTTTACTAGCCTACTGAGATTTTTTTTTTAACCCTTCCACATTTCCTGTTCTTTCACCAGAGGGTCACTTCATTCAAAATCTTATATTGTACCCTCTGTGACCCTTTTCAGTATGTGCCTTTTGGAACTACTGGGGAGAGTTTGATGAATCAATAGTAGCCTGGAGGAATGGATGCTGAATTTTTTCTTCACTTAAATGGCTCAGTAACAGAAAGCCTACCCTCTTCTCCATTTGCATGTGGGCAGATTTCAATCTTCTGCAAACTGTCATAACTATAAACCTACTTGCATGTTCATTATATAATTTTTTGAATTTCTTGTTGGTTATATTGGCTTTTATCTTTTTGGATGGCTGTACAGAGATTTCTTTTAATCACAGGTCTGAGTTCAAGGCATGCCATCACCATCAGTGCTCTTTTCTTTTTTAAATTGTAATTAATTATCCCTCCAATAGCCAGCCGCTTGTCTCATTCCTCTCCTGTCCCCTCCACCCACCAAAGACACTATTTTTTTTTAAGATATTGTTCATTTGTATATCCTATCCATGTTGTTTTGAATCTTTTTTTAAAAAGTATGTAACTGGTATTGTACTATAGATTATAGTTCTCTTTTTGTTTCTTACACTTTTTAAAACTCAGGCATCTATTCATGTCCATCCATGTCTGTGAATGTACACTTACTTCATTGCTTCTAACTGTGGTATGGTATTTCATAGTGTGTGTTCACCATATTTAATTATCCATTCTCCCAGCAATGGACAACCAGGTTGTACCAACCCACCATGATCTCTCAGAGTTTGAGGGGTGGACGTAGGAAAGAACCATGGGTGGAGGAAATGCCCAGGACCTAGACTTTCTGCCTGTATACCCTCTGTCATGTCCTCCATATCATAAATAGCTTTGAACGACACTCTGTTTTGCCTCTACCATCCCTGGTGCTGGCCAGAGATACTTTTCCCTGTGTCACAGTGAGGAAGGAGCCAACACTGATGTACCTGGGGTTCTTTTTTATTGTTAATTTTTCAGTGAAAAATTTTATCTCACTTCTGTGGCATATCAGACATTGGATATCAATAAAGGGAGCTACCAGCCTATTCCTAGTGTTTCTAGGAACCATAAATCCATAAATATTTTTAGAAGACAAATTCTTGTTTATAAAATAGGGATGGGTTTAAACCTTTGGGAGATACAGACTTGAAAATGTACTTTCATTGGGCACTTTTAACATGCATATGTACTCTAGATAAACATGAGTGCTGTTAACCACATTAAGAACCACAATCCTCATAGGAAAGAATGAATGGCGGTACAAATGACCACAGATTTATTTGAAGTAATAAGGGGAAAAAATGACTGTGGGAAAGATTTCTCAAAATTATTGCAACAATATATTTTCTGGTCATGTTCTCACCTTCTAAGCAAATTTTGATCTTTGTGATCTCTTTTATGCCTTTGATCTCTTACTTTGAAACAATTCCTTTTTCTTGGTAGAAGGAACAGGACTTGACATACAAGCACTCATCTTTCTCTGCTCAGTGAACTCTGACTAGAACGTTCTAACACTGCCTAGAGTCTTTCAATGGTGGGAGGGGGGAGGTGGGGGAGGAAAGAAAAGAAAAGAAGAAAGGAAAAGGAAAAGAAAAACAAACAATAAACAGTAAGATATTTTCCTTAATCTCATATCTCCCTTGGTTACTGTCTTATATTCTTCACAGCCTAATTTCTTCAGAGATGTCTTCCCTTCCCACTGTGACCTGTCCTTAACACTTCACTAAAATGAATGTCACCCTAGGGGGTCAAATTCAACACTTCATTCTTTGCTCTACATTTTCCCATGTCAGCTAACTGACATTATGAACTGCTTCTTCCTCCTCAAACTCTCTCTAAAACCCTGTCTTGTCCAGTTCCAATTGCTATCTCTTGAGGAAATTCCTGTTTCCTTTGTCTCTAACACCTCCAGCTCAGAATGTTCTTCAGCCCTCTGTCCAAGGAGCTCCTCTTGTCACTCTACTCTCCCTCCCTGGGCAATTTCATAAACTCATCTACCATGTGTCTATTTTGTCAGGAATTTTCAAATCTGTATACTCAATCCAGACATCTGTATGTACAACTATATAATAACTCTCACCTTGGATAATTCATAGGCATGTCAAGCTAAGCTTGTCCAAACTAACCTTAGGATCTCTCCAGCACCCCACTCACACTCTCCAGTCCTCCCCCACATCCTCACTATTCCTTGTACAGTTTTCTGACATGTGCCCTGTTGGTCACAACCACCTCTCCAGTCAAACATATATAAATGGATGAGCTGTCTTTTAAAATGCCCTTTCGGGGCGCCTGGGTGGCTAAGTCGGTTGAGCGTCCGACTTTGGCTCAGGTCATGATCTCGCGGTCCATGAGTTCGAGCCCTGCGTCGGGCTCTGTGCTGACAGCTCAGAGCCTGGAGCCTGTTTCAGATTCTGTGTCTCCCTCTCTCTGACCCTCCCCCGTTCATGCGCGCTCTCTCTCTCTGTCTCAAAAATAAATAAACGTTAAAAAAAATTAAAAATAAAATGCCCTTTCTTTTTTTCAATCTTGATAGGTAATCAGTCACCAAATCTCATCAATCATATTTCCAAAACGTATTTAAAATATATCCACCTTTCCCAGTGTTTCCTCACTTCCATTCTTGTGTCCTTCCACACAGTGGCCAGAGTGAATTTAATAAACACTGTATCAGATTTTAAAATACTTTCAAACGGTTCCATAGTCCACATGATACCATCAAACTCTCTATGGATTAGGCCTTACCTTTCATTCATAATTCTGCTCAGCACTATCTTTCTTGTCATCAGACTTGCCATATGGCAGTTCCTTGTGTTCTCCCACCTCTCTGCCTGCCGAGGTGACTTTCTCTCTGCCTGGAATACTCTTCCTGTATCACATTCTCCCACTTTACATGAATAGCTCTTACCCTTTAGCACTTGGGTTTTTTTAATTAAAAAAATCTTGCTCACTTTAGAGAGAGAGCGCAAGCAGGGAGAGGGCTCTTCAGCAGGCTCCCTGCTCAGCACGGAGCCCAACACAGGGCTCCATCCCATGATTCTGGGATCATGACCTGAGCTGAAATCAAGAGTCAGATGCTCAACCAGCTGAATCACTTAGGAGTCCCATTACTTGGTTTAAACCTTACTTCTTCAGATTAGATAAGAATTCTTTTTTGAGGGGCTTATATAGACCGCTGTACTTCTCCTTCATAACGTTAACTTGTTATTTGTTATTGTTTGTTCATTGACTCTACCTGCTACAAGTTAGCTATTTCTTTTATTTTCCTGGTATAGGTGCCTGACACCAAAGGTGCTCAAAAATATTTGATGAGTGAATGAATTGGAAAAGTGGAGTCTTTAAGCATTGGCTTGAAGGGCAAACTGCATCCTTTGAAATTCACTCACGTATAATCTCAAGAAAGCCTTTCCTTAACTTTCTGTTTTGGTGGTGCCCTTCCCATTATATTACCATCACGCTTTCCATGACTCTATATTATCCATTTCTAAATGAGAGTGAAAATATCTGCTCTGGGGTCTGCAATCACTAAACTCTGTCCTACAACCTGTAGTTTTAATTAGAACCGACTGCCTTGGATTGAATGCCAGCTTTGCTACCAAATAGCTATGTAATTTTGGATATAGTCTTCCTCAATTTCCCTCTACATAAAAAAGAGATACTAACAATTCTTACATTGTGGTTTGTTGTTAGAATTAAATGACAATACACATAATAAGTGTTCAATAAATGTTAGTTACTATTATTATTAACTTTGTGTATTCTGTGTTGTTTTGCTCTGAATGATAAGGCAAACTGCTTAAGGCAGTAAAAAGAGAGAGAGAAACCAAATTACAATTTAAATTAATCCCTTTATTCTTTTATATAAAATATGTATTTGAGTACCTATTTCTAAATTCACTTCAATTCATCTTCCACACTGCAAAATTATATTGTAAAAATGCAAGCTTTCTTTTGCTACTTCCTTCATCAAAATTTCTTCTGTAATTCCTTATCACTTATTTAAAAAAACACAAAAGTTTTAGCATGGAATAAAATGGTCCGTGCAAACCTCTTCTCATTTGCCTCCTCAAAAAACTTTTCCATCCTTTAGTCTCTCTTGCTTCAGCCATATTTATCTGCCATTAAGAGAGAGCGGAGGGGGGGGTAAGAGGCAGAAAGAGGAGGGAGGGAAGGAAGGAAGGAAGGAAGGAAGGTAAAAATAAATCCAATGTTCTCTCACTCAAGCACATGATCTCTACATGAACAAATTCTCCTTCCTTTTCAAAGTCTTTCTGAGTCTCTTCTACCCTGTCTCCTCACTCAACAGAGAATTATATTTTCTCTCTTCCAAATTCTCATGACGTCTTATGAAGCCCATATTATGATACTTGTCACATTTTATTATAATTATTAATGGGCTTATTTCTCTACTGGATTAGGAACTCCTTGAGGGCAGAGATTTCGCAGAATATAGCAGATCAGAATTCAGGCCTTGCATTTTAATTCTAGCTTCATCTCTTCTAGGCTCTGTGATCTTCAGCAAGTTTACTTTGACCTCACTAGAAAATAGGGATCATGTTAATACTTACCTGAAAATTAAATAAATACTTAAGACCTAAGAAGAGCTGAATAGATGCTGGTGATTATTAGGCGATTATTATTATTATTATTAGTTGTTGTTAGGGTTACCTATTGGCACATAGCAATCCCAAACCCAGTAGTTTACCCCAATAATGTTATACCCCAATTATGTTATAATGATGTGGTTAGAAACCTAAGAAGGGCCTGGACAATTTCCTACTCCTTGTGGCACTAAGACCAGCTATTTTGCAGGGTCCCAGACAGCTTCATTCAACATCTGATGTTTTGGTGAGGATGGCAGGAAGACTGTGCTTAGCACAACAGTTGACTGGAGTGCCTACACATGGTCTCTATACCAGGCAGCTTCAGGGTAGTCGGATTTCTCACATGTTGGCTGGCTTCCCCCAGAGCAAAAGTTTCAAGAGGACCAGGGAGAAGATGCATTGTCATGTATGACTGGCCTCAACATTCATGCACTTTCATTTCTACTACCTTCTTTTATTTTTTTATTTTTATTTTATTTTGTTCTTGTTGTTTATTTATTTTTGAGGGAGAGAGAGACAGAGCATGAGCAGGGGAGGAGCAGAGAGAAACAGAGACAGAATCTGAAGCAGGCTCCAGACTCTGAGCTGTCAGCACTGATGCAGGGCTTGAACTCATGAACTGTGACATCATGACCTGAGCTGAAGTCAGACGCTTAACCGACTGAGCCACCCAGGCGCCCCCATTTCTACTACCTTCTATTGGTTTTGAGCAAGTTTTAAGGCTAGCCCAACTGAAGAGCAATCAGAGCCCACTTTCCGACAACAGTAGCCCCGTCACATTATGGAAAAGCATGTGGGAGGCAAATATGTCTGCTGCCGTTTTTGGAAGATAGAGTTCACCACAGCTTTATCAGTGGTTAGCAGGAGAGCCAGACACTCAATCAATATTTGAAGAATAGATAAATAAGAGATTCTAGGAGAAGAAACAAAGTAGAACACAATCCTTGCTTTTTAGGATATTTTAACTCTGTTCTTGCTAGCTGCTGGGAATCAGAGATAATCACAGTCTGCGTCTGCGTGAAACTGAAGAAATGGGCTCCATCCTTCTTTTTTTGTCTTTCACTTCCAAAATAAATCTCAGTGCATAGTGTTTTGAAACTGGAAATGAAACAGAGCTTTTTTTCCTGGTCTGACATCCAATGTTCAACCCCCTCTCCCATACCTACCATGTTTTCAAATGTAATTAAGTTTTGTAACAGTTGTCTTACTAGTTTAACACAAAGAAATAGTCTTTCTCTTTTACAGGGAATATTACAGGAGGTTTTATGATAAAGCATTTACTACTTAATTATCTGTATGAATGAAAACTATAATTTTAAGATAACTAATGAAACTTGTAAGTATCATAAACTGTTTCAGAAGTCCAAAATTATATTTTTAAATGAATAAAAACTAAAAATCATTTATTTAAAAGTCTCTGATCAAATTCTTCATGCAAAACAAAAACCCTTAGAATAAAATATCCCGTGTCCATTCATGGAATTCCCTGGCCCATGTGCCCAAGTGAGTGTGTTTGTGTTCCACTCTCTGATGGGGGTACTGCTGATAATTACACTACCAGAGAACATATTATATTTTCTAAGTTCATAGTTAGTATACAAGATACTACATTGGATTTGGAAGTAAGTTTTTTTTTTAATTTAATTTTTTTTGAATGTTTATTTTTGAGAGAGACAGAGACAGAGCATGAGCCAGGGCGGGGTGGGGGTGGGGCAGAGAGAGAGCAAGACACAGAATCCGAAGCAGGCTTCAGGCTCCCAGCTGTCAGCACAGAGCCCAACGCGGGGCTCGAACTCATGAGATCATGACCTGAGCCAAAGTCGGACGCTCAACCGACTGAGCCACCCAGCCACCCCTGGAAGTAAGTTTTTTGTTTTGTTTTTTTTTTTAAATTCCAGCAGTATCAATAGAAAATACTGATCCAAAGATATATAGTACATGATAAAACGCATGTCTAAGTAATGGCACAACAACCTGAAATGTAACAAGACAAAAAAGAATTATTTCCCAAATTGAGTATGGTGTCCCATGCCCAATGAAAACAAGCTCGTTTCATTATTTACACGCACTGGTTAGTTGCATCTTTTTTAAAATCTGGAATGTCTTGCTGAGCAGTAGATAAGCCAAGACTCTAAATTCAAGATTTTCCTTTCTCCTGGACCACAGCCCAGCTCACTGAAGTAGAGAGTTGCATTTATTACAATTCAACAGCACCTAAGGGACTTAGATGAAGAATATGCATTGATTTAATGTGACTATTGGCTGCTATGATTTGGCAGAATCTAAGGAGCACAGAAATTATACTACTTCTTTAACATAAACTCAAGCAAATGCAGAGGAAGGCAAACCAGTTCAGTTGTTTGAAATTTAATGATATGTTTTGCTTAGTTACTTGTTTTGCTATTTAATCTCTGCATTTATCATTTAAACTGAAACTTGGTGAAAATATACATGTTTGACCTTTCTATTGATTGTATCTAATTGTGTTTAAACATAAACGAGTATAAACAATCCCTGAATGAATGTATTCAAACAATGAATATGGATGTAACTAGTTTCTGAGTGAGATTCAGTCAAACATTACTGGGTCCTTGAGATTTAAGCAAGTACACATAACTTCTCAAGAGATGCTAAAGAAACTCAACCAGGTATCTGTTCAGCAGAACTATCTGACCATGCAATGAATGTTGGAGACATTCTACTCATTTGTCATTGAACCATCCCCAGGTTAACTTTATGCATGGAATCCCTGTCCTCCCTCATGCCTTGGAACAAAAACCAAATAGCTTGTGGCCATGATACATCTCATCATTAAGTCTGAAGAGAAATGGGCATTGGTTTGATCTCCTTTCCTTTTCCTTTCTCCCTTCCTCCCTCCCTCCCTTCCTTCCTCTCTCCCTTCATTCCTTTCCTTTCCTTTCCTTTCCTCTCCTCTCCTCTTCTCTCTCCCTCCCTCTTTCTCTTCTTTCTTTCTTTCTTTCTTTCTTTCTTTCTTTCTTTCTTTCCTTCTCTTTCTCTTTCTTTCTCTTTTCTTAGTTCTTTAGTTTTCCAAAGTCTCAAGTTTATCTTTAAGGTATAAAGTACTCTTCATTAATAGATGAGTATATAACTTGATCATGAATTCAGAGAACATTATTGAACTATTATGTACCAGGCACTCTAGAAGGTAGAATCATTATTCTGAGTGTCAAATTACAAACAAAAGAAAGCCATTAAACTTTAGTTGCTCATGTGGGGGGCAGACAGGCACTTACATTGGCAATTGGTAATTACAGGCAATCATATTGTGCTGTATATGATAAATATGTGACATACACACCCAAGTGCCTATATTAACCATAGAAGCCCATAGGAGAAGGACACTTATTCTTTCCCTGGAAAAAAATTATTTTTAGAGAAGATAATAATATGTAGAAGGAAGTCTTAGGAGATACAAGGAAGGATCAGAATATGCTTTAATGTCTTTTACTATTTTATTTTTAATCAATATCATTTTATTTTTAATCAATTATTTTCAAACAATTTTATTTTTAATCAGATAGTATGTATTGCTGAATGGAAATGGTCCTTATTTCTCCATTATTCTCACCTAAAGAGTTAGTATTAGTCTGCAAACTTTCTACTTCCTCATCACCATTGGAAGAAAATGTGTACAAATTATATATGGAGTTTGTGTGCGGTGCAACATAATTGATTTTTGACATTTTAGAAGTTAGTTACTTGCAGCTGAGACAAAGATGGGAATGGAGGAGAAAGCTATTAAAGAAATCATAACGGCTTTTTTTTTTTTTAATCACCATTTAACTCACTGGTTCTACAGTGACAGAACAGGAAATGAAGTCATTTGGCACCATTTATTTTATTGGAAAGGTCTTCCTTAAAGGCAATTCCTAGGTGGCTCTTCTTTCAAGAAAGCAGTCCCCAAGGCCCTTTCTATTAATATATATTTCCAGATAGTGATATCAGTTGTCGCTCTTAAATGTTTTATATCCATTTTTCCATTTATTCATTTGATGACTATTTATTAAGAGCCACCAGGTCAGGCACAGTATCAGGTGCTTGGGATACAGTAAATATTTAATAATAGTGAGAGGGAGGGGGTCTTGATTTGTAGCACTTGCTGCTTTCCCTGGTGTAAATACTCTCATGATGGTTGATTTCAAGTTGCCAACAGGATGCCACTGAATGAAGAGTTGGGAGAAGATGTATAGGATCAATTGTTGTGAGTTTGTGCGAGCTGACTTCAGCACATCACTGGATACACCAGTGAACAAAGTACACGAAAATCGCATCCTCATGGTGTTGCAGGACTTTTTTTTTTTTTTATCTCAAGCCCAGGGTTGGCTGTCTCGCTGCTTCCAAGAATGAAGAGGTGGACACAAATGAGCAGCAGCCAAAAGCTTATTAGAGTATAAGATTAGAAAGGAAGAGTAGTAGGAAAGCTCTCTTTACTGAGAGGGGACATTCAAAAGTGAATGCTCGTGACTATAGGCAAGGGTCTTTGTTTTATAAGGTTCTGGTCAGTCCTTCCTTCACTTCCCCACGGTTCTTTTCAGGTCCTACCCTTATTGCCTGGATAACTCTAGGTGCTGTGTTGTCCGTTCCCGAGAGGCTCAATTCCATTGTATGAGCAGTGAACTATGGCCAAATTGCTCCTTGTTTGTGGAGGGTTTTATGGCCTACTACTTATTTTTAGTCAGGTCTTCTGTCAAATTCCTGAGGGGAACCTGAGGGGTAGTAGGTGGTGTCTGTTACATTCTTAAGAGGAAACTTAAGGGGTTTCCTCTTAAGGGGTTTGCTGTGGTCAAATGCTCCCAGCATTGTTCCAAAATATGTGTTTTTCCACAGCCAGCGATCTCAGGTCCTGTCCTTTCCCTCTCTGCCTACTGAATCCTATCTTTTGCTATCATAATGGAACTAACATTGTACATTGAACTATTTAATCTTGGGACCCTGCCACACCCCTCTGAAATATTAACCTTCACAAACAGGAAGCACAACCAAAGATGTTAAGTAACTTGAACTAACTCACACAGCTAAAAAAGTGTTGAATCCAGGACTCCTCTCCAGAGTTTCCAATTGTGATCACTGTGTGTCACATTGTGTAACCAATTCCTCATGATAGATCATTGCAGTGTTTTGAAAACTACGGGGTGTGATCAGTCAGCATTATTAAAAAATTTTTTTAATTAAAAAATTAAAATACATTGGTATAAGGGATAAGTATTGTTTGTAAAACTTTATTTTCAATTATGAGTGAATATTGAATCAGAAATTAAAATCTGCTTTTTCCTCTGGGTTACAGTCCAAGTAAGTTTGAAAACAGCTTTCCTGACTTAAGCCTCCTAGAATTGCCCTTTAATTGATGTGGTACAAAGGAAATGCCCAAAGGGCATAATTATTGAGCACCCTAGTGAATTGAGTGTCCTTTCTTGGGAGAGCCTTAGAAACACAATTGCCCACATGAGGTCAAAAGGGCAGCTTCTCTTCTACCTTGAATCCACATTTAGGCCTTAATTATATCAATGTCACTATCTGAACCCCTCTCAGAGTAGCAGGGGAATGCTTTGGTTACAGAAAATGAGTCAAAGCCTCTGTTGTAAGAACATTTGCAGGCTTTTAAATTTTACCTCCTGGCTTTGCTGTTGACGATATTGTAATTCAGTGTTAGCAGTGAAAATATTAAAAGAAATTGAAACAGCAAGAAAGAGGAAAGCCTATCAAGGCCAAATCCATCATATGACTAGTCTTGAGGAATGAGGGGGAGATTGGACAGTGGTTCTGGAACAGAGAAAACAAAGCATTGCTGAGCTCTGCGGCTAAAAGGGTGACCCAGAGGAGAGTGTCTGGGGCTGACCCTGACTCAACTTTTGACCCAGAGTTGACTTTACTGTGAATTTCTTTTGGAACTCTCATTCTACTTGACCAATTTTCACATAAAATAACACTCAATGAAGTGAATTTTGTGACTTTTCTGGTCATAAATCTCTGAAACAGAAACTTTGCCTATTTTGCCCCCCACCATCTCCTCAACACCAAGTTAATAATAGCTGTTCCAGAAATAATTGTTGATTGAATAATTAATTATATGCTTGAATAAATATAAAAAAGAAAAACTTTGGAAACTTTGTATATTTTTAGTATAGCTTTTAGGCTGTGAATTTCCTAATGATAATGGAATACTAACTTCTTTTATTTTTTTCTGGTTTATTATTTGCTAATAGTGGGTGTTAGGATGTCCTTGGAACCACAGTAGAGGGGACGGCCATCTTGCCCGCGCAACCCAATGAAAAGCCCCTAGTAGCGTGCCAGAACGAATTGGAGGTCAACCAATCACCAAGCGACAGCACGACCTGATGCGAAAAAAGGCCCACCTGGACCTAAACCCGTAACCGCTGTAGCTTAAAAACCCCACCCCACCACACCTGGGGGCGACTTTCCTGACTTCTCTCTCTCCCCTCTCCCCTGTCCCCTGTCCCCTGTCCCCTCTCCCCTCTCCGCCTCCCTGAGTCACGGAACCTCACCTGAGACCTTAGTTCCCAAATAAAGCCTTTGACTGCTAAAAATTTTAGCCTCTGACTCCTCTCTTTACCCTGCCTTACGCCTGACCCTAACATTTGGTGGCGAAACCCCGGGGGGAGGTAATAGCTCGCCTCCCTTGGCTGAGCTCCCTCCTTGCCATGCCAGAGGCCAACCACCCTACTCTCAAGCGCCTACAGGAGCCGGTAAGTAGGACAGACCCCTCCTTCCCTCCTCCAACTATGGCTGACCCCCATGAGAGATGTCTGGCAAGTCAGTCTCCTTTCCTCTGCACACCGCAAGGCCCGCACGCCAATAAGCCCCTTATTGCAGCGCGAGGGACACCTCGCCCTGCCACGCCAATGGCGAGTAACGAGTCTAAACCACTTAGATCTCTTACCGCCCCCCCACCATTGCCTGTTAAAAAACTTCCGGCTCCTGGGCTTACAAGGTGAACTTCGTTGCAGCCGACTCATCCGCCTTTGCACTGTAGTCTGGCCTCAGTACAAATTAGATAATGATCCTCAATGGCCACCCGAGGGGTCTTTACAATACCAAATCTTAACCGATCTGGACAATTTCTGCCATCGGTTGGGAAAATGGGGAGAAATACCCTACGTCATGGCCTTTTGGGACCTCAGGTCTCCGCCCCCACAACCTATGTTCCTCCTGCCCCTCTGCACGCATGCTCCTTGCCCCCCCCCCACCCCCCCCCCCCCCCCCCCTGCGACCCCACCTCACCAACTTCCCCCATCTTCCACCGTTAGAGGATCTAGCCATGCCGCCCACCGGCCCTCGCCCCCCTTCGTACTCCCAACCCCCAGCCTTCCCGCCCTCACCTCCCATATCATTCCGAACTCCTGCTCAGGCTCCTCCCAGCGAACAGACCCCAGTGGCCTTCTTACCTCTCCGTGAGGTGGCAGGACCCGAAGGCCTGGCTCGCGTTCACGTCCCCTTCTCCCTCCAAGACTTATCCGCCATTGAAAAGTGGCTAGGGTCATTCTCGGCTGACCCCACCCAATACATTAAGGAATCCCAATACCTTGCCCAAGCCTACAGTCTCACATGGCATGACATCCATGTAATCCTCACCTCTACCCTCACCCCTGAGGAGAGGGAGTGCATCCAGGCAGCAGCCAGAGAACATGCAGACCAAACCCACATGACCGACCCCACTATGCCTGTAGGGGCCGATGCTGTCCCGGTGGCCGACCCCAAATGGAATTACCAACATGCAGGCAATGGTCACTGGCGCCGGGACCAGATGATCCAGTGCCTACTAGCAGGCATGAGGGCAACCTCAAACAAATCAGTAAATTTTAACAAACTTCAAGAAATAATACAGGACCCCAATGAAAACCCCGCAGCCTTCCTTAGCTGGCTCACAGAGGCACTTACCCAGTATACCAGACTAGACCCTACCACCCCCGCTGGGGCCACAGTATTGGCCACCTATTTTATTTCCCAATCAGCCCCTGATATTAAAAAAAAACTAAAAAAGCCCGAAGATGGTCCTCAAACCCCTATGGCCGACCTGGTAAAGATGGCTTTTAAAGTTTTTAATGGCCAAGAGGAAGCTCAAGAACAATGGTGATAGGCCCGTCTCCAACAAAAGGTACAATTACAGACCCAAGCCTAGGTATCTGCCCTGAGGCCAGCCACAATAAAGCCCTCCAGACCACGGCCCCCTCCGGGGCCATGCTTTAAATATGGCCAAGAAGGCCATTGGTCTCGTCAGTGTCCCCATCCCCAAAAGCCTACCAGTCCATGCCCATTGTGCCAGCAAATGGGCCATTGGGAATCCGATTGTCCTAACCCAGGGGACGACAGACTCACAATGCCCCCACGTGGTGAGGCTTCACCCCGATTGGACTCTGCCTTCCAGCTGCTGGAGATGGAGGATGACAACTGACGAGGCCCAGACTCAGTAACTCCAGTGACACACGCTGAGCCCAGGGTAAAACTCCAGGTAGCGGGTAAGTCCATCTCCTTTCTGTTGGACACAGGGGCTACCTATTCCGTCCTGCCGAGCTATTCTGGCCCCACCACGCCATCCTCCATTTTGGTCATGGGTATAAATGGCACCCTCTCCATTCCCCCATGCACACCGGTACTCACCTGCTGCCTGGATGGCTTCCACTTCTCCCACTCCTTCCTAGTCATCCCCTCCTGCCCCATCCCCCTGTTGGGCCGAGACATCCTCAATAAATTAGAAGCCTCAGCAACCTCCCTATCCTCCTTACAAAGGCAGATCAACTCCCTAGCACAGGTCACTCTACAAAACCGATGAGCCCTAGATCTCCTGACAGCAGAAAAAGGGGGAACATGCCTGTTCCTGAGGGAGGAATGTTGCTACTACCTCAACGAATCAGGCTTAGTTGAAACCAATATAGAACACCTAAAGGAAATCCAAAAAACTCTATCCACCTGCCCAGGATCCTCAGACCCCCTAACCTCCTGGTGGAAATCACCCCTCCTAACTTGGCTCCTCACCATAGTCACCCCACTAGTTACTATCTGTATAATACTTATGCTCTTACCTTGTTTTCTCCGTTTCGTACAAAAACGAATTCATGAAGTTTCCCAGGTTGCATTTCATCAGATGGTGGTCTGGCCATATTCCCGTATTCCAACCTCAGACCCCACATACCATGACGTTGCCCTTACACCCGCAGGAAGCAGCCAGATCAGATCCGTCGCCCATTATCACCAATAAGAGGTTGGAATGTTAGGATGTCCTTGGAACCACAGTAGAGGGGACAGCCATCTTGCCCACGCAACCCAATGAAAAGCCCCTAGTAGCGTGCCAGAACGAATTGGAGGTCAACCAGTCACCGAGCGACTGCACGACCTGACTGGAAAAAAGGCCCACCTGGACCTAAACCCATAACCGCTGCAGCTTAAAAACCCCACCCCACCACACCTGGGGGTGACTTCCCTGACTCCTCTCTCTCTCTCTCTCCCTGAGTCACAGAACCTCACCTGAGACCTTAGTTCCCAAATAAAGCCTTTGACTGCTAAAAATTTTAGCCTCTGACTCCTATCTTTACCCTGCCTTATGCCTGACCCTAACAGTGGGTACAATATTTTATTTCTTTCTTTTTTAATGTTTATTTATTTTTGAGAGAGAGAGAGGGAGACTGCAAGTGGGGGAGGGGCAGAGAGAGAGAAACTGGGTCAGAGGATCTGATGTGGGCTCTGTGCTGACAGCAGACAGACCAGTGCAGGGCTCGAACTTATGAACCATGAGATCATGTCCTGAGCCTAAGTTTGACACTTAACTGACTAAGCCACCCAGACACCCCTGTGATTACAATATTTTAAAAACATAAAATTGATATAGACTCTGTAACAGTTTTCTATTGTGGTAGGGTCCCCTCCCTAAGGAAAGAAAAAAACCCTCAAGGCAACCTGGTTATACGCACATGTGACAACATCCCTCAGGACCTTGTAATATGAGACCACTTATTCAGATTACATGTTTGTGTGGTACCATATATGGAAGACAAAGAAGTGGAAAACATATGTAAAAACTATGCCACATGGTGTTCAGGCCCAGTTCTTCGGATAGGAACAAACTGAGTGGTGCCGGCAGGAATAAAGTTGCTTCCTGAAAAGAAAAGCCTGTGTCATGACTCTGAGAATCCTGCTGCATTATGGCTGCTATAACAAATTATCACAAACTTAGCAGTTAAAAAAACAACATAAAGGTATCATCTTACATATGGGTTCTAAAGTGTGGAATATGTTTCACTGGGACAAAATAAAGGTGTCAGCTGAGCTTTCTAGAAACTCGAGGGGATCCTCCATTTTCTTTCATTTTCTAGCCTGTAAAGGCTACCTACACCCTTTGGTTAGTATGTTGCCCTCTTCTGTCTTCACAGCCAGCAATGGCCAAATAAGTCCTCATATCATGTAAGGCTGACACTCACTATCCCACCTTCTTCGTCCACATTTAAGGCCTCTTGTGATTATGTGGGCCTCCCTGGATAACCTAGGATAACTCCCCATCTGAAGGGGATTAGGACTGTGGTGCCATTATTCTACCTACTGTAACTAAACACTGGGATTGAAATTCTTGTTCTGCAGTCAGCAAGGGGTAAATTCAATAATAGCATCTTGTCCTTCATTGGCTCATCCATCCAATCTGAAACTTTTACAGAATCTGAGAGGTTTGGGTCACAGAGTTGGGCTTCCGTCCCAGTTCTGCTCCTTCTAGTTTTGTGACCTTGGGTGAGACAGCTAGACTTTCTCAGTGTCATTCTGAGTCTGTGAAATGGCAATGTGGTGTTGCAAAAGTTTTGTGAGGAATAAAGAAATATGGGTAGAGGCAATATATATATAATTTATAGGCTTATTAAAATATTGATTTATTCTCACTGCTAGGAGAGAATAGAAAGAATGAAAGAGAAGCTAAACCTCTTGGTTCTTGCTTCCCTTGCCTCAGTGGTAATTGATAGCCACTTTAAAGATCTATCTGAAGCCATCTTGAAATTTTTTTTCCAAGAAGACAGGGCTGCTCAGGAAGGGGAGAAATGGAAGTGAGCATCTGAGAGGATGACAGAGGTGGCCGAATTCTGAGCCTAAGAGGACACAGGTATTGTTAGGCCAGTAAAAGAGTTTTGTTTTCCCTTTGTACTAACACACTAGGACCAGGTAGGACCTCAAATGGTGATGGCTAGATGTATCCCAACGGAAATTAGGATTCATGAGGGAAATCATGTAGTCACACTAGCCAGGTTGCCTTCCCTTATCTTGAGGTCTATCCCTTTAGGGAGGGGACTCTACTCCAGTCACACCTGACACAGTAGTAAAGTATGTGCATGCCATGAAAAGCACCCCAAAGATCTGGGCAAGGAGAAGGGGCAGAGTGGTTCATATAGACTTCACTATTCTTGAATTGTAGGAGGATGAGGAATGGATTGAAAATTTTTTATTTCAGGGGCACCTGGGTGGCTCAGTCAGTTAAGCATCCAACTCTTGATTTCAGCTCAACCCATGATCTCACTTTGTGGGGTTGAGCCTTCTGTCAGGTTCTGTGCTGACAGTGAGGGGCCTGCTTGGGATTCTTTCTCTCCCTCTGTTCCTGCCCCTCCCCTGCTCATACTCGCTCTCTCAAAATAAATAAACATGTAAAAAATAAAATTTTAATTTCATAAAATAAGGGTATTTGCTCTTCTTCTTTTGTAAAGCTTCTGATTATATAAGAAACTTTTTAAAAAGTAGCATTTACTTAATTAATTTTCAGTCTATGTAATCTAATTTGATTATTTCCAAATACTATCAGGCTGAGTGCAAAATAATAAAAAAGTTTCTGATTCCTTTGAATATTTTTCCATCAATGTCCTTCGTAAATAAGGCTTCTTGAAAACCAAATGGCAACAGGTGCTGGATTTTTACTCTTCATGAAGCTAGTCAGGTAATACTCTCTTTTTATTTGAAATCTTCATTCCTGTTCCTGGCATTTGCCAGTGCCAGTGTACCATTTGCTATTTGCTATAAAATGCAAAAGCAACATTTCCGAAAGTCTCACTCAATATGATGAAGAATGTATTTGAATGGCTCGAAGGACACTCACTCTATTTAACCAAAGTGTGTATGCATTTTGATATTATTTTATTTTAATTTTTTAAATGTACATTACTTATCCAACCAATTGGAACTATTCTAGTATGCATTTATTTATGAATGCTTTTAAAATTCCAAATGGCTCATAATAGCATATTTGAAACTACTAGAATTGGTGCTGTAAGTGAATATTAAGACTCATAACCCAAATGAAAAGCTGTTATTGCAGAACACTCAAGTCATTTTCTAGAGCATAACATCTCAGCAATTTTAAAGACGTTTATTCAAAATACCAAGAAAAATTAGACAACATGATGACAGTCCCTTTGCAAACCTCAATTGTTAAAATCACTCTTGAACCATCCTACTGGAAAAGATCAACCAAACCCAAAAGCATTCATTAGCATTACAATAAACAAATGTTGACTATGGTAATAAAAATGCCATAAGAATTTTAATAGCTAAGAAAAACAATCTTCTAAACAAAAAAGCCTCAACACTCTAGATATATAGCTAGATTATTCTATAAAAGGTGAGGAGGTATAAATCTCTTCTATGGGCTTGAGAAAGACAGTCATCTGGTTAATACAGTTCATGGGGTTTACCACCATACAGTTCTTGGAGTATCATTCTCCTCACTGGAGAATGTTCTACATAGTAAATATCTCATTCAGTAATATGTGTATTCTATGAACCATCTCATCCTATTTTTAATACAGTGCATGATTTTTGGGCTGGAATGTATTTTTCTAGTAATTATTAAATATCAGTTTTAAAGAATGTATACAATCTTCACTCTGTTTGAATTCCTTTTAGAGAACTAAAACTTGCCAAGCAGTAGCTCTAAATGTGTGAGTCTCAACCTCGGGGTGGGGGGGGGATTTTTGCCTTCAGGGACATTTGGCAATGGGTGGAGACAGTTTTGTGGGTCAAAATTGGATTGGGGGTGGGGCTCCTGAGTGGCTCAGTCAGTTAAGTGTCCGACTTTGGCTCAGGTCATGATCTCAAGGTTCCTGGGTTCAAGCCCCATATCAGGGTCTGCATTGATAGTGTGGAGCCTGCTTGATATTCTCTCTCTCCCTCTCTCTTCCTCTCCCCAACTTGTGCTTTCTGTCTCTAAAAATAAATAAAATGAACTTTAAAATTGGATTGGTGATATACTTCAAGGTCCTGAAGGGTAGAAATCAGAAATGTGCTAAACATCCTACAATACGTAACATAATCCCCACAACAAAGAATTATCCAGTCAAGGATATGTGAATAGTGACAAGACTGAGAAACCTTCCTTCCTTCCTTCCTTCCTTCCTTCCTTCCTTCATTCCTTCCTTCCCTCTCTCCCTCCTTTTCATTTTTTTCTTTTCTCTTTTCTTCTCTCTCCCTTCCTCCCTTTCTTCCTTCCTTTCTTCCACCTTTCTTTCCTTTTTTGTTCTTTCTTTCTTTCTTTCTTTCTTTCTTTCTTCCTTTCTTCTTTCCCCCTACCTCATCTACCTCTCTTTCTTTCATAATGCCAGATAAGTCCAGCAGGAATTGGGAGCTGACTGCATTTCTCTCCTTCAACCATGCAGGAAGAGATGCATTGTTTTGCCTTAGCCCAGTCTTCTCAGAACCCAACTGTCCCATCCAGAGCTCAGGCAGCACTGCTAGAATGTGATAACCTGGCCATATAGTAATAGATGGAGATGGGAAGATAAACTGCTTCTAGAGAGGACACAGAGGAAGCAGATAATAGAAAAGTATTGCAGGGCGCATTCCAAGAAACCATTTGAAAAGAAATATTTATTTATGAGAGTTCCAGAGAAAATGTCATTTATTGAATCTCTTGATTTCCCTGCATAGATATAGTAGAGTAAGACCATTCAATCTGTTTTAACGTGGGAAGTTAACACTTTTATTTTTCCTCCTTTTCTTTGCTATCCTGGGACTGTTTCAGACAGCCTGTATTTATATTTCTGATGATTTCAGATCTTGTTTTAGTGGACCAGCACTGTCGATTATTAAAGGAGAAGATTAATTTATTTGAATAGCAAATCTGGTGGTGGGAGAATACATGGGACATGGACCATAGGAAGAACTTTGGAGATGAGAAACAAGTTTGTGCTTTTGGAAGTGGAGTAGTCAACAGATGAGGTGCCTAAAATTTAGGAAGTACTTCCGGTAAAACTTTCAAAAAGCAAGAAGAAAAGGAAGAACTTGATGGGTGGGCATAACAGAGAACGGCTGATGAACTGGAATCTTCCAGGGGCTTGGTCTCAGTTCATCATCTGCTCGTCTTTCAATCAAGAAGAGCATCTCAGGGCCAAGCCCCAAGGGACTATATTGGCTGAATCTCATGAAGCCCTAAAGAGAAACTTTTATGGCACAACTGTCCACTTCCACTTTGAATGCCCATCAAGATAATGGCTATTCTTGATACAAATATTTATTTGGTCCTGCCATGTTCTGTGCATACACATACAATGTCTCAGAACACCCGCCAGCCCATAATCTCGCTTTTGTGGGTTTGAGCCTGGCGTCAGGCTCTGTGCTGACAGCTCAGAGCCTGGAACCTGCTTTGCATTCTGTGTCTCCCTCTCTCTCTGTCCCTCCCCTCCTCCCACTCTGTCTTTCTCTCTCAAAAATAAATAAACATTAAAAAAAATTTAAGCAGGGCTTGAAAGAGAAACAAACACTTTTCTGGGACAAAAAATGGCATGAGCACAAATATAGATTTTTTTTTAATGGTGGTTATTTTGCAAAAACAAACAAACAAACAAACAAAAAGGTGAATAAATCTGACCCAGTAGTGATTTTATTGGCAGTAACTAGAAAATTATTTCAGTCAATTAAGGGATACTTATCTTACATAAAGAGAAATTAGTGATTTAACTTATGCAATGCCAAGTTTTGGCATTGGACTCCCCTGAGTGCAAACGGATGAAATAAATTTAGGGTACCTCACAACATTGCTGCTAAGTGCAGAATGTTATGTGGCTGGCAGACATTCTATATCTGTGGTTACTTTTCCCAAACTAAAAACAAAACTGAAAAAATTAGTAATAAAGGCTGGGATATGAAGTAGTTAAATATTTCTCAAAGGAAAAAACAATCACTTTTTTGTTCCCTTTGGGGAAAAAACAGTTATATGAAATAAGCATTTCAACAAATAACGTTATAGTATCCCCAAGCAAAAGCTTTCCACAAAAGCGTGCATCCCCTTTCTATACTATATATTTGTATCGAAATATGGATCTAATTTTCCAGGTGCTATCTGTGAACACTGGAGAAAGTCTTGCATATTCAGTTCATATGTTCTCTCAGCTTAGACTATATGCACACTATGGCCTGTGCAGTTTGTTGATAAGAATGCCTGTTGCAAAAATATAGATTTGCTTCTGCAAATGCATGTCTGAATAAAAGCTGTCAATAACTATTCATCAATATGTTTTACTGGCCAATTTTTTTTTCAGCATATGCAGTTCCTGTAATTTGTTGTGATAATGCCGGTTTAAAATAGCTATGATTCCAGTCAGTTCACATTAATAGTAAACAAACAGACGGCTCACCAAAAAATGGATCTTCTTTTTCAATAGCCCAAATATGCCACATTGCTTACTTTTCTAAATATGAACACCTATGAAAATTATCTTCTGTGATGGTTATTTTTTTTGTCAACCTGGCTGGGCCACAGTGGCCTGGTATTTGGTTAAATATTATTTTGGATGTTTTCTGTGAAGGTGTTGTTTGGATGAGGTGAACATTTAAATTGATAAACTTTGAGTGAAGTAGATTACCTTCCATAATGTTGGTGGGCCTCATCCAATCAGTTGAAGGCCTCAACAGAACAGAGACTGACCTACCCCCAGCAAGGAAAAATTCTTCCAGTAGGCTGACTTTGGACCTGAACTGCAACTCTTCCCTAGTCTCCAAACTGCCAGCTTACCCCATCAGATTTTGGACTCTTCAAGCTGCCATAATTGCATGAGCCGACCTTTTAAAGTAAATTCCTCTCTTTCTCCCTCTCTCCAAGGACAGATAAACAGACAGACAGACAGATAGATAGATACAGAGATAGAGATAAAAATATGTTTCCTCTCCAATGTCACTAGCTTTCTTTACCTTTCTGTTTACTCAGCCAATGACCTTGATATTTTGGATTTCTGAAAAGCAGTGTAAGTCTATTTTCCACCAAAGGCACAACCCTCTCTGATAAAGCAAGAAGATTTGTAATCCAATTATTTCTCTTAAAGTGACCAGTTTCTTTTCTTTTCTTTTTTATCTCTTCAACTGACATATTCAAAAAATCACTTCCAATTTTCTTTGGGTCCTTAACTAGTTTAATTGCCTACCCAAACTCTTTCCTTTTTATAGAACATTCCTATAATTCAGAAATGTTAGATAATTTAAAATTAGTCAGAATTTATTGAGTACCTAGTACATCTAAGAAATTGTACTGATTAGGGATACAACAAAATAACATGAGAATAAGCATCGGTCTTCAATTAGCAACTATGTCGTTACATGCATCAGTATAGAACTAGCCATATCAAGTATAGGAGGGAGCCCCTCCCCCACTGGGAAGGAAATGACTGCTGATTACCCAATTTGGAGCCAAATACGAAACATGTAGTTACAGTTTTATTTCGTTTTTCTTGAATGGGAGAAGAATTTTGAACAATTCTGTCTGATGCACTGAAAAATCAGCAAATTAGAATTTCATGATTATTGCTAGCAAAATAACAGGAACAAAACTATTAAGTCTAATGGCATCAACATAGGTAGCCATCTGTCAATTTTAATTTAAAAAAATAAGACCTACTGAATGAACCTAATATGTTTGGGCCCCAGGTTTCTGTTTCAAATGATCAATAATTGATGTTTTTGCCTTCTAAGTTCTAAGATACCTAAGTTCTAAGTTCTAGACACCTTAAACATGGTAAGTCTTCAATCCATGCTTGCTGAATTAAATGGAGTCTTGCGAGAAATGAATTCAGAAGACAGAGCAGGAGGTGTGCGAACCTCCTTTCAATGGTGTCCTAAATGCTCCATTTAGTTTACATTTTCATGCTTACCCATACAACTTTTGTGATATAAGAATTAAATTCTAAGTCAAATAAAACTGATAGATCTGGGGATAGTGCTTTTTTTTTTTTTTCAATGTTTATTTATTTTTGAGAGAGACAGAGAGGGACAGAACATGAGAGGGGAGGGGCAGAGAGAGGGAGACGCAGAATCCGAAGCAGGGTCCACGCTCTGAGCGGTCAGCACAGAGCCTGACACAAGGTTCAAACGCCCAAACTGCAAGATCATGACCTGCACTGAAGTTGGTCACTTAACCCACTGAGCCACCCAGGCACCCCTGGGGATAGTGCTTTTTAATGTCTGTGCCTTACTTTCTTTTTCAGAAAAATGAGAATAGTAAACTTTGTCTCTTCTAAAGGAAAGATTATAGGAAAAAACTTCTCAAAATCTGTGAGCTTTGCATTATTCAGAGGCAAAATATTAATGTTGTTATTTGTAGTATTCAGGTAACCACAGTAGACCACATCCAGAATTCAGAGATATAATCAGGTGTTATCTTATTAAAACAAAATTAGTTAAAAAAAAAAAAAAAGGAAAAATCATCATGTAGTGATATTAACTACCTCTAGAAAGAAACCTCTCTATCCCTTAGGAGACAGTCTGCCAATACTCTTGACTCAAGTTATTTCCTGGATTAAATAAACAAAATCCAGATTACTTCTGTGAATATAATCAAAGTAACCAAAATGTTTGTTGAAAAATGCAACCTATTTGATAGTATTTTAATAAACAATCCTATTACACTTTCCCAGTAAAGTCATTTTCTCCAGATAACTATCTCATACCTCTCAGTCCTCCCAAAGAGAAGAGACTGAGACACATATCCACATCTATGATAAGACTTTGGTTCTGCATTGAAAGATACTCCCAAGGGTTTGTACCCCTCAACACAGAATTCAAGTACACTAACTCTTTATTGCTGCCACTTACAGCCCTAAGTCCTAAGCCTCAAGATAGGGCTGGAGGATTTTAGTCCAGGGACAATACGCTTTTGCCCCTCTAATGTTTGTGTGAGAATTTGAATCTACACAGCCTTGAGCTTTCAGCCATTATAACATTTGCTAATGGCTTGGGAGGTGATGAGTGAAATATTATTCTGTCTGGAAAGTGAGACTGTTCTATCTTAATTGGAATAAAGTAGCTACTTTTATGGGGCTCTGGGGTGTTAACTGATGTCACTATTTAGGGACAAATGCTCATCTAAGGCAACACAAAGAGTCTATCGCTTTTACATACTTTTAAGTGTACTTCTTCACAACTCGTTAAAAGATGTTGAACATTTAAATCCTTACTGCACAATGAATTTCAAGCAGCCAGCATAACACCCACTGCATCACCTCAAAAGAAACATTTTCTTCTAATCAATTCGTTTATTATATTTGACTGTAATTGAATTATCACTCCAAAATCATGTGTTTATAAATATCAGATGTAGGAAACTGACCTCTCACTCCATCTCATCACAAGGGGAAGGCTTCTTTTCATCCTGCCCCCATTTTTTTTGGTAGCAGACAGATTGGCCCTTTAAATGGAATTTCACAGTTACCTCCCTTGGTGGAACAATTCTCAAACCTTCCCTCACCAGCTGAGTCCTCCACTCGCTGCTCCCAGAACTAAGGAAATAGAGCTTTCAAAGCACATATGCTTCATGATCGCTCTGCAAACTGACCCGCCAGCCTCCACTGGTACCCATCTTTCCTGCTTTCCCTTCTGTATGCCCAGAGAAGTACTCTGCCACCATGAAAGTCTCCTCTTTTGATGTAGAACCTTATTGGTACTTTGCCCCAAATTTCCTACCTTCCTTTAACCCTTCTTCATTACCAACCCTTCCCTCTCCACCAGATGATTTCTGTCAACAAATAAACATATTCTCTTATCTCTTGTCTTGAAAGGAAAACACCTCATCCTTGACCCATGTTGTCCTCTAGCCTTTCCTTATCTTCACTGCTTTTTACATTGTTCACAGAAAAGCTCTGCCAAGGCACTGCCCTCATTCACTGGATCCATTTCATTCCCCCAAACCACTTTAGTTATGTTGGAACTGCTCTTGTATACATCACTGACTTTATCTTTGAGGCCAAATACAATGCATACTTTTTCTCTTGCTTGACCCCTCAGCCACACTCAACATAGTTCATCCTTCATGTCTTCATGACTTTCTGGGTGCAGCATTTGCCTAGCTTTCTGGACTCTTCACTCTCAAGTCAAACAGGATGCTTCATCCTCTAAATTTGGAAGTTCTCAGACTCAACCATTCCTTGGTTTTAGGTCATGTCTGTATGCTGATGACTCTCAAATTCAGTGTCTCAGTTCTCTCTTTTCTGGCCTCAACATTCTAACTATCCATCTGACAGCCTCCCTAGAACACCTAATAGGCACTTCAAACATATTAGACCTTGAGGCAGGGTGAATAATGGCCCACCAAAGATGTCTATGTCCTAATCCTTAGAACTGTGACTATGTTACCTTACATGGCAAAAGAGACTTTGCAAGTGTGACTAAATTAAGAAGCTTATCCTGGATTATTATCCCAATAGGCTCAGTGTAATCAAAAGGGTAAGAGGGAGTCAAGAAAGCCAAAGCCAGAGAAGGTGATGTGATTATGGAAGCAGAGGGAGAAAAGAGGATGTGATGTGAGGTCACAAGCCAAGGAATGAGAACAACATCTTGAAACTGGAGAAAGAAAGGAAACAGATTGTCCCTTGGAGGTTCCAGAAGGAGCTAGTCCTGCTGACACTTTACCTTAGCTCAGTGAGACTGATTTTGGACTTCTGACCTTCAGAACTGTAAGACAATAAATGTGTGTTGCTTTAAGCCACTGAGTATGTAGTAATTTCCTGCAGCATCAATGGAAAACAGGTCTCAATATCTGAAATTGGGTTTTTAATCCATCCCCAAACCTGTTCTTCTGCAGTCTAAGTGAATTCAGCAAAGGGCACCATTATCTAACCAGTTGCTCAAACCAGCAACCAAGGAATCACCATCGATTCTTCTCTTTTCCTTCAGCTTCTCCATCAATTCATTAACAATTCCTAATAAAATAGATCTCAAATGTGTATATTTCTCTCCCTCTCCACTGTGACCACCTTTGCTAAGTCATTGTCATTTCTTTCCCATAGGACTTAAATGATCTTCTAAAAATGATTTATCTGGGAAAATTTGTCATAGACACAAAATAAAGAAAATAGTTTAATGAAGTGCTGTAATAGCTTGCTGTAACACTGATCAGCATATGTTGACCTCCCTTCTTCACCCTTCCTTTTTTTCCCCTGGACTATTTAAAAGCAAATTCCATATATCATGTCATTTCACCCACAAGTACTTTATTATATATCTCTGATATAAGATTTTTTTACTAAATTTTTTTTAATGTTTATTTATTTTTGAGGGAGAGAGACAGAGACAGAGACAGAGCATGAGCATGAGCATGAGCATGAGCATGAGCAGAGGAGGGGCAGAGAGAGAGGGAGACACTGAATCTGAAGCAGGCTCCAGGCTCTGATCTGTCAGCACAGAGTCTGATGTGGGGCTCGAACTCACAAACTGTGAGATCATGACCTAAGCCAAAGTTGGATGCTTAACTAACTGAGCCACCCAGAAGCCCTTTGATACAACAATTAAAAAAAAAAAAATCTCATTGTCATTTTCATGTGTAATGTAAGGATAATTTCTTTATTTTTGATACAGTCCATATCTGAATTTCCCTCATTGCTTCAGATGTAATTTTTACAAATTGTTTGTATCAGACACAATTAGGTACTCGTATTGTATTTAGTTGTTATGTCTCTTAAGACTCTTGTTCTATAACAAACCACACCCATCATCTCTACCTTTTATACACCATTGGGTTTTTGGAGGAACTAGGCAGTTGTTTTCTTGTAGAATACACACATTCTAGATTTGACTGGTTGCTTCTTCATAGTGTTGTTTAACTTATTTCTCAATTCCCTATATTTTCCATAAATCTCAAGGCCTGACTAGATCCAGGTTCAATATTTTAGGCAAGTATACTGCCTATTGCATTCATCATGTTTTAAGACACATAATAACTGTTTTTCCTACTTTAGAGATTAGTACAGTTGATGGGTTCTGAACATGGAAGCCTGTTTCTTCATTATACAATTATCCATTAACCACTCCCCTCCTAGTGTTTGCAACTACAGATGATCATCACAAAGACCCATTATTTCATTATGGGTTGCGAAATGATGATTTTTAAATTCTATTATTCCCACCACTTTATTTGCTGGAATTCTATAAATGAGAACTTTCCGTCATCAACTATTGTTTATCCTGACATGCAAGTGAGGAGGCTATTGTGACGGGCTTGGCCAGACTTTTCAGTGGCATGGACTGAGGTGATGGCACACTGATGATAAAAAATAAATTTTTTCAAAATATATTTGGGTAGTAAAACCCTCAGGGTTCACAACCAATCAGAGGTGGTGAAGAAGTAACACGAGTTACAACTGACCTCTCATTTTTTGGCTTACATAACGAACTGGTGGATGGAGACGCAGTGGACCCAAGTGGGAAAGCTTTGCAGAAACCAGCAATGGGAGAAGACGAGATCACTAAGTAGATGTTATTGGAACAGAAGAGAAAGGGAGCCTTTGTACCCGTTTCTTATAATGACATTTTAGAGAAAAGGAGTTTCCAAAACAAGAAATGGCTTTTCTAAAATTTTAGAAACATAGGAAAACTGTTCAACAAGTATTCAACCAGTTTTATATATGAAATACCACATCCAGCACCCAAATCGTGTTGCCACACTGACATCAGCAAATGTTATTACAGCAGCACATTCGTCCTTCCGAAGTTAAGGGTCTGTCAGTATTTCCATTATAAACTCCAATTTTCAGCGGTTTATAACTTGGCTATTTTAAAATCACATCAGGCTGAAACTTGCAAGTAATAAAACATTTTAAAAAATAGATTTAATGCATTTTTGTCAAAATCTAGTTAAAATATTGCCTATTTTTTCTGAGATAAAGTGACTTACAGTTAATATATTGTGAGGCGAATGTTTAATTAAAGACACTTTCATTTCAAAGTTTCTGGAAATAATTACACTTTATAATAATGTCACATTTCATATGTATAGATTAGATAGGGATGGACCATAAACATTATACTGAAGCAGTTTTAATTATAATTATTTAATTATAATTTACTTTAATTTTATCAGAAACTGGCACATGCATTGTTTTGAATGAATTTCTTCCCAGTAAAACTTGTAGATTGGTTAAGGTCTTCATTTTTTTTGAGGGATAATAACATGTTCAATTTTATTTTTAAATAGTTACTTTGCTATTTTGTTAGAACTCAGTCTCACAGTTATTGTTCAATTAAAAATACACCATCTTTTGTTTGGGATAGAGTATTTTGATGCTCTTTTAGTCATAGAATTTTCTAATATTATGGATGCCAGGTTCATCTAAGGTCTTTTGTAGAATCAGTTAAGCCAGGAATTCTGCCTTAAAGTACAAAAAGACTTTCTTTCCTTACAAGGAACAGGAAGAAACATATTGTTACAGAATAAAAACAATCAAATACCATATGTTGGGTAAGGTAGAGCATGTAAAGATAAGTAAAAAATGTGCCCTGCCCTTATAAGACTTTAAAATGAATTTAAAGTAAACCTGGGAAGTCTCCAAAGAATAAAGCAAGTAGAATATAATGTGAAGTTGTGAAGAGATTCCATCCATCAGGGAGAATGAAGAAAGACTTGGTATGGGGGTAGAATTTAAGCAGGACCCTAAAGGTTGGACACGGAAGGAAAAGGGAGAAGATGGGCATTCTAGCTAGGCAAGGGTGGCAGGAGTAAAGGAAAGGAGCTACAGAATTGCATGGTTTATTGGGATGATACTACCATATTGCTCAGAAATTGTATCACATTTCCCCAATAGATGTTTGCTCTTGGTCTGTTTCAAAAGTTTCCTAAGGGGCGTCTGGGTGGATCAGTCGGTTAAGCATCCGACTTCGGCTCAGGTCATGACCTCGTGGTATGTGAGGTGGAGCCCCGCATCAGGCTCTGTGCTGACTGCTCAGAGCCTGGAGCCTGTTTCGGATTCTGTGTCTCCCTCTCTCTCTGACCCTCCCCCGTTCATGCTCTGTCTCTCTCTGTCTCAAAAATAAACGTTAAAAAAAAAATGTGTGTGTGTGTGTGTGTGTGTGTGTGTGTGTTATTGTGCGTATTTGATGGAACACGATAAATTAGATAAATGCAAAATGGACTCCACTAGGTAAGTTCCTTGATGGCCAAATTGAATCCTAGAAAGAAACTTTCACTTTGGGGGAAGTTTGCTCATGGATTCTTCCTTGTGGTGACAGAAATATTCCAGTCTAATATAGAGAACACCGATATCATAAAAACAGGATTTTTCAGGGCTCCTGGGTGGCTCAGTTGGTTAAGCATTGGACTTTGGCTCGGGTCATAATCTTAAGGTTCATGAGTGCAAGCCCCATATCGGGCTCTATTCTGACATCTCAGAACCTGGACCCTGCTTTGGATTCTGTATCTCCCTGTGTCTCAGTCCCTCCCCTGCTTGGACTCTGTCTCTCTCTTTCAAAAATAAATAAGCATTAAAAAAAAATAAAAACAGGATTTTAAAATATTTTTAAAGTTTATTGTTTAATATACACAAATTGTGTCAATATATATTTTAAATGGCATTGCATTGTAAACATAACCCAAATGACTCAGTATATATAAAATATTTGTCCCATTCTGTTTGGAAGAGTTTCATTCTTGATTGTAATCGCATTGAAGAAAACCTTTATGTGTGCAGAAATAAGGTCCATAGGATGTGTTTGCTCATATCATTTAAAGATAAATTAAGCACTGAGACTAACAATGAATGAAGAGCACCCAGGTTTGTGATTCCTTCAGTGGCTTTTGGGCAATTTTGTGGGATCTTATCTACTCAGGCCTGGTCGGCGAGAGAGGACTGGCAGATACCTACCTGTCAAACAATAACTGGGGAGAAATCTGAGTAAATCGTTGTCAAATTAATAGCTTTGAAAAAAGGATTTCATCAAATCCTTACTTAGTAAATTATACCTTAGTTTCATTTTCATCCTCTGTCATAGTTTTTGGTCTTTCTCTTTTGTTCATGGAAATCTTGAGAAATAAACCAATCATTCTGAAAGTCTTATCAACTCTTTTATTTTTCTTATGCCTTGCAAAATTTTACTTCTAGAGATCCAACCGAGTACTCTTTGGCAAGGTTTGTTTTGTGTACTCAAGCAATACTGGTAGACCCAGGAGACGTCTTACCGGCTATAAGCTCACTAGAGATTATTATAATGCTGGCAAGCCCAATCATTTGCACTGTCCATCTGTGATATTTTCAGTATGTCAGGTATCACTGAAATTTTCATCTATAGACTGTGACTGAAAAAAACTAAGCACTTGTTTTTTCCATCCATTGTCCTTGCCTAGAATGTTTACTCTGCCTTCTTACATAAGTTGCATTTGGTTTACAAGGCCCATTTACTTAACAAATATTTATTGAATATCAAATTTGTGCCAGATAATGTTTTAGGCAATGGATAGACCATGGCGAACAACAGAGACAAAGTTCCTATTATCACAAATCTTATATTGTGAGAAAGACAATAAACAAGTAAACAACTGACTTTCAGCCAACAGGGGGAAAATGGTATCTGCGGTGGGGAAGAGGACTATTTTCATTATGGTAGTCAAGGAAATGTCACTCTCAGGTGACATTTAAGCAGAGAACTGAAAGAAGAGAGAGACTGAAGCATACAGTCTAAGGAAAAGACATTCCAAGTGGAGAGTAAATAAGATAGAATCTTGACATGATCGAGAATCAGAAAGATCCAGTTCCATTCCTCCATTTTCAGTGAGAAGCTCTGATTTCCCCATCTTTCAGTGACAATACCCTTATAATCGTACTTGTCCGTGTGACTCATTTGGCGTTGAATGTATGTGTTGTGTTATAATTCTAGTTATCTTTGAAACATTGAGAGGCTAACTCTCCACTTAAGACTCCTCTCCTCCAGGCTCAGGACCTTGCCCTATACTTCTTGACATGCCAATATCAAAAATAGTAGTCTTATGCAACAGGCATTCAATAAACACCCATGATCATTAATCTGATGTAATGATTTGTGCTATTGTTGAGTCCTCAGGAAGCATATTAACCCTTGACTAAAGATTGAGTTGAGAAGAGGATTAAAGTTCTGAATATTTAAAAACTATATTTAATAAATATATATTGGTTTTAAAAAACAAGCAAAACTTAAAATATGCTGCTTAGAGATATACACATATATGGCAAAAATTATGTATATAATTATATACATGTTATTTATGTAGACTAGTTTGGTTATGTTAGGTTTGAGATGGCTATCATGTCCAAGTGGAGATGACAATTAAGCAGTGGTACATATGAGTCTGAGATGCAGGAGAGATGTCAAGGATGACGATATAAATTTGGGAGTCATTGGCATATGGATGGTACACTACTTAAAATAATGTGACTGGATGAGCTGAGCTCACCTAGAGAAAGAATAAAGTGAAAGGTGAGTATAATTTGTAGTAGCAAAGAATTGCAAACAACTGCCTACCAATAGAAAATTGGTTGGATAAATTATGGATTATACTATTAACATTTTCATATTGCTATTAATAAGAATAAATTATAGATACATACATTGACCTCATGGGATATTTAGCATATGTATTTTAACCCTCAAAAAACAATTTTCAGAGTAACATGGGTAATATGCCTACACATTTTTAAAAACAACCGCGTAGGCTGTATATAAGAGAATATAGTAGAAAGATACACTCTAAACTGTAGGGAATAGGTTAACTTTTTCCTTCTACATATTTATTATATTTATACCTTATTCATGCAGCTTTTAGAAGACTAATGAAAGAGGGACATAAACAAACAAAGTGTCTGTAACTATTTATTTAGAATGTAAGGGAATCTTAGAAAAGATATTTATGGCAGGAACAATATCCTATCGGTGCTCCATTTATTCCCCATGTGTGCCACTTGGCATCCCTTTTCTTTCTTGTATATCTGCTCCTCCAGTATCTTTACCATCAAACTTCCTCACTGGTAATCTTTAGCTGGGGACTGTCCTTAGGCTGTGAAAACTGCTGCACCCATCCACAGGAGAGCAAGCAAGTGCCTAGGAATTTACGTCTCTCCAGGGGCAGGAATTAACCAATGTCCGGTGGGTGAGAGGGTATGAATGCTCCAGCTCTCTTGCTCCCTAACTGGGGATAGTCTGAGATGTGATCTATGCTGTCCCCAGAGCATCTCTGCAGGACTGAGCCAAAGTTCCCTTTCTTAGGATTTGGTTTAATGTTACACTCTAGTCTCTTCTCCTTCCCTTCTTTTCTGCTTCTCAACTGCCCTTCTGGCCTGTTTGGGGAACCCCTGATAAACACCATTGTATGTATCCTTGTCTCAAGGCCTGCTTCTGGGGATTGTGGCTTAAGACAATGACCAACCTATTTTAAAAGACTATAGATGTAACCTTAACTCCTGAGAGCCCAGGCATCATAGATAGTATAGTGTAGTAAGTCAGATGCTCAGACTTTAGGAGAGGAGTCTGGAGCTCTGTCACTTACTCTCCCTGTGGCCTTGGGCAATTCACCAAACACCATGCCTTTGTTTTCTCATCTGTAAGATGGGACTGATAATAGAACTACTTCATAGAGCTATTTCAAAGAGTTAAATAAGATAATGTACTTAAAATGCATATAGAACATTAGGCACTCAATAATGATTTAAAAATTAATATGGATGTTTTATATAAGTATAGGGACTATCTCTGTGTGCTGTGGCCTAACAAAAGGAGGAGTTTCTCTTAAATGAAAACTTATGATAGATATGGAGCTTTCCTTAGGATGAAAGCCACTCTTTGAAGAACGTTATTTTATTATGTGTTACTCATGTGAGGTAAACAAAGTTAATACATCATTGATTTTAATGGGACTTTGCACAGTTTAATATACCATTATTGCATAAAAGCATTCTACGTGCTGAGAAGTAGTAGCTGGTGCATTTGAATAGTGTTTGGTCTAAAGCTTCAGCATATGCTATTTTCACTACATGCCTCCATGCAGGCATTATCATCCGGTATACAATAAATCAGATAATGAATCAAAAAAAGAAAAATGGTACCTCCCCAACAACTATATCACATATTTTAGCACTGAATATCATTTTAATGTCTTCAATGACATCACTGTGAAGATGGCACAATGACCACATCTAGTTTTACTTTTACAAACCTTAACTGATTGCTTAGAGTAACTCAACTGTTCTCTTATCTATTTAAGAACTTACCATCCTGAAGCCAATTTTTCTTGGGCCCAATACCATGGAATTAATTGATATGTGAACCAGTTTTACAACAATGTCTGGGCTCTGTAATATCCCTCTGATTGGGAGATCAAGCAAAGCTAGCCGATACTGAATTCTATTTATTACAAACAGCACATTTCCTGGTAGTTTTTCATTTCATTTTGTGTAAAAATCCCCTTGTAATTGCTGTCATTCTCTTTATGTTTTCCCCTAATTATTCTGACTAGAGTAAATTCTCAATTATTCAGGGACTGTATAATCTGTAGATTTTCCAAATCCTCTCTTTTTAATTCTTTTACTGTGTACATTCTTAACCATTTAAATGTCTCCTATTTTTATAATTCACCAGGTGATAAGTGATGGTAGAGTGAGAAGCTCATACTAAAATAAGCAGTTTGTGGGGCACCTGGCTGGCTCAGTTGGTAGAGCATCTGACTCTCAGGGTTGTGAGCTTAACACCACTTTGGGCATGGATCCTACCTAAAATAGTAATAAAATAAGCAGTTTGTTATTTCTATTGAAATTCCTGGTAAAAGGTCTGATTCCAACGAATGCATAAAATGAAAGTTTTAATCATTTGTGGATCTTAATCTGTTCTCCAATACTGTTTATAAAGTTAGAACCCTACACTTTGTTTTTTTGTGTGTATCAAATTATTCACGTACACTTTTTTTTATGTAGTTGACATACAATGTTACATTAGTTTCAAGTGTACAACATAGTGATTTGACAACTCTATACATGCTTGCCCTGCTAAATAGTCACCATCTGTCACCAAATAACATTATTACAAAATCACCATATTACCTATGCTGTACTTTTCAGCTTAGTGACTTATTTTATAATTGGAAGTTTGTACCTTTTTTTTTTAAAGAACCCAACAGTTTATTTTTTTTTAATTAATTAATTATTTATTTATTTATTTTTTTAACGTTTATTTATTTTTGAGACAGAGAGAGACAGAGCATGAACGGGGGAGGGGCAGAGAGAGAGGGAGACACAGAATCGGAAGCAGGCTCCAGGCTCTGAGCCATCAGCCCAGAGCCCGACGCGGGGCTCGAACTCACGGACCGTGAGATGGTGACCTGAGCTGAAGTCGGACGCCCAACCGACTGAGCCACCCAGGCGCCCCTAGAACCCAACAGTTTAGATATCATAATTTTACCAAGAGCAAAGCTGTAAGTGGGTTGTTTTATTTTATTTTGTTTTATTTTTTTTAAGGCCTAATGTCATCTCATTCCATACAACCCATTACTAAACTGCACATAGCTTGAGATAATGGAGGTTGGTGGTTTTGTTCACAAATTTGAAAGGGTTGAGTTCTTAAATAGAACAATCCTTGAATCTGTTTAGAAATTAAGCTAAAATGAGAAGTTAAAGACAAGTATCAAAATAAGCAATAGTTTGTAATCTATCAAAACACTCTTGGTTATGTTCTGAGCCCATGACTTCAGCAAAACCTTACCCTAAGGATATGGTGATGTGGGCAAAACGTATGCATTGGGATCCTGATCTTCATTTATGAGCTTCTCTCACTAACCTCATGCCTCCTTGACCCCAAGATATCTTTTATGTTGTCCTCTGACTCTGGAGAAACACTTACTGTCCTCAATCACATTATCTAACCATCTTCTGAATACTCAACTCTTCCTTCCACTCTACACAGGTCAGCATTTCTAGTCCCCTTTCCTGTTGAACTTTTCTAGTGACCAAAATAGTAAAATACATAGATTCATACTAAAGGATAGTTTTGTGACCTGTAAGCCTCCCCACCTCCTTTCCATTTTCCTTTTAAGACAATTTGCATTAAAAAGAAAAGCTCTATGGGGCATCTGGGTGGCTCAGTCTGTTAAGCATCTCAGGTCAAGAGCTTGGGTGGGTGGGGTTCCTGAGATGAGCCAATGGGGCTCTGTGCGGACAGCTGGAGGCTGGAGCCTGCTCACACTCTATCTCTTTCTCAAAAATAAACACTAAAAAAAAAAAAAAAAAAGTTAAAAAAAAGATCTACAAACCCAATGGAATTTCAAATTGGTTTAATTTCTGGAAATAGAACAAAGGACAGAATGTTCTGTCATGCATGTTTCTATAAATGAATAAACTCAAATGGTATTGGTAAGTAGAGGAACAATGTCAGAACATAATGTGGACGGACATTGGTTAGTCGGTTGACTCCTCTCACCAGGCAACAACCACCTGACATAAGGTATATGGACACAGTTGATGCGAGTCAAAAAACCTGTCACACCCTATATTCTTCCTCTTGGCACTGTTTGGCCACATGCTGTGTCCTGAAATGTTTATTATACCTTCAATCCATTTTTGTGCATTCTGCTTTCTCAGTAACTCTTCCTTTTTTTCTTCCATCACACTATCTTATTTACTGCAGTATTATTAGGACTAGCATCTTTTTTTTTTTTAACTGCTGCTATCTTTATTGGTATTCTTAGTACTCTTGGTTACAAAGTTACATAAGTTTTAATTGTCCACCCAAACTAATTTTCCCTGAAGTTCGCCATTTTTAGTGCAAAATATTACAGACTGGGAAGGTTTTCACAAGTACCTCTTTCATCTGATTGCAAGAACACTGGTAAAGCACTTTAAAAAAGTGTGGGGAAGATTTACCTCCACCCCACCTTCCTTTTTGTTCAGGGGGCAGCATGAACAAAGGAGGAATTTTTTTCCTTCCTTACAGCTTTCTGCATTTGTTGGAAGTTAAAAAGCTACCCAATCAACTAAAAAATTCATCAGTCTTTATTCCAAGTTATTATAAATAATGAACTTAATCATCAAAGCTCCCAGAGGAGCACAATTCCAATGTTACTGGTCATGTCTTAGTTTTTATTACAATTTTGTGCTTAGGTAGATCCAGATTTTTTGTTTCAAATGTCTCATCCTACATGCATATGCAAAGTTTTGAGGAATAGTCTCATTATATCATCTTCCTCTTTACATCATATCTTTCTGTGAGGTCCTCATAATCTATGTAATAAGTAACATAGAGAGGAATTCTGCACTTGAGAGGAATTTTAAGGTTACAATTGACAAAAGGGCTGGCTTCTCATTCTTGCTTCAGCAGAGGTTAAGATTTAGCTGGATTGAATTCTTCCAGGTTAAATAATGTATGCAAATTACTGGTCTAGGTGATTTTATTCCCCTCTTGTATTCCAGTTGAGAGTACCATTTGCTTATTTATCATAGAACTTGTTAGATAGTTGGTGTTTATGAAATCATTAAATTAGTGAACACCTCATTGGATGCCTCTCTGATCTCAAGCACAAAGTACCTATAACCAAAATGGCAGGATGTATCTACTTTTGTTTGCTACTGCATTGAGAATTTTCTCCTGGAGGCTTCAGAAAGAATGCCACACTTGATTAGCCCTCTTAGGGAAACGAGTACACGGTATGTTTCACAAGTCCCTAGTAATTAGTAATTGTCAACCTTGAGATCCTATGTTGGCTCTTTGAGGCCTATGACTTATATCCCAATGGAACCTTCTTAAATTAAGAGGTTGTTTGGGGGTAGGAACTGAAATACTTGTGTTCAACTGTCAAGAACTGGCTATGTAACCATAGGCATCCTTCAGTAACAAAGTCTTTTTCCTACTATGTAAAGTGACCTGCCTTTCCTAACACTTACACCACCCCAAGTCTTTAGCCCGTTATCATTTATGTATTTTTCTTTCTGGTTCATCCTATGAACACATCTATTTGGAAGCAAAAGCTATGTTTTATTGGTTTGTATCCTAAGTGCTTCTCACAATGACTGTTACCTGGTATTCTCAATAAAATGTCCATTGGTCCAGTGAATGTAAATATTTGGAAAGTTTCACAGTGCTAAATAAATGTAAGCTGTCTCAAAAAAGCAGGTAGAACTTCACCGTTTCTTTCTCTTCTTAGGGCTGACAGTTCTTCCTGTGGCCCAAATGACCCTAGGCAATCAGTGCCAGTTCACACAGAGACTGAACAGTGCCTGGATATTGGAGCAGGTCACATTCTCATCCTTCTGGAAATGTTGTCACTCCAAAGGGCTTGGACTTCCTTTGGATCATCTGGTGTCCAGTCATACATTGCTCATCATACAAAGCCATGCTGATACTGCCAAACACCTGTAAAAAAAAATCAAAATGTTGAATATTTATTCTGTGGTACATTTTATAGGTGTCCAAATGCTTCAGGTTTGCATAGCACTTTTCTGTAATTACAACAGCTAGGAATCACTAAGATCTTACTGTGTACCAGGCATTATATCCTTACATGTATTAACCACATGTATCACATGTGTCACATTTCTATGGAGCATGCATGATTGTTTTACATTTTGCATGAGAACACTGGAGAGGAACAGAAGTTAAGTATTTTGCCCAAGTTCACAGGGTTAAAGAGTGGTGGAGCCTAGGTACCAGCAGGATATGTCTGGTTCAAGTCCTAGCTTTTAATCCTATGCTATGCTGCCTCTCCACTAATTGCTTTAGTAGCTATATTTTTTTAATTACCATTCATTTTTCTTTTGGGAAACAGTTATAAGAATATTACAGCTTACTTTGCCTAAGTATGAAATCATTTCCACTTCTATGGTTACCCTAAGTTTTAATTGGTGTTCTTTGCATGCTTACACTGGTGATGAGAACTCTATAGTATACATAGATTTATAAAAGATATACTATATTTAAAAAAATGGAATTCGGGGAGAATGCTTTTGTTTGCCCAAACAGTAAAGGGATTGTTATAGGAAGTTAAAAAATATTAGAAATTTATTCAAAACCATACAATAAAATTCTAAATACATGTTCAACTTAAAAAAAGCTGTTCACCCTAAAAAAAAAAGGACCTAGATTAGATCTCCAGCTTAAATCAGGCCCAGCTTGCTATGACTGTTCCATTTATATAGACTGTTAACTATCAAAATGGTGACAACTATCACTACTGTTGCTTGCTATTCAAGGATCTTATAACGTCATGATTTTGTATGTTTCCCTTCATAACTGAAGATCTCATGTGTTAACGCTAAATTTTAGCAAATTAGTTATAATACTTTAGTACCTTAATATGCGATGAATAAAAGAGAAAACTTGGTTACAATGAACAAAAAACTATGTTAGACTATTTCAGAAGACCACTTTTTCACACCTGTTTTCTATTAGCATACAAGCTACCAGTATGAAGAAAAAAGCTACATCAAGCATAAATTACCCTTAAACTATATTCTGAAGGGGTTGTAACACTCTTAAGAATTGACAATATTAAAAAGGCAAAAAGCATTATAAGTCACAGTACACAAGACTTCTTACTTCATCTATAAAAATAGAATGAATGCCAATGTTTTATTTGCCACAGGGATAAGGAGGGAAACATCCGTGAAATAAATTTGATAACATGACTCACACTTCATTACAAATGATTTTCCTAAATTCACAACTTTCACATTTGGCTGAGCTAAAAAGAAAGGAAAAAAAAAACAAAAAAAAAACCTCTAAAAAAAGGAAATTTCATTTGATGTAAGTAGGCCAGATCACATGATCTCTTTAGATGAGAGTTTAAATGAGTGCACTTCTCCAGCTGGGAAAATATTTTCCTTCATTTAGAGAGGCTAAATAATTTACCCCAAATGATGAATAAACCCTTGGGTCAGGTTCAGAAAAACCTTCTATCAGCCTGTTTAGTAAGAATCACACAAAACTTTATTATGTAACAAATATGAAATAAAACATTTCCTTGTTTAAGTCTTAAAAGATAAGAATTAAAAAATCCATACTAACTTCACCATCTTTAGATCTTTTCTCCTACATCTACCTTCTAGGTTTCTTGGGTATGCCACACAACTGTATACAGCCAATTTTACTCAATGGAGAAAAGTGTTCCAACTTTTTAGCACCCTATGGAAGTAGTAAGTGTAAGAACAGGGTTATTCAAACTGCTTCCTCTTTCTCCTCCCTCTCATTACCAGCAGCAAAGCTTATTTAAAAAACAATGAGGGAGAAGTACTGAAGCCTAGAGGCACCTAGGAAAGGAGGGAATTCAGAGAATGATAGAATATGGCTCTGGAGAGCTATTTAAGTCATACTGGAAATTTATGTACTCTAACAAAACCCTTTACTGTTCTCCCTGGCTACAGATTTAAATGTGAGGTGTCAGGGATGTGCATGGAGCCTTCATAAACTTATATTTTCTTCTGTGTTTTTGCTTTCTTCCCGTGTAACAAAAGAAATAGAAATACAAGTGCTTGGTACCACATGCTTTTAAGGCTCAACAAAGCCCATTGATAAACAAGCTGTTTCCAAAGTTGGGGGCCTCGGGATTTGCTTTTTAAATAAATATCGACAGAAGAATCTCGAAGAGAGGCAAGTCACTCTCCCTCCCCAGAAGCCAAGGGGGAAAAAGGAGACAGAAGGTATTGCCCCCTACTTGCACGTGGAATCTCCCTTTCTCCTCCGAACCCCCCTCCGCCTCTACCACGCGGGTCCTGCAGATTCGGGAGGTAGTTGGGAGAAAAGGCAACGATCAGTCCTCCATGGCAAAGTCTTTGGTCTTCTCCTCCTGGTCGCCTACTTTGTAGCGCAGCAGCACGCGCAGGAGACGGTGGTTATCCCGGGAGGGCAGCAGCGTGATCTCTCCGGAAATGTCCGTATCTTGTTCCACTTGCACAGGTTCGTTCAGGTAGAGGAGTGCCTGCTTCCAGTGCGTGACCGGATGAAAAGGCGAAGTGGACAGCACCAGCGGTTTCTCCGAGTCCCCTCCGGGGAAGGTCACCTGGAACCAGATGGCAAAGCCGTGCATGGGCGCCGAGCCGTAGCAACTGAAGCGGAAGCGTCCACCCACCCCAGCCTCCAGCTCCTGCTCCAGGCCGGTGCGGGCCAGCTCCAGCTGAGCAAAGCGCTGCGGCCGGGCCAGTACATCCTCCCCAGACAAACCCTGCACCACGATCTCCGAGTGGCCCATAAGGCAGCGAGTGGCGAAGCTCTCCAGGCAGCTCATGTCCACACCATAGAGCTGCTTCACCTGGCTCCAGAAGCCTAGGCGCAACTCCAGCATCTGGTCGCTGATGGGCGCCACGAAGAGCTCGGCGGAAGCCGGCAGGAGAAGACCGCCCTCCTTCAGCCATTTGGTCCGCGCGTGGAGCACAGAGCTCAGCATGGACTCGTGCAAGAGTCCGTAGCCCATCCACTCGCTCACGATGGCATCCACCTGCTCCGGCAACTCCACCGTCTCCACTGGCCCCGGCAAGACGTGCACCCGGTCCTCCAGGCCGTTGAGCCGCACCACCTCCCGGGCCTGTTGCCAGATGGCGCTGGCCTCCACCGCGTACACGCGCCGGGCCCCGGCCTGCACACAAAAGATGCTAAGAATGCCGGTGCCCGCGCCCACGTCCAGCACAGTCTTGCCCCGCAGTGCTGACCAGTTCCGCAGGATGCCCAGGCGATAGGCATCCGTGCGGACGCGGTCCGCAATCATCTCCTCGTGGACGGATATGTCCGAGTAGCACTCGTAGTACAGCTGGTCCCGCTCCCGCCTAGCCCTCCGGGGTCGCGGCAGGGCCGCCTCCTGCTCTCCGCCATCTTCCTCCTCAGCTCCCTCCCCTCCTTCGCCGCCGCCCCCCGACTCAAGCTTTCTTTTCTTGGGCTGCGACATCTTGGCGGCTCCGACCGACTCCCAGCGGGCGTTGCGCCGCTCCTCGCGGCCTCCAGGAAGCGGGGGCTTCTGGGACTTGTAGTGCGCGCCGGCACCTCCCACTTCCTGGGGGTTCGCAGCACAGGTGCCAGCTAGAAGCCTCCGAGCTCTACTCAACTCTTTTAATTGCTCCTTGGAGGTACAGGAATCTCTTTCCCACCCACCATACCCAGATTTTACGAACCTGTACCTACGCCTCTTTTCCTTAGCTCAATTCCCTTTTGCTTTCACTCCCTTCCTGAAGCCCACACGCGCACAAGACTAAACATCCATGTTTGTCTTGTCTGCTCAACTTTGTCTTGTCTGCTCAAGTGTCTGATTTTATTCCACCGAATCATCCGGGCGACGCCCTTCAGATACTGCCACCTCACCTGGACCATTACTACTCTTAAAGTTCTCCAGGTGGATATTTAAAAATTGCACTCACGTTTTCTTTTCTGTTTTCAATGGCGTTAGGGTGCAAAGAAGGTGTAAATACAACAAAAACCTCTCACGGTGTAAAACTTTGGTTCTGATTCCGGTGAGAGCACAACTTAACTGAAAAGATTAAGACGGATTGTGTGACCACTCTTGCCTTCAATTACCCACCCACACCAGCAACAAGGAATCTTCATTGCAGTCTGAGAATTATGTTGCTGGTCTCTATTTGAGGAGAATACTTACTTAACTCAGTCTTGCTCTGGTAATTCAGTGGCTCATTCAAAATTTAAATCTTGGAAGGGTTCAGAATGAAGAACAGTTGAAAAGCAAGGGTGATTTGATACAGTGAAACCCATTGCCAATTGTATTCTGGTAACCAATTAAAACTTTTTCCCTCAGAAATAACTGAGTCCTTCCTCCCTTATGCTCACTTTTCCACTGCAACTCAGTTTTTTTCTGTGTGATATTTTGTCTGGACAAGATTGATACTCTGCCTCTTCTGTTTTTCTTTCAGTCACCTATCAGCTATTAATTTCTTCCCTCTGTTGTTCATAGTAGCAATAAAATAGCTTTAAAATGTGATTTCTGTATGAGTGTCTGTATTTTTAACACTGTGAGAATAAAATTTTCTCGCAGCTTCAAAAAAATCACATTGAGGAAAATTGACTTTTATTTTCTTGTAGTCTCAAGCCATGTCTATCTAAACAATGGGCCTATATGCCTCATCTGGGGAAAAAGTTCCTTTACCTTTACTTCCTTCTACTAATCTCTTATTTAACGAAATAGGTTTGTTGACCAGACAAACCTTGGCTCTACTTCTAACTCAGGGCTCTCACTTCTTGCTGCTCAGTAGAATCATCTGTGTAGCATTTAAGAAATACCTATCCCTGTGTCCCACCTCAAAGTTACCAAAACAGAACCATTTCAGTGGAGCCTGGGCATATAGTTTTAAAAGCTTCCCAGGGAATTTGAATGTGCAGCCCCTGTTTCTAAGATGATCTTAGTTAAATCTTGCTTCATTATTTTCATTGGGTAAAATTATCTTTTTTCAATGGCCTGGGCTCAACCACTTAAGACCACAAGTCCTCAAAGCAGCTCTTCTATATTTCTGCCCAGTTTGATAGCTTGTTTGTTGTTGTTTTAAATAGAGGCACAGAGCAAGCCAGGGGATTAGAGTTTTAAATGTGACCACTTTAATGTATGACTTCTAGGTTGTTACTTAGTGCATACCTCTCCTTTCCTTCCTCCAAATCCTTCCCTTCCCCTTTTAAATGCACGGACTCCTCCAACCAATTTTCAATGCACTTACTTATAGTATCTTTTAAGAAAATTCTGAATATAACTTTCATTGGTTCTCCCTCCAAAATATATCTTGAGCCCATCTTTTTTTCCTTCTCCCTTGCCAGCACCCTAGTCTAATCTTCCATCTTTCCTTTGCTGGAAATCAGTCTCCTAAAAGATGGCTCAGCTTCTAAACATACCAGTGTCCAATCCATTGTCCACGTAGCTATAAGAATGAGCTTTACAAAACCCAAATTAGACCATGTCACTCTCCAGTAACTTCCCATTCTAGGTCCTGAAACAATCCAGTAACTTCAGATAACTTCCAATCTCATCTCATGATACCCTTCCCAACTCACTGGGCTCCAGATGTTCTCTTTCCTGGCTCAGGTCTTCACTTCTGCTCTTCTAGGCTTGGAACGTTGTTTTTCATGTTAGTACTTAACCTCAGTGGCTTCTTCTCCTCCATTAGGTCTCAGCTTACATATTGCCTTCTGATAAAGGCCCTCTTTGGCTGCCTTAAATATTATTTTCTAATACTGATTATTGCTTTATTTTATATTGTTTACTGCTTTTATTATTTGTATGTATTAGTTTATTTCTGTATTTGTTTTTTTGTAAAATATAAACTCCAAGAGGCTTGGACTTTTGTTTCCCCCCTATTGTAGTTCCTAGCACTAGCACAGGTCCTGGCATATAGAGTGCTCAGGAAATAGTCTTCAATGAAGAGTATTGTGGAAATAGATAGGAAATAGTTAAATAGTTAATTATTCATAGGGGAAGCAGAAGAGTTTTGTTTTTTTTGTAGTTCGTAGTATGACAATTTGACTCTGATAAATGCTGAGATAAATCCAGATATAGATTGAATTTAGGATGCTCCCAAGTGTGAGAGTTGCTTTATTTTCAAACACTCTTAACCCTTCTAGACAGAATAATGTTAAGCTCTACATTTTATGCCCAGACTAGAGAAGAAATGGCCTGTGGCTCTCTCCCCTCCTGCACATTGGCTTGATATAGAGAGGGATTTCTTTACTCATCTTTTCTACCACACTGAGTTGTTTTAAGTAGGAAAGGGGCATAGATCATCGTTCTCCTCTACGTCGTGTAGCTCTAGCAAACCACCTGGATGGGAGGAGAGTTGGAGCTCAGCTGACAGAGCATTCTTTGTGTTTTTATTTCAGTGGTCTACTCACCACATCCATTTGATGCTCAATCCCAATGTCTTTCAAATGAATGGATCTTCAAATTGATTTAATACATCTTTACCAGCATTAAAAAAAAAAAAAAAGAAGAAATAGAAAATCTCAAGTACATGAAATGAGTACAGGTGAGTTTTATTTCAATACTCACTGGTTTCACTTAAGTATACTATATATGTATTTCTTGCTCCAGATTATGGTTTGAAAGTTTGAAATCCACAGCTTGTTCTCCAAAGGTGCTGTTAATTTTACATTTCTGTACCTTTCCTTTGGGTTTGTCCACTCACTCATCTATTTAGATAATGTTCAAATGTTATCATTTATTTGTAGCTTTTTTCAACCAGTCTGTGACTGATAATACTTACATATAATTCTTTTTTCACTTATCCCATTGGACCACAGCTACTTACATATCTGGCTTTTCCATGTTAAATGGTGTATATTTGAACACCAAGAGTTTATATTTTTCACTTTGATATTGAGAATCGAGTGTATTGTGCTGGAATCTGAACTGTTTTGACATTCTCAATTGTTGTTCCTGAGTGCTCAGGGCATCATAGATGTGTTTTGTATGACTAGGAGAAAGATGATTGATTTTCTGTATCACACGCATTGATGTATTTATCCATTTTTTCAATAAACATTTGGACTTCTCCTCTGCATTAAATATTCTAGAAACAGGGGCTCCTGGGTGGCTCAGTTGATTAAGCATCTGACTCTTGATATTGGCTTGGGTCATGATCTTGAGGTTGTGAGATTAAGATTGAGCCCCACATCAGGCTTGGTGCTGATAGCATGGAGCCTGCTTGGGATTTTCTCTCCCCCTCTCTCTCTGCCCTCCCCATGTCCCTCTCTCGCTCTCTCCCTCTCTCTCAAAATAAATAAACATTAAAAAAAGATTCTAGAAACAAAGAACATATCAAGAAACAAAAGACAAAAATCTCTACCTCCACAGAGCTTATATTTTTGTATTAATATTATTTTATTTACCATTCTTACATTACCTTACTTAAGCAAATTATTATACCACTTTTAATTCTCACATTTTTTCCTATATTAATTTATTTGTGGAATTTGCTGGTGTGATTGCCTCTCACAAATATTTAAAAAATTTTTCCTCTTTAATTTCAAGGTCTGTTTAAAAATGTATTTTAAAGCCTGGAATTAGAATTGAAGGCAGTTAGTTCCTTCAGGATTTCAAGATTTCATTGTAGTTCTCAAAGTGTGTGTTGGGAAAGGGTAAAGGAGCAATGACATGAAAAATGTTATAAATATCTCTTTGATATGAATATTCATTAAATGATGTAGTTCTTACCATTCCATAGTTGCTTGGAAGCTGTCAGCATTGAAAAAGGCACTTCTATCTAAACAAACAAACAAAAAAACCCCAAAACCCCAAAACAAACCTTTGTAGAAAATGAAGGTAAAAGATGGGGCACCTGGGTGGCTCAGTCTGTTAAGCGTCCGATTTCAGCTCAGGTCATGATCTCACGGCTTGTGAGTTTGAGCCCCGCATGGGGCTCTGTGCTGACAGCTCAGAGCCTGGAGCCTCTTCAGATTCTGTGTCTTTCTCTCTCTCTGCCCCTCCCGCACTCACATTCTGTCTCTCTCTGTCTCTCCAAAATAAATAAAGATTAAAAGTAAGTAAATAAACATTAAAAAAAAAAGGAAAATGAAGGTAAAAGATGATGATTTTTCTGTTTAAACAAATTGGAACATCAAACATAAAAAGCATAGGTATATGTAATTCTCTTGATGTACATAGTGTCTTTCCATGGTGTATTGGCCCAGCTATTAAACCAAATACTAAAACAGATGAATAGCAAATTCATAGCTCCCTGATGATATTATTTAAAAAAATTTTTTTTAATGTTTATTTATTTTTGAGACAGAGAGAAACAGCGCATGAGTGGGGGAGGAACAGAGAGAGAGGGAGACACAGAATCTGAAGCAGGGTCCAGGTTCTGAGCTGTCAGCACAGATCCCGATGTGGCACCCAAACCCATAAACCGTGAGATCATGACCTGGGCCGAAATCGGATGCCCAACCAACTGAGCCACCCAGGCACCCCTCTCTGATGATATTATTATGAATAGTTGTAATTCTTTTAAAAAATGTTTGTGTTAAATTATTTAGGTAGTCACAACAAAGATATTATGAATGTAATCCATAATTATCAATTTGGTTTAAAATTTGGTTTATTGAGCCCTCTTAAAATATTGAATGCATCATTTTAACAATTTCAAGTACAAATATTGGCTATGACATTTTAACTATTTCTGCTACAAATCATGCCACTATAATGGAAATAGTACAAAAACCCCCAGGAATGTTCGTTATAATATGGGGAAAAGTAATATATCAGTGCATCTATGGAAATTTGCTCATCTGCCACAGGAGTAATAAGAATCAGGTAGCTTGAAGAAAATTAGATATTAAACTTAACGAATATTATTTAATAAGCTCTTCCTCTCTATCTTTTTTCTTTTATGAAAACCAGTATAAAGAAAGTCAGCCATTTTCTTCAACCAGATGCTTATGATCTCATAGTATTTTGCTATTGAGGACATTTAAAATGCATAGAAGTAAATGTAGTCACAGTAGACCTGTGATTCTCAAAGTATGGTTTCTAGATTAACAGGTTTTTTTTTTTAAGTTTATTTATTTCGAGAGAGACAGCATGAGCAAGGGAGGGGCAGAGAGAGAGGGAGAGAGAGAGAATCCCAAGCAGGCACCACACTGTCAGTGTCGAGCTGGATGCAGGGTTTGATCTCACGAACCATAAGATCATTACCTAAGCCAAAATCAGAAGCCAGATGCTTAACCGACTAAGCCATCCAGGCTCTCCTCGAGATCAGCAGTAATAGTATCACCTGGAAAATCACACAAGCGTGGACCCCGCTCTATATCTAATGAATTAGAATCTCTGGGGTTAGGGTTCTGCAATCTTTCTTCTAATATCCCTTTAGGTAGTTCTGGTACATCGAAATTTGAGAATAACCACACCAATTCGAAGAGTGCCAGGACCAGTGTGAGGCCAGGTGGAGTTCATGGAATGGAAGGTCTATTTTTTCCCCCTATTGCTATGAAACAAATTATTACAAATTTAGCAACTTAAAACAAACTTTTTTTTTCTTTTATTTCCTAGTGTCCATGAGTCATGAGTTCAGGCACTGCAAGGCTGTACTCAAGATGTCAGCCCAGCCACATTCCTTTTTGGAGCTTGGGATTCTCTATCAAGTTCACATGGTTGGCAGAATGCAGTTTCTTGCAGTTGTAGGAATGAAGGTTCCTTCCTCTTCCTGATTATCTGATAGGGGCTACTTTCAGCTTTTAGAGGCTTCTGGCAATTCCATGCCATGCCCAGTCTTTCTCACAACATGACAGCTTACTTCTTCAAGGGCAGCAGAAGAAGCTTTCTGACCTTGGAGAGGGCTCTAGCAAAAATCATTCTCTTGTTCCCACCCACCCCCATCTCCCTTTTAACTAACTAAAAATCAACTGGGAACTTCAATTCCATCTGAAAATAATATTTTTCAGCTGCAGAAAATGGTTCTGGGTAAAGAGACAAAGGGTGTGTTCCTACTGAAGCTTCATAAATATTGTGAAATATCTGTAAATAAGTGTATGTCTCAGAGAACTATGGGTGTAGCTCACGGCATGTGGAGATGACTGTATCAAATAGATCAGAAACAAAGTTTTGAACAAGCTGTGACCATATCTGAGCAGAAAATTTTAATGCCACTAGCTGCACACATTGCCTACTACTGTTGAGTTTCTGAATCCTGCTAGGTGAGGAAGCACACTCCAAATAGTGACCACTTTTCTAGTCTGGGTCCAAGAAGTGAATACTTTCAGAATAAAGCCAGGTGGAACTGGGCCTAAGTAAACCCAGGAGAGCCAACTAGATTGCAACTCCCATGTGGTGGAAGCAAGGAACAAATTCTTTTGTTACAGTGAGCCACTGAGATATTGGGGTTGTTGCTGCAGCAAAAACAAAGCTGACTTATACAATATATGTACAGAATGAGGTCGTTAGAGAACCACCACCCAGGTCAGGATATTTAAAACACCACCAGTGACAGAAGTGTCCCTGTGTCCCTCCAATTCTGTACTTTTCCTCTTCTCCACAGGTATATATCCTGGTAATACCATAAAAAGATTCAGTGAACTTCCTGTACATCTGATCACACAGTATGTGTTCCCTTGTGCCTAATTTCTTTTGCTCACCATTATGGTTGTGAGATTCATCCCTGTGACTATGTGTAGAAGTATTCTCTTCACTTTCATTGCTTTATTTTATAATATTCCATTGTATGAATATACCATAATTTGTTTAACTGTTTCTGCTATTGTACAGATCCTCTGAGGTGGAAATAATCATTCCTACAAGGAATTTTGTAGTGTTATTTTTTCTTGTACAGTTCTTTTGACCCTTAAAGTTTTCTACTTTATATAAATAACTTATTTTTATCATCCTATTATATATTAAGTGCCTAATAATAGTTAAAACTTATTGTGTTTAGCATTGCCTAAATGTTTTATATGCATTATTAATTAATTCATTCAACAAATATTTTTAAAATTTTATTTTTTTTAATTTGCATGCAAATTAGCATATAGTGCAACAATGATTTCAGAAGTAGATTCTTTAATGCCCTTACCCATTTAGCCCATCTACCCTCCCACAACCCTTCTAGTAACCCCCTCTGTTTGTTCTCCATATTTGAGTCTCTTATGTTTTGTCCCCCTCCCTGTTTTTATATTATTTTTGCTTCCCTTCCCTTATGTTAATCTGTTCTGTGTCTTAAAGCCCTCATATGAATGAAATCATATGGTATTTGTCTTTCTCTGACTAATTTAACTTACCATAATACGCTCTAGTTCCATCCATGTAATTGCAAATGGCAAGATTTCATTCTTTTTGATTTCTGAATAATACTCTATTGTATATGTATACCACATCTTCTTTATCCATTCATCCATCCATGGACAATGGGGCTCTTGCCATACTTTGGCTATTGTTGATAGTGCTGCTATAAACATTGGGGTACATGTGCCCCTTTGAAACAACACACCTCCATCATTTGGATAAATACCTAGTAGTGCAATTGCTGGGTCGTAGGATAGTTCTATTTTTAATTTTTTGAGGAACCTCCATACTGTTTTCCAGAGTGGCTGCACCAGCTTGCATTCCCACCAGCAATGCAAAAGAGATCCTCTTTCTCCGCATCCTGGCCAACATCTGTTGTTGCCTGAGTTGTTAATGTTAGTCATTCTTACAGGTGTAAGGTGGTATCTCATTGTGGTTTCGATTTGTATTTCCCTGATGATGAGTGATGTTGAGCATTTTTTCATGTGTCAGTTGGCTATCTGGATGTCTTCTTGGGAGAAGTGTCTATTCATGTCTTTTGCCCATTTCTTCACTGGATTCTTTGTTTTTTGGGTGTTGAGTTTGATCAGTTCTTTATAGAGTTTGGATACTAACCCTTTATCTGGTATGTCTTCTCCATTCTGTCAGTTGCCTTTTAGTTTTGCTGATTGTTCCCTTTGCTATGCAGAAGCTTTTATTTTGATGAGGTCCCAGTAGTTCATTTTTGCTTTTGTTTCCCTTGCCTCTGGGAATGTGTTGAGTAAGAAGTTGCTGCGGCCAAGATCAAAGAGGTTTTTGCCTGCTTTCTCCTTGAGGATTTTGATGGCTTCCTTTCTTACATTGAGGTCTTTCATCCATTTTGAGTTTATTTTTGTGTATGGTGTAAGAAAGTGGTCCAGGTTCATTCTTCTGCATGTCGCTGTCCAGTTTTCCCAGCACCACTTGCTGAAGAGACTGTCTTTATTCCATTGGATATTCTTTCCAGCTTTGTCAAAGATTAGTTGGCCATACGTTTGTGGGTCCATTTCTTGGTTCTCTATTCTGTTCCATTGATCTGAGTGTCTGTTCTTGTGCCAGTACCATACTGTCTTGATGATTACAGCTTTGTAGTATAGCTTGAAGTCTGGGATTGTGATGCCTCCTGCTTTGGTTTCCTTTTTCAAGATTGCTTTGGCTCTTCGGGGTCTTTTCTGGTTCCATACATATTTCAGGATTATTTGTTCTAGCTTTGTGAAGAATGCTGGTGTTATTTTGATAGGGATTGCATTGAATATGTAGATTGCTTTGGGTAGTATTGAAATTTTCATAATATTTGTTCTTCCTATCCAGGAACATGGAATCTTTTTCCATTTTTTTGTGTCTTCTTCAATTTCTTTCATAGGCTTTCTATAGTTGTCAGTGCATAGATTTTTCACCTCTGGTTAGATTTATTCCTAGGTATCTTATGGTTTTTGATGCAATGGTAAATGGGATCGATTCCTTGATTTCTCTTTCTGTTGCTTCATTGTTGGTGTATAGGAATGCAACTGATTTCTGTTGATCAACTGATTTCTGTTGCAACTTTCTGTTGCAAAGTTGATCCTATTATGCAACTTTGCTGAATTCATGAATCAGTTCTAGCAGTTTTTTGGTGGAATCTTTTGGGTTTTCCATATAGAGTATCATGTCATCTATGAAGAGTGAAAGTTTGACCTCCTCCTGGCCGATTTGGATGCCTTTTATTTCTTTGTGTTGTCTGATTGCAGAGGCTAAGACTTCCAATATTATGTTGAATAACAGTGGCGAGAGTGGACATCCCTGTCTTGTTCCTGATCTTGGGGGGAAAGCTCTCAGTTTTCCCCATTGAGGATGATATTAGCATTGGGTCTTTCATATATGGCTTTTATGATCTTGAGGTATGATCCTTCTATCCCTACTTTGTTGAGGGTTTTTATCAAGAAAGGATGATGTATTTTGTCAAATGCTTTCTCTGCATCTATTGAGAGGATCATATGGTTCTTGTCCTTTCTTTTATTGATGTGATGAGTCACATTGATTGTTTTTCGGATATTGAACCAGGCTTGCTTGCCAGGTATAAATCCCAGTTGGTCATTGAGATAATTTTTTTAATGTATGTTGGATCTATTTGGATAATATCTTGTTGAGGATTTTTGCATCCATGTTCATCAGGGAAATTGGTCTATAGTTCTCCTTTTTTAGTGGGGTCTGTGTCTGGTTTTGGAATCAAGGAAATGCTGGCTTCATAGAAAGAGTTTGGAAGTTTTCCTTCCATTTCTATTTTTTTGGAACAGCTTCAAGAGAATAGGTGTTAACTTTTCCTTAAATGTTTGGTAGAATTCCCCTGGAAAGCCATCTGGCCCTGGACTCTTATTTTTTGGGATATTTTTTATTATGAATTCGATTTCTTTACTGGTTATGGGTCTGTTCAAATTTTCTATTTCTTCCTGTTTCAGTTTTGGTAGTGTATGTTTCTAGGAACTTATCCATTTCTTCCAGATTTCCCATTTTGTTGGCATATAATTGCTCATAATATTCTCTTATTATTTCTTTTTATTTATGCTCTTTTGGTTGTGATCTCTCTTCTTTCATTCTTTTTTTTTCAATATATGAAATTTATTGTCAAATTAGTTTCCATACAACACCCAGTGCTTATCCCAAAAGGTGCCCTCCTCAATACCCATCACCCACTCTCCCCTCCCTCCCACCCTCTTCTTTCATTCTTGATTTTATTTATTTGGGTCCTTTTCTTTTTCTTTTTGATCAAATTAGCTAGTGGTTTATCAATTTTGTTAATTCTTTCAAAGAAACACCTTCTGGTTTCATTGATCTGTTTTGTTTTTTTTGTTGTTGTTTGTTTCGATAGCATTAATTTCTGCTCTAATCTTTATTATTTCCTGTCTTCTGTTGGTTTGGGGTTTTATTTGCTGTTCTTTAAGGTGTAAGGTTAGGTTGTATATCTGAGATCTTTCTTCCTTCTTTAGGAAGGCCTGGATTGCTATATATTTTCCTTTTATGACCGCCTTTCTTGTGTCCCAGAGGTTTTGGGTTATGGTGTTATCATTTTCATTGGCTTCCAATACTTTTTAATTTCCTCTTTAACTTTTTGGTTAGCCCATTCATTCTTTAGTAGGATGTTCTTTAGTCTCCAAGTATTTGTTACCTTTCCACATTTTTTCTTGTGGTTGATTTCGAGTTTCATAGCATTGTGGTCTGAAAATATGCACAGTGTGATCTCAATCTTTTTGTACTTGCTGAGGGCTGATTTGTGTCCCAGTATGTGGTCTATTCTGGAGGATGTCCATGTGCACTGGAGAAGAATGTATATTCTGCTGCTTTAGGATGAAATGTTCTGAATATATCTGTTAAGTCCATCTGGTCCAGTGTGTCATTCAAAGCCATTGTTTCCTTGTTGATATTTTGATTAGATGATCTGTCCATTGTTGTAAGTGGGGTGTTGAAGTCTCCTACTATTATGGTATTACTATGGATGAGTTTCTTTATGTTTGTGATTAATTGATTTATATATTTGGGTGCTCTCACATTTGGCACATAAATGTTTACAATTGTTATGTCTTCTTGGTATAGACCCCTTGAATATGATATAATGCCCTTCTGCATCTCTTGATATAGTCTTTATTTTAAAGTCTGGATTGTCTGATATAAGTATGGCTACTCCGGCTTTCTTTTGTTGACCATTAGCATGATAGATGCTTTTCCATCCCCTTATTTTCAATCTGAAGGTGTCTTTAGGTTTAAAGTGGGTCTCTTGTAAACAGCATCTAGATGGATCTTCTTTTCCTATCCATCTGTTACTCTGTGTCTTTGATTGGGGCACTGAGTCCATTGACATTTAGAGTGAGTACTGAAAGATATGAATTTATTACCATTATGTTGCTTGTAGAGCTGGAGTTTCTGGTGGTATTCTCTGGTACTTTCTAGTCTTTGTTGCTTTAGGTTTTTATTTATTTGTTGTTGTTGTTGTTGTTGTTGTTTTCATTTTTTCTCCCCTCAGAGAGTCCCCCTTAAAATTTCTTGCAGGGCTGGTTTAGTGGCCACCAACTCCTTTAATTTTTGTTTGTCTGGGAAATTTTTAATCTCTCCTTTTATTTTGAATGACAGCCTTGCTGGATAAAGAATTCTTGGCTACATATTTTTCTGATTCAGCACATGGAATATATCCTGCCATTCCTTTCTGGCCTGCCAAGTTTCTGTGGATGGGTCAGCTGCAAACCTGATCTGTCTTCCCTTGTAGGTTAAGGACTTTTTTCCCTTGCTGCTTTCATGATTCTTTCCTTGCTTGAGTGTTTTGTGAATTTGACTATGCTATGCCTTGTTGATGGTTGGTTTTTGTTAAATCTAATGGAGTCCTCTCTGCTTTCTGGATTTTGATGTCTGTATCTTTCCCCAGGTTAGGAAGTTTTCTGCTATGATTTTCTCACATAAGCCTTCTACCCCTTTTTCTCTCTCTTCCTCTTCTGGTACCCCTATTATTCTGATGTTGTTCCTTTTTAATGATTCATTGTTTTCTCTAACTTTTAAATAATGCTCTTTTGCCTTAGTCTCCCTCTTTTTTTCGGCTTCATTATTCTCTGTAAGTTTGTCCTCTATATCACTGATTCTCTGTTCTGCCTCATCCATCCTTGCCGCCTTGTCCTCCATTCGAGATTGCAGCTCAGTTATGGCATTTTTTATTTCATCCTGACTAGATTTTACTTCTTTTATTTCCACAGAAAGGGTTTCTAATCTATTTTCAACTCCAGCTAGTATATCGTGATTCTAAATTCTGGTTCAGACATCTTGCTTGTATCTGTGTTGGTTAAGTTCCTGGCTGTCATTTCTTCCTACTCTTTCTTTTGAGATGAATTCCTTCATTTTTCATTTTGAAGGGAGAAAGGAATTAATGAGGTAAAAAAATTAAAATTAAAAAAAATTAAAATTAAAAAAAATTAAAATTAAAAAAAATTAAAATTAAAAATCAAAAATAAACACACACACACAAAATTGAATAAATGATGCTAGATCCAGGTATGTTTTGGTCTGGGTGTTGGAAGGAGCTTGATAGATTAGAGAAAAAAGGGGAAAGGAAAAAGGAAAAAGGAAATCATTTGACAATTTGAAAAAATGAATACACTGAAGTAGACTGAAATGAAATGATTGAAGTAAAATAGAATTTGAAAAAAGTTACACAAAAGTAAAAAATATAGTAGAAAAACATTAAAGAAAATAATTTTTAATAAAAATTGAAAATAAAAATGAATTTTTCTCTTTCTGTATTCAAGAAAAGAAACAAAAAGAAAAAAAAGAAAGAAAATTGAATAGATGGACCAGCGAACAGACTGAAATACGACTGAAATTACTTCGTTTTCCCCTAGAAGTCAAACTATGAAGCACTTTATAATCCATAAACTAAGCAGGTGGAGAGACTTGTGTTCCTCAAGAGCGAGGTTGGCCCAGTTGGGCGGGGCTTAGCGTAATGGCTCTGTTCTCCACTAGATGTCGCTGCTTAGCTTACTGGGGTGAATTGTTGCGCTCGTAGGTGCATATGCGCATGTGCGGGAGAGGTGAAAATGGCGTCACCCAGCTACCCAGTCTCCAGTACAGGAACTCTGTTCTCCCTGATCAGCAATGGCACACCCGTCCTTTGTTTTTGGCTTCCATCCACTGCCTGCTTTTATACAGTCCGTGACCAAGCCCCATGCGGCACCTTCCTCCTGAGTTTTGTCTCAGATGCAGCTGTTTTTCCCAACCTCTTACTTCTGAGGGACTGCGGCTATGACACGTTCTGCCCCTCTGCAGGAGGGTCTTACCAAGCAATGGCCGGGTGCCTGACGCAGCCAGGAAAGTTCATGTTATTGTGCTGCAGACGATGCCCAGAGACTGCATCCAGGTGCCAGCCCGCCCCAGAAAAAGTGCGGGAGACAGTGTAGCAGCAGTGTTTCAGGGACTATGGAAAAATCACAACACACATCTGGCACCAGGCTTTACCCTTAAGGACCTTGTTCTAGCACCAGTGAATGTGGTTGTTCTCCCGGGTCCACAGGGGCCTTGCCTTTAGGGGACCCAGACAGCCTTTACCAGCTCTCCCTGTGTGGCCTGAAGAACCCCGGACTCCACTCTGCTCCTGAGGATTCGCCCTTCCCACCAGAGCACGGTCAGGTAATGTGCTACGGAGTTTCAGACTCTATGCTCCCCTTGTTTATAGTCTTAATGGAATTTAAACCCTCTCCTTTCTCCTTTCTCCCTTTTAAGTTCATTACCTGTGGCTGTTTCTACTTTTCCACTTTCTCTCCAGCTGCTTTTGGGATGAGTGCTTTTTCCGTATTCTACCTGCCTCCCCCTTTTCTGTCCTCTCTCCACACGCAAAAGTGGCGCCCTGCCCTCTGTGGCTTCTGTCTCCCCCAGTTCACCTTTCCGTGCCGTGTACCTGCTGAGTTCTTTGGTTCAGGTTGTGCAGATTGTTGTGTTAATCCTCAGATCAGTTTTCTAGGTGTGCAAGATGGTTTAGTGTTGCTCTGGCTGTATTTCATGGACACGAGACACACAAAAAACTTCCATGCTCTCATTCAACAAATATTTAATGAACATCTGATACTCTGTATCAAAAATGTAGGGGTAAACAAGACAGGCAAAAATCCTTGTTTTTATCGAGATTACATTTTAGAGAATAATCTCTAATTCTCAAAATCTATGGAATATTATTACCCCTATTTTCACAATTTGGGAAACTGAGGCACCTAGCAGCTATTCCGTTTCTTATTTATCTTTTGCACTGGATTGTAAACTCCTTATAGGCAGGAACCAATTCCTTGTATATGTCCACAGTGTCTAGTTGAGCAACATTCGTGTAATCATAATATTAATTATTTGATGGTTATTAACATTTATTTCATGCTTTCTGTATGCCAGACATAACTCAATCTTCACAAACCTATGCAGTGAATATTATCATTAACCCCATTTAGAAATCAGAAAATAGGCAAAAAGAGGCAAAATGACTTGTCTTTGCTCTACATTATGTGTATTGAAATCAATCCATGTGGTTGCATGTAAGTGTCATTCCTTGATTTCCATTGCCATATAGAATTCGGTTCTTTATTATCTCTACAGTGACTATGGTATACACTGTGCTAAACCTAAGAATGACTTTGCATAGGGAATGTAATTCAGCTTCTCCTTTCTTCCATCTCTGTTCTGCGGCTACTATATTTCTATACACCAAAGGAAAAAAAAAGTATGACAGACATTGTGTTTTTATCTAATCTGTACATGTGTTTTACTCAGAAGCGTTGTGATGTGGGAATTGTTAGTTATGCTGTAGTAGACTGTATTGAAGAATCTTAGTTTGTTCACTTAATATTGTTGAGTTTCTTCCCACATACCTAGGAGTGTGATGGGCTTTAAGAAAGGGAGGAGGAAGCAGTCTCAGTTTCCATCCTAAGGAGCTCCCAATTGTTGGAGGAGGTCATAGAGAGAACATGAACACTGGTTGACACTTGAGTTACATCAGGGCAACCAGAGGCTCCTTACCCCTCCTTGTCCTTAGAATGTATATTCTGCCCACTGTTCCCATAGCTGGAGCCACTTCAAGAGTACAGTTTTGAGAGTGTCATGTGTTGTTGAGACCATCTGGACTATATCCAACAGAACCCATTCGAGACCTCTATAAACTGTTAAGATCCTGCCAGGGGGGTGCAGAGATGGACCAGTCCTGTGGCAGCCCAACACAAGCCTTGTATGTAAGTTTTCTTGCTTATCAAACCTACCAGCTACCAGTCTCCTTTCTTCAGGCCCTCTGTGACTGGGGGCAAGTTTCAGATTTCATCTAGGAAACTCTCAAATTTGTGAACCAACAATTGGCAAGCAAGCCAGGAGGCCAGAGAAATGAATCTTGGGAAAGAGGCATGGGAGCAGAACTTCCAAGTTGGCCATCAATCTGTAAGTGAGGAGGGGCAGCATGTACGTTAGATGCTTGTGGACCCTGTATGAGTACAGCAATGCCTTCAAAATGTGTTGGTTTGAGGACCTGGAAAAAAAGGCAAGTGAATGATTGCTGCAGTGGGCTGTTCTCTACTGTGGGTACTCTGGCTGGCTATCAGCGACAAATTAGAGACTGAAGCCAATTTAGAAAGATGAAAGAAGAACTGAGTTAAAAAAGGGTATGTGGGTGCCTAGCTTCAGGGCTGGCAGAGAAGGTGGGGGAACAGGACAGTAAGTTGGAGAATTTAGCATACTATTTTGCAAAGCTAGGAGGGTGCAAGCCTCTGTGGATTAAGGTCCAAGTTCTTATGACAAAGCCTGATTGGGGCACTAAGAGGTGGAATCTCCGAGAAAGCCAGGAGAGTGAAGAGGAGGATGTTGTGGTGATTGACAGTGAAACAGACAAAATGTTCCCCGCTGACCAACTCCTAATACAAACACAACAGCACAGTGCAGCCAAAACAACCCCAGCCAGCAGGGCAGACCCCAATTCAGGATACAATCATGATGAAAGAATATACTCCCACTGAGCTTATTGATTTAGCTGCCAAGTTCCAGCAAAAGGCCATGGAAAGTACTCTGGCGTAGTAAGTGTGGCTATGAGCTGGGGGGTTGGGGGGCAGTGATGACATTTTTCTGACTATGTAGGAGGCACAGAAAAGGAACAACATCACCACACACCCTGTCCTCTGGCAGGGCCTGCATGGTGCTCTGGTGTTCGAGATACTCAGTCTGTTATAGATTGGATTGTTCTAACCCACAGGAGGCCTGGCCCAATAAAGGGAATCTCTCTGGGCACATGACTGCTGGAAATCTATAGAGGAGGTTCAACAAATTCTTAGGAAGTTGGGAATGAGATAGGCCATCTGTACTCCTGTTTTTGCAGGCTCTCATTGGGCCACGTTCACTGCAGGAATGGAAGCCAATATACTTCAGTCTGCGCCCGGGACCTGGTATGGCACACTGGTGTCCATGCTGAGCCCTGTCATGGGACAGGACATTTATGATGTTGGGCAATCCATTGCTAATCTGGGGGACACTAACAAATCCTAGGAAATTACCAGCTATGGGAAAGACTTGAGACAGAGATGGAACTTGAAAAAACAGAAAGCTCTCCCAATCAGCTGTGAAGGATCCTGTAAAAGTAACTTGGAAACAAATGTGGTTTGACCTCCTGGCTGCCAGACTCCACCTATAAAGGTAGACTGACAACCCAATGCTGTGTTGGTCAACCTGCGGAAAGCCTTAAAACCTGAACAACAGTTCAAACCTGTCCCACCTGCTCCTATCATCCCTGATGCCCCCATCTGCTCCAGCAGGGCCTCAGGGGTACAGTCCTATTTGGGGTGGGTGTCTCCCACACCCCAAGTATAAGATGCAGGCCAAGATTGCCTCTAGGTGAGGGCCATTGGGGGTGACTGGAGGCCTCAAGTTGAGTTCACTATTCACTGATCCCCCTGAAATAAACAAAAGGTGATGGCTCTGGTTGACACGGGGACCAAATATACTCTAATACATGGTAATCCTTAGACGTTTTCTGGCCCCTTCCTCACCATCTATGGTTACAGAAGGTGAATATCTATGGTCAGGAAGTTTCCTTTAACACTGCAAGTTGGGCATCCCCCCCCCCCCCTTTAAAATATGGAGTTTTAATCTCTCTAATACCAGAGAACACACTGGGCATTAATATTCTATGAGGGGTGTCTGGGTGGCTCAGTTGGTTAAGCACCTGACTCTTAGTTTCCTCTCAGGTCATAATCTCGAGGTTTGTGAGTTCGAGGCCCATGTCAGGCTCTGCACTGACAGTGTGGAGCCTGTTTGGGATTCTCTCTTTCTCTCCCCATCTCTCTGTCCCTCCCCTGATCTCTTTCTCTCTTTCCCACCTCTCAAAATACATAAAATTAAAAAAAAAAATTCTATGAGATCTGCAAAACTCTATCAGTGAATTCCGCCTCTGGGTTAGAGTAATCAAGCCAGTGCTGAAGGGAAACACCAACTGGGAACCAGTTAGTCTACTACCCCCATGAGAAATGGGAACTGTCAAACAATATAAATTACCTTAGGGCCTAAGAACCTAGGAAAAACTGTCCAAAAACTGCACCAAAGGGGTATTCTGCACTCTGCCGATAGCACTTTCGATAGACCTGTATGGTCAGTGAGAATCGGATGGTTCATGTGAAGACTGTGAAGTACTGAGAATTGAAGAAGGTAGTGCCCCCCATCCCTGCAGCTGTGCCCAACATTGCCACCATCTTAGATACATGGCTATGATCCCAGGAGTGTTCCATGTTGGGCTGGACTTAACAAGTACTATTAAGTACTTTTTTTTTTTTTTTTTTTTTTGGGATGAGTATTTGGGCCCACACGGACCAGAGGTGGTTTATTAAGCGTGGAAGAGAGGAAGGGAGAAAAGGGCAGTTGTGCCCCGCAGAGAAAAAAAGCCCAGGAGCTCCCGGGTGCTGCCAGGGAGCCTCTCTGAGCTCTGACCCCTGCAGCCCCACCCTGTCTTCTTGGAGGGTTGTGGAGTCAGTGGACCTGATAGGCCAGGCCCAGGTAGGCAAGGATGAGGCTCTCAACCAGCTAGGTACAGTCCAGTGGTGGGAAGGCAGCCAAGGGTACTGACCCATGAGGCCCTACACAGCAGTGGAGCCATCTCGGAAGTCTGGCTGATGAATCACAAGATCGGTTTGCCTTCACATGGGAAGTTTAACAATGGACTTTTCAAATGCTTTCCCAGGTTAACCTACAAAGTTCCACCATATGTCATGAGGCCTGTCCGTGTTCTCCTTCCCCACATCAGTAAAATGGGCCCATTACATTGATGATATAATGTTAACATGTGAAGACTTACCTTTGCCATAGGGCATTCTGCAGGATTTGCTGGAAAATATGTGAGGGAGAAAATAGGTCATGAGATCCCGAAAAGTTCAAGGCTGAGACACCACATAAAGTTTTTGGAAGTTATATGGTCAGGTAAGACATGCATTGTCCCAGAAGCTATGATTGACAAACAACATACAAGCCTACCCAATCCCTAGAAGCACAAAAGAGTTGCAAGCTTTTGAAGGAATTTGGGGTTTTGGAGGAGTTTTATTACCCACCTGGCATGGTGTCTCCATCCCTTGTACCACTTGGTAAAGAAAAAGCAAATGTGGGATTGGTGATTGAAGCAGCAAGCCACCTTTGGGAGGCCAAAGGAACTAATGAAACACTCTGGGAATCCCCCAAGCAGGGCTACCACTTGAGTTGATGTGTCTGTGACTCTGGAAGGCATGGGCTGGGCACTGTGGCAGAGACAGTAGAAGGAGAGAGTATTCCTAGGATTTTGGTCCCAGCTCAGAAATCTGATGCACCCCCAACAGCTCCTAGTGGTGTACACAGCATTTCTCCAGGTAGACCCTCTCACAAAGGAGCAGCATATCATGGTAAGACCTTCCCTTCCCATCAAGGGATGAGTTGAGAATATGTTCCATCCACCCATCTCTGGCATGGCTCAAACTTCCGTGTTAACCAAGTGACAAGCCCATTTGCAATAGAGGCAGCCTGTGCACCACTGTCTCTAGAAACTCAGGTCCTGCTGAACCCAAATGTCCCATCAGTTTCCTCTGGTATCCTGTGTGGCCTGTAGAAAGGAGCTGGGGAAATTCCTGCTGATGCCTAGAATACAGGTGGATCTAGTCAGGCATCTGGATAGAAAGAGGAACTAACTGCAACAGGTAGTGGACTGAACTCAGAGCCATTTGGCTCATACCACTCATGAGCCCTAGCCATTAATGCTTTGCACTGAGAGTTGGGCTGTTCTAACTATATGGCTTGGACAGTGGGAACTGAGGGATGGATGACCATGAATCAGCCCTTGTGGAGTCAGGATATATGGAAAGACATTTGGGTCTGCCTGCAAGAAACTGAAGTGGTCTTCACTATCTGCCACATCCCGATTCATAAAGTCCTGACTACTACTGGCAATCAGGAAGCCAATGCCCTAGCTCAGTATAAGCTCTAGCAACTGACTGTTCACTAGATAGTAGATTGGGTGCATAGAAAGAGTGGCTAACATAGTGCCTGGATGAAATGGCATATTGCTAGGGATGCTGGATTTCCTTTGAAATACAGTGACTTGGTAAATGCAGTAAAACATTATTTTATGTATTCTAAATAATGTCCAAGGCAACTGCCAAAGAATTCTGGGGCCATCATCCTAACTCGTGAGGGATTGGCAAATTGATTATACTGACACCTTCACTCTGAGTGAGGGTTCTAAACATGCTTTGGTTTATGTGAACACTGTGTCTAGCCTAACCCAAGTTTTCCCTTGTCCCCATGCAAACCAGGCTGCTACTATTAGAGGATTAGAGAACCTGAGTACCATGTGTGGATAATCTCAGCAAACAGATAGTGGTTGGGAGGTCACATTTCAAAGGTCATAATATGCAAGACTGAGCAAAACAACATGACATTGAATAGAGGTCCCATCACCCCTATAACCTATAAGCAGCAGGGTTGGTAGAAAGGAAAAATGGAATATTAGAGCAGCAAATAAAAACACGCATTAACTGTGGGAACTAAAGGATTGCCCCAAGCTCTAATACATTTGAATGCTCATCTAAAATGGCCTGTTACCTCATCTTCCAGACTGCGGACCCTTGCCAAGACACACAAAAATGTAAAGGTATGGAAATGACCATTGCCCAGATCCTCACCAAGGATCAAGATGCTATGCTGCTGAGAACACCAAGCCCCAAGATGCCTGGGAAAGACATTGTCCCCTGGAATTTGCAATGGGATGGCCCTTGGGATGAATGGGTTACTTTGGATCTCTCGGTGAGGGGGAACTAATCAATTTCCACTGGGATCCTGTTGTCTGGCTGCAAGCCAGAATGAAACATGCACCACTGAAGAAGGGAAGAAGGTGGGGATCCTGGTCTGGCAAATCCCACCCCCTATCTGTCTTCTCATGCCTGACGGTGCTGCTTGCTTCAGCCAACATGTATGGTATGCATAACTAAGTCAAATTCCTAAAACTGTAGCCATCTTAACATCTAAGGATCAGGCCACAAGTATAATTTTTAGAGAAGGGGAAGACCTTCCCATACAAGTTCTTATTAAATGTCTGTCTTTTTGACCTTAGACTTCTGCTGCTCCAGTGGTATCTGGTCATGGACTGGGTACAGGATGGAAATATCTTTCTGCACTGGGTCCCTTCATATGCCTGGCAAATGAATCATTCCAACCGTTGGGTACGTGGGAAAGATGCCCCTCAAGCTTAACAGGATTACCATGGTGGGTATCACCACTCCAGGGAAGGGACTGGAAGGCCTAACACAGTACATTAAAGAACAAGCTAGGTCTAGTACTCTCGATTCAACTGGTACCACCAGTACTGATGCAGAAACCTGGCCTGTGATACACACCTGGCCTGTGTATCAATAACACTGGGTGTAGGTAGTCCTCTTCTGTCACTCAAATTATACACCCAGTCCTAAAAATACCACTAGTAGAGCCATGGGTGGCTACAGTCAGATTTGGAATGGGTTCATCTGGCTTATAGACATTTGAGTCTTGGATTATAGACATTTGAGTACCTGGATACCCCTATTTTGGAAACAGAAGAATCAATTTAAACATAACTGGCTCAATTTAAACATACTGGAGTATGGGATGGATGTCACTGGCCCATTCTGTCACATTACAGGATAGTGACTAGTTTGGCACTAAATGGTCACACTGCCTAGGTATTTCTTGGGTAGTCCCAAATGGGGCCACATGGGTGTGTGACACAAATCTTTGGCCATGGCTTCCACCTGGTTGGTTGGGCCACTGCAACCTAGGTTTTTGGTGGGCACAGGGGAGAATCTGCCCCATGGTAGTGAAAATTGCCAGCCTTCCTCTTTGCAAGGTCAAACGTGCATATTCTGTTTTCCACTGGTATAATCATTTGGCTGCCGTCTTTGTCCCCTCCAGTGACCTGGAGGACCAGTACACAGAAACCCTTACTACATTCACCCAACAAGGCTTAAATGGTAGCCAGCAAGCCTGTCTTTACTGAACCCTGAAATGTCTTTAATGAGAAAAGCTGTCCTCCAAAATAGAATGGCTTTGAACATTACTGCTGCCTTGCCAAGAGGTACCTGTGTCATTATCCAAAAAAGAAGGTTGTGTGTTCATACCTGATGAGTATGCTAATGTGTCATCTTTATTAAATCATATGAGACACAGTGAATGTCCTGAGTGATCTGACACCCAGCTTAGGGGACTTAGTAAATCAATGGTACGGATCACGGGGCTTTTGGTGGAAAAAGCTGTCACTGAGTTGGAGCATCGTTGTCTTAATCTGTGTTTTCTCTTGCATGTAACTGTATTATTGGTATGGTATCTTCCTCCAGACAGCCAGATAGCTGCCAAAGGAGTCACCTCCATGCTAATGAAACACCTTGCAGACTGCTCAGGTCACACTATAGAAGAGGGGGACATATGAGATTATAAGAGCCAGTATAGAGGAGTGAAGTGTTGGAGGAAGTCATTGACAGGATGTGACCACTGATTGACTGAGGAGCTGGACCTCCACAATGGGAGGCTCCTGTCTTTGGAATGTTCCCTCTGCTCACTGTTCCCACAGGTGGAGCTATTTTATTTTATTTTATTATTTTATGATTTTTTAAAATGTTTATATATTTGTTTTGAGAAGGAGAGAGAGAGAGAGTGCGAGTGGAAGGACAGAGAGAGAGAGGGACAGAGAGAGAATCCCAAGGAGCCTCAGCTCTGTCAGTGCAGAGCCCTACGTGGGCTCATAAACTGTGAGATCATAACCTGAGCCAAGCTAACTGAGCCACACAGGCGTCTCTAGGTAGAGCCATTTTAAAAGGACAGAGCCTTGAGCAATGTGTTGCTGAAAGCATCTGGAGGGCACAGATGAAGAAACCCAGTTAAGGCCTCTATACAAATTTTCACGATTCTGGAAGGCAGGTAAGGAGATCTGTTCATTTCACAGCAACACAAGAAAAACCTTATAAGGTCTCTTGCTTATTCAACCTGCCATCTACCAATCTGGAGTGGCTGGCCTGTTTCTTCAGTCTTTCCTTGGCCTCTATGAATGGGGGCCACTGTCAGGTTTCCCCTGAGAAGCTGCCACAGGTGCAAACCAACAATACCAAGAACTCACTGTCCACTGTTCAGTTTTTTAACCCAGGCTCATCTATGGTTTGCAAATGATGCTGAGTGCCTTTTCAAAAAGGCGAGGATAATTCTTGTATTATCCAGATATCTTTCCTACGTCTCTGCAGATATTTAATTGGCATTGAACCTTGTTGCCGTTTTGAGGAACTATTGTGCTACTCTTGTGATGAATACTGTTATGGGGTCTGCTTAGTTTTATATGCCTTAGGATATAATTGGATAGTGTAATGGCCGTACTTAAGAATTCACTTTTATGTATATTAAAGCCCTTTGTAAAGTGCTATGAAATGACAACATAATTGTTATTGTTGTTACTCCCAACGACTGTTGAGCTGGTGCTTTCTCAGCATAGTCACCATGAGGAAATACCTGGATGATTGAATCCATTCTTTGTCTTTAAAATGTCCATTGACTTGAAGACTTTTTCCAAGGACAGGAAGCAAAATTTAACACATGCTTCTAGGCTTCTCTTTATATTCTCAAGTATGGTTTACAGCCTCGAGCGCCTTTCCGACAGAACTATCTTTTATCTTCTTTTTACAAGATAAGATTGATCTATTTTTTAAGCTAATACACCACTGGCTTTATATCCTTGTTGTAGGCTTTGGGAATAGGTTAAAGCTTCTTTGTGTTGCATTATTTACTGTGCAGCTACATTCAAAAACACAATGAGTATACTGAAATTAATAACTCTAGGAGGGTGCAAAGTGATAGTATTCACAGTCAATTATAGAGATGATCTATTACATTAATATAATAAGGATGCTATTTGAATGCAATATAGTGAAGAAAAATAAAGTGGCAGGCTAACAGAATTTCAGTTTTTGAGTTCAGAAAAAAAAAAGATAAATGGTTAGCGGGTGTGGTTTAATAGTTCAAATGCATATGCTATAAGCTCTTATTTCAATGTCAGCTCTTAGCAAAGGACACCAGGCAAATGAACTTGAATATCCATTTGATTTACTAGCTTCTTAAAAACTGAATAAGGTTTTATATACTTTGTAAAGACTTACTAGCAAAAAGGATAAGAGGGTGGGTTTTAATGGAGGTAATCCTCTAAGAAATTACTCCTTAGCAGTTAGAAATACAGAAAAGCAAGATAAACTTGAAATAAGCCTGATAAATCCTATCTTACTCATTGTCTTCACTTAATAGGTACCTTGGATCTGGATTAAGCTGTGCTCAGTAGTCACCCTGAGAAATTCTATTCTTTATGTATTCTCCTTCCACTCCTCCTCTTACTGAGCTAATGATTACTTTCCCACCTACAAGTTATGAATGAAGTCACTGAATGCAATTATTGGGTGGAGTTCTTGGATTAAGATCACGGATCTTTAATGAGCCTTCATGGGTTCTATAAATGGTGATTCTCAGACCTGCCTGGGCACCAGATTCACCTATGTAGCTGGTTAGAAATACACATGCCTGGGTCTCCTTCCCATAGGATTGATTCTATATATCCAGGAGGACCCAGGATAGATGTAGTTTATGATACAGAAAGAGGATTGAGAACCCTTACCATTGTTGGTTCAAAGTACATTTTATTAAGAGGTGGGAATTGAAAAAAAATAAGTATGCTATAACATTGATTTGAATTTATATTATTTTATATATTTTATGCATATAAATTAATTTTTATTATGCAAGTATACCTGTATACTGTAGAAGCATAAGAAAATACAGAAGCACAAGGAACAAAATAGTTTCAAATATGACCAGTTAATTTTTTAAAAAATACAGATGGACACTGAGATTTTAACTATAGTAAGAGAGCATTTGCCTTTGAAATTAGAAATAGAAATGCAAGGGTGCTCCATAGAGTTGTTGTTCTTGTGTATTGGTTGATATTCTTTACTGAAGGGAAGATCTTATCCACCCTTTCTTCATCTACCCAAATATTTTTCTGTTTTTTTTTCTTCTTCAAGGAATTGGCATATATGAGTTAATAAGGGGGTTCAGCAAAGCTAATAATGGGCTTTTGGAATTATCAATTCTGGAGACAGACTAAGCTGGTGATGGCAGTTCACTCATTCATTCATTTATCTATTTGACAAATATTTATTGAGCACCTACTAATATGCCAGACACTATGCTATGTGTTGGGAATATTCAATCCCTTCTCTGGAGAAACTTCAGACTCTAGTATAGGATATAGACAAACAGACAAACAGACTGTTTATGTGCTGTGAAAGATATGTATAGGATGTGTTTAGTACACAGATAAGAGATATCTAAATCAGAATGGAGAGTCAAGGGGGATGAATATAAAGAAGGGACATAAAAGCAGGGTATCAGAGGTAGAAGACACAGATGGCCATTTAGAGATTTTGGAAATCTTCATCAAGGGGTCTTCACTTACTCTATTTACTGGGAAAGCTCTTCTTTGTTCCCTGATACTATTATTATTTTTTGTAGTATTTTGGTTTCTTTTTCATAGATGCATTATCTTTTATTGTATTTCCAAAGGTCTCAATAATATTTTGAAATTTTCTTTTCCTTGCATAGTTTGTTTCTTCTGAGAAGCATTTTTAGTTTTGTTTGTTTTGGTTCCCGTCTTTCACGGTAGAGGTCACATAGTTCTGAGAAGTCTCTTGTAATCTCCTGCCAGATGAATTATCTATCTGCCTGACTTTCAACTTCTGTGAAGGGCAGGGGGTAAGAACATTGGGGGTGCAGCACTCACAATGTAAACATTCACCAGGGAAAAGGGGTCACCCAGCTAATCTGGTTTTATAATGGTGGGATAACTGGTTCTTAAAAAGATTTTCCACCAATTTTCATATTTTGACTTTATTTTCACCTACACCTCAGGCAGGGGTGGGAGTGGTGCAGTCACATGGTATAAATGAGGCTGCTTCTGAAAGCCCCCTTACCTGTTTTGCATTTTGCCTTCCTGTGCCTGCTGTCAGTTACCATTTGTCAGGTATTTACTTTCTGGCTTCAAAATGTTTGTTATTTTTCTCTAACTCTGCTGTTCTCTTTGTCTTTGTAGCTTTGTGTCTTAAAGCAAAGCAAAACAAATAAAACACCACCATTATGAGATGGTTTCAGGAAGGGGAGAAAGTGAATTCATGTATTCTGTTTGCCTTTTGACCTGCACCTAAGTGCCTCGTTTTTGTAGGATACTGTGCTAAGAATTTAATTAATAATAATTCTAGGTAAAACAGGCATTATTATCGTATTACTTTTGCAGATTGGGGAACTGAATTTCAGAGTGATTAAGTGGCCAAAGAACAGACAAATGCCAGAGCTATGGCTAATAAGTGGCTCTCCAATCTGTGGAGTGGTTCACAGAGATGATAAGATTTTGGGCTAGCATTGCTTCACAGACAAGCTCCTTATCCTGTCCCTTATCAGGGTTAACCCTGATCCCAAACCCAGTTTTGGGGACTATGATAGTGAGGGCCTGTGAAGGGAACATTGGGCGTGGTATGCCATGCGAGAGGCCCTGTTCCCTAAAGAGCTGACTTTTATCAGGTCTGTCATTAGTATGGATCGGACTGTTTTCTGATACAAATTCTTTCTTTTAGGAACTTGACAAAGTTGCATTTGGATGATCTATTTTAGTATTTTGCTAATTATGAAACGCAGACCACCTGCTTTCAAAATAAGGTGCTGGAATGGAGAATAATAGAGATGTAAATATGGTGCCTTTTATGGGCAAAAGCAGATTTTTTAGCAGCATGTTTTAAAAAATTAGAAATTTAACAGCTGTTTTGCAAAATAAGTGAAATGCTTCCATCTTGCTAAAGAATATGCACAGGTAATTAATTTTAAAGAAAAACTTGTGACCTCATTTGACAGTATTAGCATCACTAAATTAATTAATAAACTGATTTTATCTGTCAAATTATCGACTAGATTCTGAACCTCTGTTCACTAAAAGCACTGCGTTTTTTTGTTTTTTAATGAGAAGTAAATATAAATTAATAAGACCAATTTTCTGATGGAGTTTGTGAAATTGACCTCATAGTTTTATGCACATAACTGGTATGGAGTGGAATATACATTACTTTTGTGGTAGGGGCACCTGGGTGGCTCCATCAGTTCAGTATCCAGCTCTTGATTTCGGCTCAGGTCATGACCTCAAGGTTCGTGCGATTGAGCCTCACATCAGGCTATGTGCTAGGGGCCTGCTTGGGATTCTCTTTCTCTCTCTCTCTGTCCCTCCCCTGCTCACACACCCTCTCTCTTAAAATAATAAGCTTTTTAAAACAAATACGCTTTGTATTAGATGATTTTTTCCAAGTGTAGGCTAATGTAAATGTTCTGAGCAAAATTGAGGTAGACTATATTAAGCTATGATGTGTGGTAGGTTAGATGTATTAAGTGCATTTTTAAAAATGTTTTTTTAAATGTTTATTTGAGAGAGAGAGAGGGAGAGAGAGAGGGAGAGAGAGAGGGAGGGAGGGAGGACTGGGGGAAGGGCAGAGAGAAAGGGAGACACAGAATCTGAAGCAGGCTCTAGGCTCCCAACTGTCATCACAGAGCCCAATGCAGGGCTCAGACTCCCAAAACGTGAGATCATGACCTGAGCTGACATCAGTCGCTTAACCAACTGAGACACCCAGGCCCCCCAAATGCATTTTTGAAGTATATTTTCTACTTATGATGAGGTTATTAGGTTGCAATCCCATTGTAAGTAAAAGAAGATCTGTACACCAAATTTAAAATACGAAAGAGGAAAAAGAGATACTTGAAAAGTCCTATCTCTTCCTACAAGCTTTCCATAATTTCCATGCAAATTTCTTAGCCAGCAAGCAGTTTACCTTGGCCCCTTGTGTGGACAGAATGTTTTTGTCCTCGCAAATTCACCTTTTGAAGCCTTACCCCATGATGCCATGGTGTTTGGAGATGGGGCCTTTCAGAGGTAATTAGGTTTAGATTAATTCATGAGTGGTGAAAGTCTTATGTTGGGCTTAGTGCCTTTTAAGAAGGGAAAGACAGACATGAGACAGAGACAGAGACAGATTGCCATCTCTTGCTCATGTGAGTTGACAGAACAAAGAAGAGAGCTTTTACCAACACCTTATCATGCTGGTACCCTGACCTCAGACTTTCAGCCTCCAGAGCTGTGAAAAAATAAATTACTGTATTTAAGTCATCCAGTTCATGCTATTTTGTTATGACAACCCAAGCTGACTAATACACCTCTCAACATTGCTTTTTGTCTTGTTCTAAGCTTCCTCTGTTCTCAGGGTAAAATATATCCCAAGGAACCTGAAAAACTTCCTCTTGTCAATACTTGGTAAACCTCTATGTCCCAAAGTTTGAGGAGAAGTTTTGAAAATCCAGATTTTTGTATATACTTTTAATATAGAAATATTATCCTATAATATATTTCTATGCTGGTCTACCCACAAACAGCACGTTTACAAATTTTGTTTCATTGTGTATGTCCTATCTCCTAAGATCCTTGAAGGGAGTGTCTGTGTCTTATTTTTATTCTATCATTCCCAAAGGTCTAAAATGATTGATAATCAAATACTATATATTCTAGTTGATGCTGAATCTACTTGCTCTTTCTCTGATCACTTTCTTCTTTAGGTAAATTATTCTCATTTACATGCATTCCTCCATTCTTCTTCAATTTTTTTTTTTTTTAAATTTCATTTGGTTCTTTGATTTTTCAGATTTTGGTGAACTTCTGTTTGGAAACAAACTGAGGGAAATCTGATTGTCCATACTCACCACTTTTTAACCATATATACACTTTTGGACCCAAAGGTGGGAGCATTGGCGTGGAGATCTGTTTTCACATGAGGGCCTTGAATTGTACATAGAAAGGAATTGACAGATACTAAATATAAGGAAGGTTTTCTCCAGTTCTGCATTTTCTTTCTGTTTTCATCACCCACTATCTTGATTGATATTTCAACAATAGTGCTGTGCTACTGCTCCGTGGTCCAATTTCTCTCGCTCTCAGTGGGAAGGCTTCTCTTTTATTTATCTATTTGTTCCTATTATGTAGAAATTAAGCTTTAAGTGGCTATACACCTGTTTATTCATTCTGAAAGTGCTATTGCTCACTGTTACTGGTTGTTTTTGATGCTAATACTGCTTCTTGCCTTGTTTTATTTGGAGTCCTGACATGTTTGCAGGTCTACAGTAGCTAATAAATAACAATAATGAATTCTTTACCAGTTCCTGTTCCTCCCTCACCACAATCTTCCTGGAGTCAAAATGGAGAAATGTTTTTTCCTCTCTGGTTTCATATTTGTTATCTACAAAGTGTTGAATCAGGGTGTTTATAAAATGAAGTTAGTTGGCATTTCAATGATGTAGTGCTGATATGATTTTCTTATGATCTATTTTTCTGCAACTGTTTTCCATCACTTGATTTTTAGGATACATAGTATGTTTTCATAGTTCAAAATTATATAAAAATGCAAAAAGATACACAGTAAAAAGCTTTATTCCCACCTTTTCTTCCCGTTTCCCCAATCCCTACCTCCAAAGTCTACAGGTAACTACTTTTATTAATTTTTTTATGTATCCTGCCATGTTTATATACATGTAAGTAAATACAAATATAAATATTCTTATTTCTCCTTTTCTTAAACACAAGTTACCATTGCTTTACTTCTTTTACTTTACACTTAACATTACATCTTAGAGCTTTTGCCATATCAAAATACAGAGTTCCATATTGTTTTGTACAGTTGAACGGTATTTCAGTTGATGGAGATGCCATCCTTTATGTAACTAAGGTCTTACTGATGAACATCTGGTTTGTGTCCAGTGTTTTACTAGGATATGCTACCTCCCAACAAAAAACCTCTAACAGACCTTATGTCATATGTATCCAAACAGATTTGTGTATTATAAATCCCCAGAAGTGATAATAATGAGGTCCAAAGGTCTATGCATTTGTGATTTTGTCAGATTTTGGTAAATTGCCTTCCACAGAAGTTTTACCAGTTTATACTTTCAGCAGTAATGTGTGAGAGTGCTATTAGAATTCTCAATTTATCAAGCTTTTGGATTTTGTCAGTCTGACGTGTAAATGTGGTATCTCAGGACAGATTTAATTTACATTATGAGAGTAGTTGGACATCTTTTCCTATGGTTAAAGCCATGATTATTTCCATTTATGTATGAACTATATGTTGATAGCCCTTACCTATTTTTTCACTGGGTTGTTAGATTTGTTTGACAAGAATAAACATTTATCTGTACTATAAAAATAAAATTGCTTTTTGGTGATTTGAGATTTTTCTTGGCTTATGGTGTTTTTCTATGCTTTTTTTTTTTTTTTTTTTTAGTATTCGTTCACATTTATTTATCTTTGTATGGATTTGGGGTTTTGAGATACAATTGAAAGCCCTTTCCTACAAAAGCCCTGTCTCCTGCCCCCAGCCTAAAGCACAATTTTCTTCCACCATTTTATAATTTAATTTTTTTAACATTTAAATTTGTGTTTGATTGGTTGATTCATTCATTAAACAGATGTTTATTGAGTGTCTCTCATGTACTAGGAACTATTTTAAGTACTTGGAATGTATCAGTGATCAAGACAGACAAATATCTTTGCCTTTATAGAGTTCACCTTCTAGTGGAAGGAGATAGATTAGAAACAACAACAACAACAACAACAACAACAAAATGAGTAAATTACATAACATGTCAGAAAGTGATGAATGCTGTTAAAATTAAAATAGGAATAATCCATTGAGAGGAACCAGAATACCAAGTGGTGGGTATAAGTTGCAATTTCAAATAAGGTAACTGGTACCTCAGGGAGATGAAAGTGCTAGGTTGAGGCTCTAGGTCAGGAACATTCCTGAGAAAGAGCAAGAAGCCAGTGGGACTGGAGTGAAATGAATGGGAAAGAGAATAGTAGAAGAGGAAATCAGAGCTTTCTAGACCCTTGTAAAGGCTTTAGCTTTTACTTGAGTGAAATGAGGAATCACTGAAGAGGTTTGAGCAGAATGATAAATAGGGCATATTTTAAAAGGATAATATCAGGGGATGTAATTATTGAGAAATTAGGGGAAATAATCCAGTTCATACAATAGGTCAGCAAAAATGAGGAGTAATTAGTGATGTAGTCTGATGACAATAGGTTCAAACCTGGGGTGTTTAAGGAAGGAACAGTCTGAAAGCAGCAATAAGGACTGAGGGTGACCTCTATCACTCAGCTCACTGATAGCCTGGTGGCACTAGAGTTATGGGTCAAAACCAGCCATCACTTGAGAGAGCTGTAGAGAATGCAGGGTCCACTGGGCAGAGCCAGGTTTCAGTTAGGTGAAGAAGGTGAAGGGAAGAGGATTTTGCTGTTAACAGAGCAAGGAATTTCAAAGGGTGGAGTAGAAGAGTTTTGGCCACTGGATGGCCTGGGAGAATGAGACAGAGAAGGGAATGTAGGGATTCTGTGACTGGAGTGTGGGTATTCTGAGTGTGGTGGTAGTCATAAATAGAGATGCTTCATGAAGTAAGTTGAGAATGTTTAAGGCAGGGAGCCCCTTCAGGACTTAAGAGTTTAAACTGGAGAGCAGGGGGGTGGGTGAGTTTCTGATCAAGGGGATAGAGGCCCTAGGAGGTATATTTTTAGACTCTTGACCTTGATTGGACTGAAGGTGGTCTTATATTCAGAATGTGCTATGTCTTGACTCCACGTGGATAGTCTTGAGGGCTTCTGGGGAAGCAGAGTGTTACACAATATATTGGCTGCTTCACTTCTGATTATTAGGAAATTAATCCTGTTTTAATGTGTGAAGTGTGGAACCAACTTCATTTTGTTCTAGACAATTACCAAGTTGGCTCAAAACCTTTTTTTGGATAATCTATATTTCCCCCATGGATTTGAGATGGCATTTTAACATACAAATTCCTGTATGTATTCTGGATTTTGTGCATCAATGTATTAATGTATTTACAGTTATTATGATTGATAAAATAAATGTCCTTTAAGAAGTGTTTACATAAGTTATAGAACCCTTTTCTTAACGTGATTTTCTCAAAATGGAAGTCATAAAAAGGTACAAGTGTTATTTATTGGAGGGACATGTTAAGTCATTAACATTTCTTTGTTATAAAAGAACTCTTATACCAAAATGTTATGAGAATAACCTTCTTCATTATTTTCCTTCACTGAGTTTATAAATCTGCAGATGGTTGGTCACTGTTTGTTCTGTGCTAGCATGGCTTTCACCATCAAATAACGATACAGCAACACAGCATAATTCCCAGGATTAATCTTATCACAAATTGCCATCTGCCATAAGGTCAGTTAATAATGCAAGGTTGAGCAGGTCTTTCTCTAAAGTATCCAGTAGACCCTGGCAGGGGCCAGTATTACAGTTTCACCTGGGGCATGGTCTTTTTGTGCTGCTATCAACAAAGTGAGACAAGTGATTAGTAATAGTGACAAGGGTAGTAAAAACTTACTATAGTAAAAAATTACTACCACTACTACTACTACTTAAATAGGCATCATTTTTTGAGTGCCTTATTAGATGTTTGTTAATGTGCCATGGCTGTTGATGGCATATGTTTAAAACAATAAGGACTTGTTATTTTGGTTTTACCAAAGAGTACTAAGGCTCAGGTAAGTTCGGTACCTTGTGGAAGTCACGTAGCTGGTAAGTGGCAAGCCAGAACTACATAATGTCTGTAGTCTACTCTGAAGCAGAATTTTTTTGTCTCTTCTCACTTTACTACCAAATATTGTTATTTTTTAAAATGTTTATTTACTTATTTTGAGAGAGAGGGAGAGAGAAGGGGAGGGACAGAGAGAGGGAGAGAGAGAATCTTAAGCAGGCTCTGCACCATCAGCACAGAGACATAGACGGGGCTCAATTTCATGAACTGTGAGATCATGACCTGAGCTAAAATCAACAGTAGGATGCTCAACGAACTGAGCCACTCAGGCAACCCCTAAATATTCTTTAGATGAGATAAATGATAGAGAAAATCTCATAAAAGACTTTCAAAGCAATTAACATAAGTACACCTTATTTTAGTTTTGCAAAAATAATCATGATTGCCATTTAATGTTCATAAAATCAATGTACGTATACTTTAATTCATCTGTCATCTATTTATCTATCACCTGTCCATCTGTCTATCCATCTGTCCATCCATCACCTATGATAGAATAAATTTGTATAAATGATTATAAAGATAGCAAACACATGAAGTAAAATATATTATTCTTTTATTTTTTTATATTTTAATGTTTGAGAGAGAAAGAGTGCACAAGCAGCAGGGAAGGGCAGAGGGAGAGAGAGAGAAAATCCCAAGCAGGTTCCATACTCAGCGTGGAGCCTGACGTGGGGCTCTATGCCATGACCCTAGGATCATGACCTGAACTGAAATCGAGTCAGATGCTCAACTGACTGAGCCACCCAGGCAACCCTAAAGTAAAGTATTCTAAAAAATTGTTTTTAAAAGTGTTTTGTTTGGACCTTGTAAAAACCAAGATTATGGAAACCCCAATGTCAAAATATATAATCGAGTGTCTTTTACCTGGTTATTATAAAACACACACTCAAGAGACAGCAGCTGTATTAATAATGCTTAAGGGAGCTTAAGAATGAGTCTAGTTTTATCAGATTGTGAGGTCTGTAGTCTGATTTCTCACAAGTAATGAGAGGATTTGTAAGAATTTTTTTTTTCATTTCACATTAAATATAACTTGGATTTTAATTTTTCAGAGAAAATGTGTTAATTTTCTAAGGCATCAGAAAAAAAAAGCAGTGCCGTTGTTTTTGTTTTATAAATCACAGTACTGTTTTTTCCTTGACATAAATGTGTTCTGCATATTGTTCAGATTATTGATTTTTACTCAGTATGCTTATGCATTTTGTTCAAAGGCTTTTCTCTTTTTGCATTGTGTTGGGCAATAGGCATTTTTGCCCAGTGTGGGGCAATGTAACAGTCATGGACACATGAATTCTAATAGAAGATGGATTCCCCATTGTGTTCTAGTTACAAGTGCCTCAGTTCTGTTCCTTGAATATGTTAATCACTCTCTGGCTTTAGGGAATTTGTATTCGTTTCCTGGCCCAAGAATCCATCTACCCCAGATACCCACATCTCTCTTTCCCTTACTTCAGTCAGGATTTCTTTAATCTTTTAACTTTCTGGAGTCTTTTTTGACTGGACTTTCTAAGAGTGTCTCCTTACTCTGCAGTCCCGAATCTTGCTCTTCTTTGTGAACATAGTACTATCTCATGCTTTATTTAGTGTATTTATTTGTGTGTTGATGTCTTTTTCACTAGAATATAAATTACCTTCTCTCACAGGTTATTTTTTGTACACCAATGTGTCTATAGGACCTAAAACAGTGTCTGACACCCAGTGGACACTCCCAAAACACGAGTTAATTGTGTTCTTTTTGAAATGTACAAGCACTTGTGGGTTCTCTTCCTTTCGTTTCCATTTCCCAAATATATGATCCTTGGAGAGCAGCTTTTGATTTCTTTTTTCTTTCCTTAAAACAAAGTACTCATATATTGTATCTTCCTTCAGTGGTTCTTCTGCAGTGACATATGGAATCAAATGATTTCCTGAAACAAATTGTCAGAATTTCCACCAATCCTTATGTTCTACCCAACTTGTAAAGAATTGTAAACATGTCATTGAAAAGAAATAAAGAGAATATTTATCTCTGCATAAGAATCTTTAAAGCATCTATATTCCACTATTTATTGAAACATTTGAGATTCATTAGGATGAGTAATGCTTATGAAAGCAGTTGAAGTTCTTTTTAGTTATAAGATATTATTGTTATTTAACATTTTGGCTGTAGTAATTTAGAAAATGCCTCTTGAGCCAATATTAGCATTTTATGTCTGTTTTTAACAGAACACTTTATGCTGCTAAAAGCTCACTTCTAAATATTTAAACTTAAAATCATACAAAGTATGTTCTTAAGAGATTTGAAATTTCACTGTGTAGGTTATTTGCTTGTTTTGGTGATATATTCTAAATATTTGAACTTAAAATCATGGGGGAAAACATTCTGAGGCTAGTAGTCTTTTTTACTGATAGGTAGTCTGTCTCTGTTGGGAGTTGGTCTTTGTGCAAAGTCATTTAGAGCATTTAACAAGAGAGCAAACCCATTAAAAATATGGAAGCTCTTGGAAAACAAAATCCAGTATACTAATTAGACCTATTATGGCAACTACAGAGCACTATAAATGATGCAAAAGTTATGTTGGGCTCCTCATGGTACCAATGACAAAAAGGCAAGGAGTTCCTATTTTTTCTAGAGATAAAGAGTGTGGATGATTAATTTCAGCACCATTGAGTTAATTTGCAATGAGTCAACAGCAGAAGACATTTCCATGGGCATAGAATAATGGTAGAAGATGGTTTGTTTTTATCACTTGATGGTAATACAGCTATTTGTCAGAGAATGCTTTAGTAATGAAGGGAAAAGTAAAACCACCTATTGACAAGAAAGAAGAAATATAAAAAGTTTCCTGAAACTGTGGTTTTTAGTTGCAACCAAATCTCTGAGGTTTCCTTGACTAGCATGCACATTTGAGAAGATTGTTAAATGCTACCTTAATATCTTTTGATGGGTGATCAAAACACTATGATCTCTGTTTCAGAAGACAACTTCAGGCTGATGAACTAGTAATAGGAATTTTAAATCTGTTCCTTGAATGGCACTGATAATTTGTGTGGTGCTATGGAAAACCACTTCATTTAAGGAATATAAAAATGAAGTTGTGGTCAATAAAACTCTAAAGGAAATTTTATCCCTATAGACTTGTGAGAGACTTTTTGAGTACTTAAAAAAAAAAAAAAAAAGGAGAACATCAGTTAATGTGTATAAGCACTCTGAAGCAACTGACACAGGGGATTTAACTCTTCAGATGAACAATTGAGGCAGAGAAATGAAGAGATATCATTCCCTAGGAGCTTTTAGTAAGGGAAGAGAAATATTAGATCAGGACCTGGCCTTCCAAACACCTAGTCTGGCACAAGATGGCTGCAGTGAGGTGGTTCCTGATACCAGGTGATTGTTTCCCCAATCTCAGTTGCCTAAATGATTTTTTAGTTGAGTGTGCCTTGAAGCATCACACATTGCAGAAGTGTATTTATTATTATTCACCAAATTACAACAGATGTGCAAAGTCAGCTAGGGCCGAATAAGCGTGAAGGAAGGACGGCCAACAGCGTATGTGCAGATGTAATATCTATTAGAGTCCTCCTCAGTGTTTTTGCCAGGGGATGGAGTCCATCAGCAGATCTGCTTGAGGCTGCAAAATCTCATACAATGCCCCCCTCCACAGCCAATCACAGCAGAGCAACTTAGTTGTTTTGGTTTTGCATTAGTGATTGTCATTTCCTTTTAATGTGTTCATAAAAACAATGTGTATGCATTTTAATTGGTATATGCCCCATGACAGAATAAAGTGGTATAGGAAGATGAATCCAAACTGAACATAATTAATGGACTGTTTTAACCTCGTAAGATCCAGGACTTAAGAATCCCCGTTGCAAAAACATAGCTAATTGAATTGCTTTTCCCCAGTTGCTGCAGCACACATTCTTTGAGTGGATATTTCTTAACTGAGGTCTTATGAAACCTAACAACTTTGTTTTATTCTTCCAACAAGATGCAGATTAATAACATCGTAAAATGAATTCCTCAGCCTATGGGCTGAACAGTTCAGTTCTTGGTCTATCTTCAAATTGCCTGTCCCACAGAGTTCATAATCTTAAAATGTACTGGCCATATAAGGCTTTTTGCTAAGTTTCCACTGAAACTTAGGCTGAGAATCCACTGAAAGCAGAAACTTTCTATTTCCTCTTTTTAACACTCTTGCTTAGTATCACACCACAGGTATTGAATAAATGGTGCATGAACCAAACAACTTTATATCAGATTGATTAACAGTCAAAATATTGAACAAGAGAGTGCTAAATGCAGTTCTGAAATGGCTAACTAGAAAGAGGACTATGTCTTTGGAGCAATTACACAGACATGGTGAAAGTTGTAGAAGATTATTCTGATTTTACTGTTTTTTTTAATGTTTATTTATTTTTGAGAGAGAGAGAGAGAGAGACAGAGTGTGAGCTAGGAAGGGGAAGAGAGAGAAGGAGGCACAGAATCTGAAGCAGGCTCCAGGCTCTGAGCTGTCAGCACAGAGCCTGACACTGGGCTAGAACTCACAGACTGCAAGAACATGACCTGAGCTGAAGTCGGATACTTAATCAACTGAGCCACCCAGATGCCCTTAATTTTACTATTTTTAAAGGATGAGTAAAACTGCTGAAAAAGACCTAGGGAGCCTGTCTAGAGTCTATGAAGCTTTGGGTTCTTATTTCTCCATATAAGGTATAGGCTATGAAAGAGAAAGGAGGATATGTTCATTTAAGAACTTGATTGCGAGGGCGCCTGGGTTGCTCAATTGGTTAAGCAGCTGACTTTAGCTCAGGTCATGGATTTGAGCCCTGCATTGAGCCCTGCACTGACATTGCAAAGCCTGCTTGGGATTCTCTCTCTACCCCTCCCTCACTTGTGCTTTCTCTTTCTCTCTCTCTCAAAATGAATAAATAATAATAATAACAATAATAATAATAATAAATCCAGCTTGGTTGCTAGATGATGTCATTGCTAGGGAATGGTTTAAGATTATTAAAATTATGTGCTCATAATGGAAAAGTGGAGCTCCAAAGATTGAGAAAATCCACTCATTTATTTATTTATTTTGAGAGATTGGGGCGGGGGGAGAGAGAGAGAGAGAGAGAGAGCGACTGAGCATGTGTTTGAGGGAGCAGGGGGAGGGGCAGAGAGAGAGGGAGAAAGAGAGAAATCCAAGCAGGGCCCGCACTGTCAGCCCAGAGTCCAACATGGGGCTCGAACTCACAAACCATGAGATCATGACCTGAGCTGAAATCAAGAGCTGGACACCTAACTGACTGACCCACCCAGATGCCCAAGATAATTCATTTACTAAGAGATCTGCCAGCTGGATCAGTTGAAAATAGATGAGGGGCGCCTGGGTGGCGCAGTCGGTTAAGCGTCCGACTTCAGCCAGGTCAGGATCTCGAGGTCTGTGAGTTCGAGCCCCGAGTCAGGCTCTGGGCTGATGGCTCAGAGCCTGGAGCCTGTTTCTGATTCTGTGTCTCCCTCTCTCTCTGCCCCTCCCCCATTCATGCTCTGTCTCTATCTGTCCCAAAAATAAATAAAAAACGTTGAAAAAAAAATTAAAAAAAAAAAAAGAAAATAGATGAGGGATTTTTTTTTCTGGTTGGAAATTATTTTATTTATTTTATTTTTTTTCAATATATGAAGTTTATTGTCAAATTGGTTTCCATACAACACCCAGTGCTCATCCCAAAAGGTGCCCTCCTCAATACCCATCACCCACCCTCCCCTCCCTCCCACCCCCCCCATCAACCCTCAGTTTGTTCTCAGTTTTTAACAGTCTCTTATGTTTTGGCTCTCTCCCACTCTAACCTCTTTTTTTTTTTTCCTTCCCCTCCCCCATGGGTTTCTGTTAAGTTTCTCAGGATCCACATAAGAGTGAAACCATATGGTATCTGTCTTTCTCTGTATGGCTTATTTCACTTAGCATTACACTCTCCAGTTCCATCCACGTTGCTACAAAGGGCCATATTTCATTCTTTCTCATTGCCACGTTTATACTCCATTGTGTATATAAACCACAATTTCTTTATCCATTCATCAGTTGATGGACATTTAGGCTCTTTCCATAATTTGGCTATTGTTGAGAGTGCTGCTATAAACATTGGGGTACAAGTGCCCCTATGCATCAGTACTCCTGTATCCCTTGGGTAAATTCCTAGCAGTGCTATTTCTGGGTCATAGGGTAGGTTTATTTTTAATTTTTTGAGGAACCTCCACACTGTTTTCCAGAGTGGCTGCACCAATTTGCATTCCCACCAACAGTGCAAGAGGGTTCCCGTTTCTCCACATCCTCGCCAGCATCTATAGTCTCCTGATTTGTTCATTTTGGCCACTCTGACTGGCGTGAGGTGATATCTGAGTGTGGTTTTGATTTGTATTTCCCCGATGAGGAGCGACGTTGAACATCTTTTCATGTGCCTGTTGGCCATCCGGATGTCTTCTTTAGAGAAGTGTCTATTCATGTTTTCTGCCCATTTCTTCACTGGGTTATTTGTTTTTCGGGTGTGGAGTTTGATGAGCTCTTTATAGATTTTGGATACTAGCCGTTTGTCCGATATGTCATTTGCAAATATCTTTTCCCATTCTGTTGGTTGCCTTTTAGTTTTGTTGGTTGTTTCCTTTGCTGTGCAGAAGCTTTTGATCTTCATAAGGTCCCAGTAATTCACTTTTGCTTTTAATTCCCTTGCCTTTGGGGATGTGTCAAGTAAGAAATTGCTACGGCTGAGGTCAGAGAGGTCTTTTCCTGCTTTCTCCTCTAGGGTTTTGATGGTTTCCTGTCTCACATTCAGGTCCTTTATCCATTTTGAGTTTATTTTTGTGAATGGTGTGAGAAAGTGGTCTAGTTTCAACCTTCTGCATGTTGCTGTCCAGTTCTCCCAGCACCATTTGTTAAAGAGACTGTCTTTTTTCCATTGGATATTCTTTCCTGCTTTGTCAAACGTTTGTGGGTCTAGTTCTGGGGTTTCTATTCGATTCCATTGGTCTATGTGTCTGTTTTTGTGCCAATACCATGCTGTCTTGATGATGACAGCTTTGTAGTAGAGGCTAAAGTCTGGGATTGTGATGCCTAGATGAGGGATTTTAAAACATGTGAATATATTGTTACCCTAAACTGACCTAGAAGGAGGAATAATATGGAGAATCTTCCCAACAGGTCATATTGGAAAGGAAAAAAAAAAAAAAAGAAGAAGAGAGAGAAATATTTAAGATGACAGAAAATGGCATAATATGATTATATGAATCTAAAGATATTACTGAGATTTAGTATGATAGGATTGACTGCTAGAACTCTGGCTATAGAAAGATAAAGATAAGTATTATTTAATAGAACTATAATATGAGCCACATATCAAATTTAACATTTGCTAGTAGCCACATTGTATAGTAAAGAATTTGGCATGGCTCCAGGAGAAGATTTGTCCTTTCTTCTAGGACTAATCTATATTATACCTGATAGGAGTATCTTTGTTTAGGGTGGGGGTCAGCCACACCAGATATAAGGTGAGACCAGCTATACCCAGTAGTCTGAGAGTGGGGGCTGGCCCTGCCAGAAAGACCAACCAGGTAATTTAGGGTGGGGCCTTTGGGTCACATGGTATTTGTTTACCTGAAGCCTGAATTCAACCATGTAGGACATCAGTTAATAAATCTTGCCTTTGTAATGAAGCCTCCATAAAAAATTCTGGACACCAAAGCATGGGTGAGCTCCCCTGCTTGGCAAAACTCGGTGTATATTGTCATACACTGATGCCAGGAGGTGGTAGTACATCCTGACATGAATGGAAACTTCATCTTTGGAACTTCCTAGATTCTGCCCTATGAGTCTCATCCCCATTGCTAATTTCACTTTATATCTTTTCCATGTAATAAAGCATAACTGTGAACATGATAGCTTTCAGTGAATCTGCAAACTCTTTTAGTGAATTACCAAAGCTGGGAGTGGGTTTTGGAAACCCTACAGACTTGTAGTTGATGCCTGAAGTGAAGGCTGTTTCCCCTCTAATATTTAGTTGGACTGTAACTCCTTGCAGTTGGTGTCAGAAGTCTTGGGCACATTTGTCAGTCTGGAGGATTGTGCCTTCAACTTGATAGTTTTGCTAATTCTGGGTACACATTAATAAAGTAAAAAAGATAGAGGTGAATTAATATCACCAATATATTTTATTTGTCAATATGTCAAAAATATTATCATTTCAACAGGTAATCAAGTAAAAATTATTAATTGGCATATATATACTATAGTGTACTAGCTAAGTGTATTGGCTACTGGCTTACCATGTCAGATCGGGAAGTTATACATAATTCAAAAATCACAGAGCTTTAAGCCAGTGATATCAAGTACTGTCATATGTTAAGACAACATTTACCTACCATAAAAACTCATGGACAGTATTGAGGCTCTGAGTAAAAGGGAAATAGAATATAAGTAACAGAGGAAATAGAATATAAGTAACAGAGGACTGAGATGCTAGGTCAAGTACATGGATTGTATATCCTTGAATCTGATTATAAATCTGGCATGCAGATTGGGGGACTTTAGCTATCAGATCATCTGCTGATACTCTCATTTAGCTAAATGCAGTAAATAGGATAAATTCTTGCTATTCACAGGAATCTTTCTACGTCTCTGCCTCTCTCTTTCATCCTTTTCTCCCATTTTCCCTCTTCCCTCACCTTCTTCCCTCCCTTCCTTCATCCTTCACTTTTTTAAAATTAATTTCCATCCTTTCAAAAACTATTTATTGACTTCTTATTTATGTGTCATGTATTATTTTTGCCCTAACAATTTCAAATCCTGAACCTAGTGGACATCTGACTATATCTGAAGACATTTTTAGTTGTTGTTACTTGGAGCAAGAGTGCCCCAGGAATATAGTGAGTAAAAGGCAAGGACAGTGCTAAATGTCCTTACAATGTACAGGACAGTGCCCCACCACAAAAATTGATCCAACCCCAAGTGTGAATAGTGCTGAAGTTGAGAAGTCCTATCCTAGAATATTTTAGAGATAAAGGGAACCAGTTTTTCAGGCATAATTTTGATTAATAAGGAAAAAAGTAGAAGTTTAAAAAGTCTTTAGAGAAAGTAGTAATTAATAGTAATAACTTATAATAGCTAACACTAGTGTGTTTACCATTTTACAGGAACTATGATATACATGTTACTCATAGTAACCTCTTTAATCTTTGCAATCTAGTAAATATGTATTCCTATTATCCTCATTTAATGGAAGAGGATCCTGAACCCTTGCCCACTACCTGAAGCTGCAAGTGGCGACATTACCATATTAGAACAGTGGGAGAAAAGGACGATTGAATCACCTGAGTGTTTACCGTGGACACTAGAGATATCAGTTTCAAAAAATGGAAGGAAAGATAGTGGGATTCTGTGATCTGAGGCTGTAACAGGGGATGTCTTGGAAGGATTTGGAATCTCTGAAAACACATTCTAACAATGATTTAGAAAATGATCTCATCCAAATAAAGAATGGCTGTTTTCTAAAGAGACGTATTAATCCATCTTAGCATGTTGTAGTAGATGGATTCAGTATCCTTGTTCCTGTCTACGGGACACATATAGGTCCTGTGCTTGCAGACCTGACTCAAGAGCTCTCTACTATAAACCCCTGAAACTCTTTGCCTGGGACTTTTCTCGGGAAAGTGGAGAGTTCTTAGCCTACGAGATGCAGCCTAGACATGTTTTTACAATCAGTTTCTTTGGGAGAGCCTTCACTGATAGCTGACAAGAGTGTGCATCACACGTCTGCTTCTTTGGCCCTCTGTGGTGGCCTCTATGCAGTTTCCTAAGCTCCTCAGCAAAATCGAGCGTCTGCTGTCCACCCACAGTGGTATCCTGCTTTTTTTTTTTTTTTTTTTTTTTTTTTTTTTAACACATCTTACATTGAATTACATCCTTTCCCTGCCTCATTTACTCTGTCTTCCATGGCTGCTTCCCAGGATGACCTTGTACTCACAACCTTTCTTAAAGTCTTCTGGCAGAACCCAGCCTAAGATGGGTATTGTCAGATTGGGTCAGATTTTGGAAGAACATGACAAAACAAAAAGTGAGGGACAGCCATGTAAGGATGAATATGAATAAACCAAAGAACTGTAAAATCTAGAATAAATTAAGTCTTATGAAAATTGCTGTAGACAACTGAAATGGCTGTCTTAGGAACTAAAGGAAGAATGATAAAGATTTGAGAAATATAAGTTCCAATGTCAAAGAAACAACTAATGTTGCTTCTAAGAAAAAAATTAGCTTTATTTTTAATAAAAAATGTAGGACAGGGGCACCTGGGTGGCTCAGTTGGTTGGGTGTCCGACTTTAGCTCAGGTCATGATCTCACAGCTCGTGAGTTAGAGCCCCGTGTCAGGCTCTGTGCTGACAGCTCAGAGCCTGGATCCTGCTCCGAATTATGTGTCTCCCTGTCTCTCTCTATCCTCCTCTGCTCATGCTCTGTCTCTCTCTGTCTCAAAAATAAATAAACACTAAAAAAAAAAAAATTAAAACAAATGTAGGACAAATATCAATGAAAGGAATTGAAACCCAAATTCCTTGGAGAGGTGTAGACTTTTCAGTCTGAATGGGGCATTCCAGACAAATTTGAGTTAATCTATTTGGGGAAAACCTTCAACTAATGATTGACAAGAGTTTGTGCATAATGGCCCAGCTTTCTTGCACCTCTGAAATGCCCTCTGTGCAATCTCTGTGTGAGTTAGCAGTCTAAATTCAGAGAAATTATTTTGCAGGAAATATAAATTTGAAAACGATATTGTTGAATTTCTGTCAGATATCTTACAAGAATCATGAAAAATATGTACAAATAGATATAATGTATATTTTCATAAGGGTAAAAATATTTTATTGATCAACTATATTTCCCCTAATGCATCTGAGCAGGATTCTAAAATGAATTATTAAAAGAATAGTTTGTGAGCGTTTGTCAAATAAACCTATAATCTTTTGGAATCTATGTGGATTTTTGACAATTTCTATTTTACCTGGATTTTAGAAAGTAAAGAGAACCAGAACTCTCCCTATCCAGTGTCAAAAATTTGGTAACACCAATTATCACCCCATTACAGTTTTTAAATGATGAGAAAATTAGAAGTATATATTAAACCACAGACCTGACCTTTACCTCACAGAAAAATGGCAGTATAAAGGGTCTTAAGTAGATGGACATAAGTCACTTACTTTAAAACAAAACAAAACAAAACAAGCTTCAAAAGAATTAAAAGGAGTGCACTTTGAAACTTTATTTCATTTTATTTTTTCCCCTGTTGATTGCTCAGAGTTATACCCTAAAAGAACAAAGGAAATAAATTAACCCAGCAATGAAAGAACTACATTAATTATAAAATAAACCATTTGAAGTGATTCTCATTGTATTATCTTAAATATTAGTATAATGATGCAACTTAGAATGATGATTAATGTTTTCCAACATAACATTAGTGACTGGAATGTCTGGTGACAGAAATCATAAATAATGGTATTCTACTGTTACTTTTGTGCCCTGAGTTTTAAACTCATTTAGTTTAGACATCTTTGCATTTCTTTTGAACTGTGCGGAAGGAAGTTTCTGTGTGCATATTTATGATTTCGTATGAGCCCTCTATACATATTAAATATTAATCTACTTAAAAGAACACACTGTTCTCACATCTTGTCAGACATATTCCAAAAGAGGGGATCCAAGGAGTACAAACAGCTATGCTTCTCATTGCTACATTGTTTTCCCTATGACTTCCATCACAGTTTACTCATCTCTAAATGTCTATATTTTAGTTTTTAAATGTCTGTATTTTTAGTATTTCCTGGTGGTAGTGGAGATAGGAAAGAATGAGGCATGGGTGCTGGTGCACATGGCGGCAGTTAGAGCTATCAGTAATATGTCAGTAATTTAAAAAATTAGGTAGAGGAAATTAATAATTTAGCCACAAAGGGTTCAGAGATCTGCTTCTCGTCAGCACATAACTCAGAGTGGGGCTGCAGCCAAGTTGGTATTCTCCTTTAATGTTAAGTCTCTAGTGGCTGAAAATCATCATCTCATGAATGCCTGCTAGTGGTTTTTAGAGCTCCATGTTCTTCTTTAAGCTCCTCCCAAGACAGAGTATATGTAGATAGAAACTGGTTGTAAGCAATCCAACAATTTACTATCTCAAGTCAGTGTTTTGTAGGATCTTCTTCAGAGGTAAAATTGTTGAGCCAGCAGGAAAGTCTTACTTTGTCAACACATTTCAGCTAATTAAGTGTTATTTGCCCTGTGGACATATTAAACATTATGTGGGTCAGTTGTTTTCTGTTTCACTTTTCATAACCTTTGTCAAAGCTCAGTCTCAGATCAGCCTGGTAGCAGCTTTCTCAGCAGTGTGAGAAAATGGAGGGTTGGATTACAGGAGGAGTCTCTCCAAATGAAATTAACCCAAGTATCGATTTCCAAGTAACACAAAGGTAAAACAAGGCTTCCTTCCTCCCTCCCTCCTTCCCTCCCTTCCTTCCTTCCTTTTTTTGGAAACTTCTTTCCTTCCTTCCTTCCTTCCTTCCTTCCTTCCTTCCTTCCTTCCTTC